>NC_045787.1:138055154-138383711 GCF_009873245.2 Balaenoptera musculus
AAATGTTCACAATGATATTTATAAATGTCTCACTGCAATCCATGCATGTAAATTTTTTGCAAAATCTAAATGATGCCATATTTCTAAAGAGCTATCTCTGCCTGCCCTGTTAATATTTTCTGGAAGTATTTTGTTTTAATGGTAAAGAGGAGAACATTTGAACTGGATGAATATAAATAGATATGGAAAAAAATGTAATGAATCTACTTTTTAAAATAATTACTGAAGATAATCAGGTTTCTCTACAAAAACATCTCTTCTTAATGATGAAAGAAAAAAAGACCTATTAGGCCCGGTGGACAATAGCTCTGAACCATTATGTTATTTCCAATTTTCTAGAACAAACCTCAGGACAATCTTTGCGGGATAAAGAATAAGATTCTTTATTCTATTATCATGACACAAGATTTTCACTGAAGCTCAGCCAAGTTAGAGAAGGTCAGAATATAGAAGTAGTAGGGTAAACCATTCCAAAATCAGATGCTTTTTTGTACTCAAGGCACACTGACTCTCGGATCACAGAAGTCTCAGCATTTGGAGGTGTCCCGCTACCTGGCTTGCCCATCAAACAAACCATTGACTGGTGCTGGTTAAAAGCATAGTTAAACAGTTTCTCTATTTGCCAAGTTAGAATGAGATTCTTCTCATTCAAGAACTCGTTTTTTTTCCCTTTCATCTCTAACTTAAACAAAAATTATGTGATGTATAATGCTAACAAATAGAAATTATCAAATGTTATCATATAATTTATTAACAATAGAACATTGATTTACTTTTCTGCTTTATAAAATCTATAGTTCCAAAGCAACAGAAATAATAATTTGAAAACAGACAAAATTTATATAGCATTTATGATGTACCAGGCTGTGCTTCAAGATATATAAAGTTAGAAAGGTTGATACATATATATATATGTAGATATTACTATATCACTACCTATATCAATTTACCAATCTAGACATACATGTATAAACACATGCATGCATACACATACACACAAGTAACACATGTATGTGTATAAATAAACTATTTTAATCCTCAAAATAACTCTATAAAGCCAATTCTATATGCATGCTGCAGATGTGGAAATTGAGTCCCTGAGCATCAACTTCCCCAAGTCACAGAGCCATTAACTGGCAGATCCAAGACTGGAGCCCAGGGTAGTCCATGATACTAACACTATTTTCACAGTGTTAAGATTTTTTTTTTCTCTTCCCAAACCCTAATCGAATTAAAAATATTATTTTCAAAAGCAATACTCAAAAAAATTTGCCTAAACTAGATCATAATTAAGATTTCATATAAAAATCCTTCCAGGTATATTAGAACTTATATCAGTGTAATGCCTGCTCTGGGAGACAACCACTGCTCACACATTTATCTAAGATTCTTTTCTACTCACCCCACCTCCTAGCAGAGCTCCTCAAAACACTTTTTAAAAATTAAAATGACTTGAATAAATCAGCAAATTAGTCATCAGAACCAAATGTTAATCTATTATTCCCTGGCTCTTTATTGAAAAGTGGCAAATCATGAAAACAGGAGTATATACAAAGTCTTTTCCAAACAACTAAATGGCAATATATATTCTAGAGTCAACATATATTTTAGGTCAATTATCTTTGACTCCTTTCAGTTAAACCAACAAATTTACATAACCAAACAACCCTTCCCTCTGTTTTCAATTAATAGGGTTTTAATTGTTTAGAAAATATCTCATTGAATTCAGTGAAACAGCCAATTATAAACCAGGTGTTTCAACTGTATAAATAGTCTAAGATGTGGACTGCATTAATTATGGCAAGTCTTTATCTCAGCTCCAAAGCATCCGACTAAAATTGGAATGAAGAGTATTGCAAATTTCCTCAACATATCTAGACTCTGTTTTAATATCTCATTACATTTTTAAAGGACAGAATCAAGATCTCTAAGGCATGTAGAGCTCCTTGGTAATTATAAATACAAGATGGGATTAATAATATAAACTTTATTTCCATTTATTTTTCTCATTAATTCATTCTTTTAAATTTGTATATTGCAATGGGATTCTTTTTTCTCCCTGTTACAGATGTTTGGATTCTGTAATCCCCTGAGGTATCAGGAGCCTGCATAATCCATCTGCAGTGATAAACATATCTGGTGATTAGAATTTAATACAAGCAAAATACTAATACATCATTAAGTCTACACAAATAGTTGGTCCTCCATATGTTGTTTCTGCTCCAGATTTCTCAAACATTTTGACTATAAATATAATTCAGAATAATAGATAAAAGTAAAGTCAAAGAAAAGTAAAGTACATGTGGATTTTTTAACTTCTTTGTTTTATATTTTATTTGCATAAAGTATACTATTCAACTCTCAGTATTCCTTACTCCCTTGACATGAAATCTGAATATTCAGAATATATGGGGTTTGCAGAAGATACTGGTTTTAATAATATACTTGGCATTAAATTGAGCTTAATTTAAGATGGGTGGGAGAAATTCATTAGAAGTTTCCTGATTGGGCATTAACTGCCAGTCAGATTATACAAAGTAAACTCTATTTTCCACTGTCTGTGCAATGGAGTAAGGATTCTGTTTTTGCAACAGAGCTTAAATGCAACTTCATGTCTTGCTGCAACATTTAAGAAATAAATCAATTGTTAAGCAAAACCTATATACAGTTTAATGCACATAATAAGGCAACGAAGCTCAAAGCTGAAATGAACCCCAAATGAGAAGTTTCAACAGAAAGAGAGCAAAAAGCTAAAGAGAAAAAAAAATTTCCTTGGCAGCCCTGTATTTGTTTTATACCTCGCAAATGTGCTAAACAAGAAATAGGGGCAAAAACTACATCAATTGTGTGAACCAGGACTACAGAATCAACTCTCAGATTTGGACTGTCTGGTAATTATCAGCAGGTAATGTTTTAATTTTTCAGCTTCAACATTAGAGCCATTTACTTTTCCACTAGCTTCCTTAACTACTGCCTTACATACGTCCTACTCACCCCTTCTCTCTGCTGAGTACATTTCATCTAGGATTACTCCAATCTGGGACTAGAATAGTAAATACTGGAGGGACTAAACAAGCCAGTCTCCTCCAGTGAAAAGATGTAAATAATACAATATTTCACCTAACCAACAAACACAAAATTAAAGAACTGGATCCAGCAGAGCTTGGACCTGTATATTTTAGTTTGTAATGTAAACATAAATATGACCCTGGAGATTAAACAATTTAGTATTTTTCACATTTAATGAAGACTAGGTGCCTCCTGAGTATAAGCATCTTAGAAGCATATTTTTTATAAAACCAAATTAACCAAAAATGGGAAAGACCTTTCAGGTCAGTCAGACCATCCCCTGGAGACCACAGAGGGCAGTTGCCTATAATAAATACTCCAGTATTTGGTCCCCTCGAGTGTTAGAGTTCCCTAGTGTTAGGCCAGTTGCTGACCTTTTATTTACAGTGTTATTTATTATTCATATTTATTAATATTTAAAATGCCACCTATTGTATTGATTGACTATTATAAGAAGAAAAGGTCTCTGTTCTTCAGACCTAGCTAGTAATAGCCTGGACTTGGCATTAATTATCTGACACTTCCTTTCAAAAATTCCTGAAGCTCCGTGTTTGTATTTAATAGCCAGCAGTTGCAAACCCCTTTGGCAGAAACCAAACATAGCCATGAAGATAGCCAGACTCAGTAATTAGTTCCTTCTTGACCTCTTCTTTCATAAATGAATCCATCATTTCTGTCTCTTCTCCAGGAGTACCACTGATAACCGATATTAATAAGTATATACAATAGGTGACTAGGGAACATTTGCTTTTAAAAAAAAAAAAAAAGGAATTTCCAAATTCAGTATTGGTTCTTTTATAGAAGTGGTTTTTAGGCATGACTATCTCTTACATGGAATTTATTAAACCACTAGAGTCTCGTGCTGATCTGTATCTGTCTGTCCGTTTCTGTCTCCATTTGTCTGTCTCTGTCTCTTCCCCATGGTGTGGGAATTTGAAAGGGAAGGGAAGGAGTACATTATTCTGATTTTTTTAACAGTTTATCTCCTAAGCCAAGTGTCTGGTTCTTTCTGTAAAGCTCTATATCCTCAAATTAAGAAAAAGGAGAAAATCTCCAAACCTTATCTTTGAGGAAGTTAATCCTAGGGCTGTGCATAAGAATTCTATAACGAAAGACAATCAGCTGAGTGAACGATGAATCAACAACAGAAAACAAAACCGAAAAAAACAGACCAATAAAACAACCAAAGCACTTTTCTGTGATGCCAGCAATCAATTTAGACCAGCTACAGAGAAACAGGGGTGCCTGGAGGACTTTTCTGGTGGGGAGGAGATGTCTCTGACCATGCAGAAAAAGTTCACAACCAAGGTTGATAACTGGTTGCACCAGGGAACTTGGCATAGGTATAATAACCTATACAGTAGTCTAAACATATTTCCTGAAATGTACCCTGCCCTTAACTGTTTATACAAAATTTTATTAAAACTGAGTCTGTCCTCAGTTTTGTTGTACGTTGTAAGGGAAAGGCCTGGGTAGGAGAGCTGCAATACCATCATAGCAGATGCTGTGACAGTGGAAGGAACACATGGAAGAGGTCATGAAGAAGAGGATGGCAACGAAGGGAAAGCCAGAGGGAAGAAGCAGATAAAATACTTAGCTAGCATATGTGGCCTTATGCAACCTTGGACAGGGAATATTCCCGCCCCCCCCCCCAAAAAGTTTATGCAAGCTCATGCCATCATGATTTGGATTATGCTAAATCTCTTCCAGCTGCTTATTGCTAATTTTCATTCCTCAAATCCTTTCTGCATGCCTCCCCAAATTTATGTCTTATGTATTGTCCTTTATTTTCTTCCTTACTCCACAGCCCTCAACAATTTCAGAGCATCCTAACATCAAGTTGGATGTGTGATTCAAAAGAGAAGAAATGTTAATAAAAGAAGCTGGACTTCCTCGGATTAAATCTGAGATCCAGCACTGACTATTTGTTTAACCTTGAAGAAAAGGAACTCATCTGCAACTCAGATTCCTCATATACAATATGTAAATAAAATATCGTACATACGTAGATGTTTTTGATGAGCAAATGAAGTCATCTGGGAAAATCACTTGGCAGAGTGCCTGGCATACAGTATACTGATATTAGCTCCAATTATTAATAATTATAATTAGGTGATTTTACATATGTATCTCCAACCATGGTATTTTTATACAGCTCCATCCTTTATTTCCATCTCTTTGTTGATTGTGTCTTACTATCACTGAATATTCAATATTTGTTAAAACTAAACTCATACTTTTTTTTTTCTTTTCAAACTAAGCTATTTCTTTATGCTAAGATCCCATTTTCTCTCTCAATCTAATCAGTTATGAAAGTCTCCAGCTACTACTGATACATCTTCCTTTGATGCTTCCTTACTGAGCATTCCTTCCCTCCTTTTCATTTCCAAAGTCACCAGTCTAGTGGAAACGCTCAACTTCTGCCTCTGGTATTACAACTGCCTCCTAACTTTTCTTGCCCTTTCTAATAACTCCCTACTCTAATCACCTGTCACTCTAGAAAAATCAATACTGCTAAATCACAGATCTTAATCTGTAGACCCTTCAAGTTTATAGTAGTTTGAACCCTTTACAAATTTTGCCCCAACCTTCACATCCAGTGTTTACTGCTTTCATACAAAAATTTAAGCTCTAATAAAATATATTTTATTTCTGTTCTCTGAATATTCCACAAATTTCTCTCAGTCAATGTTTATTCTTTCTGAAACGTACTCCTCATTGCATTTCTGTGCAAGATAATATGTGCACTTCAAGGGCCATCTCTAATGAAGTAGCATGTACAAAACTTTTCTTGATCATGATATTGTCTTCACCAAGACTTTCTAGCATTTGATTTAACTTCTCCTGCCATTTCATCATAACATGAAAAATAATACATGTTTATATATCTTGCTGCATCTTTCCTTCATCTCCACTAGGCTTAAGGATCCTTGGAAAAGGTTTATAGGCATAATTCAGTCTTACATTTACATTAGTGCTTTGCATAATGTGCCTGGTTGACATTCAGATGTATGACTAACTTAATGGTACTTAGTCATTTTAAAAAGTGACACAAAAATAATTTCTTATATCCAGTTAAAATTGGTACTGAGAAGAAAATAGGTATTAATTAGTTTTATTAAGGATATAAGCTCCAGGTAGTAATCTAGCCAAAAGCTTATTAATTTCTGTTTCTTAAACAAAGTATTATTTAGGTCAAAGGGAAATTCATTTATGTTTTTTAACAAAACAGAATATCTTAAAGATGCACTCATATTCATATGCTCACATTATGCTTATAAAGTTAAAACACTAAAGCCTAATGGTAGAGATTCTGATTCTGGATAGCCAAAAATTATCCCACCAAATCTCACCCTCCCACATATAACAACTATAAAATCTGGGAAATTTTTTAAAATAACAATGAGCTGAAGACCTTGTAGAATGAAAAGAAAAACAACATCTGGAGAAGAGCTGACACTTTGAAAAAAAGATAATCATGGAATGAGTTATCCATTTGTACAGCTTTAAGCCTGAGGGTAGGTCACTTTCAACCCCATGCAGGGTGGCAGAAACTCCAAAGAAAACAAACAGACTTTCTGGCATAAACACCAGAGGAAAGAGTTTGTGGCAATCACAGAAATTGAAAAGGAATCCTAGGATGAAGAGCCAGAGAGACAAGAACCAAATTTTGTGTATAGACTTTGCAAAATTTCTAGCTGACCTCTGGAAAATGCAAGCATAGATCTGGCTTGAGGCTGACTTAAAACAACCTACCTAAGAACAAATTAGCTGAACTGAGATTTGAGCTGCTTTTCCTAGAAACAGAATTTGCAATTTATGTCCAACAAAAGTAACTGCCTAGTGAAACCACACCAACAAACAAAAATCAACATTTTCCAGAGAAACGTAACTGAATATAGAATCTCCACAAAATACAACCAACATATCTAAGGTACAATCCAAAATTACATGGCATATGAAGTACCAGGAATATGTTAACAATTTTCAAGCAAAAGACAATATCTGAGACAAGCCTTGAGATGACCTAGATATTGGAATCGTAACTATACTCAAAAACATAAAGAATAAGATCTCTGCAGTGAATTAATGATAGAACATTTCAGCAGAAAAATTAAAATGGTAAGAAAGGACAAATTAAAAATTCTAAAAATTTGAAATTTAAAAATTACTGGATGTGCTTAACAGCCTAGTAGAGGTACTAGAGGAAGAGTAATGAATACGTAGATAGATTAACAGAAGTTATCTAATTTGAAGAAAACAGAAAAAATATATTAAAAAATGAAAGCCTCAGACCTGTGGAAAAATATTAAAAGGTCTAAATTATTTATAATTGGAACCTCAAAATAACAGGAAAGAACAGAGTAGAAAAATATGGGAAGGGAAGCCCACGCACCCAGAGCCCATGCTCCACAAGAGAAACAGCTGCATTTTCTCTTATTTAGTTTTTATTTTTATATATAGACAAGCAACAAGTATATACTGTATAGCACAGGGAACTATATTCAATATTTTATGATAAGCTATAATGGAAAATAATCTGAAATATATATACATACACACACAACTGAATCACTTTGTTGCACACCTGAAACTAACACAATATTTTAAATCACCTATACTCCAAAAAAATTTTTAATAACATATTTAAGAATGCCTCAACTGTTTATTAAAAAAAAAAAACATACTTCTGAATAATCAAGGGTCAGAGAAAAAAATTATAATAAAAAATAGAAAATATTTTGAACTGAACTACAGTGAAAATGCAATACATCTAAATTTAAGAAATGCTAGTAAAGCAGTGCTTTGAGGAAAATTTATAGCATTTAAGGTTTATTTCAGAAAAAAAAGATCTGAAATCAATTACCTACAATTTTACCTTAAGAAGCTACAACAGGAGCAGCAGCAACAACAACAATGCAAACTAAAAGGAAGCCAAAAGAAGGAAATATAAAAATAAAAACGAAATAAGAGAAAATGGTAAATGTCAAAAGTAGTTTTCTTAAAAGAATAACAACATAAGTAAACTTCCAGCAAGAATGATGTGCGGGCAGTGGAGGGGGAGAACAATTATCAATATCAAGAATAAAAGAGGGCTTCCCTGGTGGTGCAGTGGTTAAGAATCAGCCTGCCAATGCAGGGGACACGGGTTCGAGCCCTGGTCCCAGAAGATCCCACATGCCTTGGAGCAACTAAGCCCGTGCGCCACAGCTACTGAGCCTGCGCTCTAGAACCTGTGAGCCACAACTACTGAAGCCAGTGCTCCGTGCTCCACAACAAGAGAAGCCACTGCAATGAGAAGACAACGCACTGCAACGAAGAGTAGCCCCTGCTCGCCGCAACTAGAGAAAGCCCGCATGCAGCAATGAAGACCCAACGCAGCCAAAAATTAAAATTAATTAATTAATTAATTAGGAAAAAGAAGAATAAAAGAAACGCAGTCCTTACTAAAACTTCAGACATTAAAGGGATGAGATAATTATGAACAATTTCATTACCACAAATTTAACAACCTAGATAAAATGGGAAAAAAGATTCCTTAAATAAAAAGTTGCAAAAATAACACAAATTTAAATAGAAAACATAGTATATCACTTTATCTAAATTAAAAAACTGAATTTGTTACATGTATGGTTTAGAAGTTCCACAATGAAAATTCCAGGCTCAGATGGTTTTGCTTTTGAATTCTGCCCCAATTTTAAGGTAAAAATAAAAACAATTTTACACAAAATACTCAGCAAAAATTGAGAAAGAACACTTCCCAACCTGTCCTATGAAGCCAGCATAACTTCAACAGCAAAATCTGACAAAGACATTACCGAATAATAAAATCACATACCTCTATTTTTCATGTCTATACATGAAGAAATTATTTCAAATTATTAGAAAGCCTTATCTAGTAATCTATACTAGGATAATACAGCAAGACCTAGCAGAGTTTCAGGAAAGCAAAGTTGATTTCAATTTCAAAAATTAATGTAGTTTACCATATTAGCAGAATAAAGCATTAAAACCACATAATCAGTAAGTGCATAAAATATACTGACAAAATTCAATACCCATTTATGATTAACAATGGCAACAAAAAAACACCTCTCAGCCAATAAGTAATAGGAAGAAACTTCCTTAATCTGATAAAGGGCATCTATTTAAAAACAAAACAAATGTACAGCTAACATCCCTGCAATCAGGAACAAAGCAAGGATGCCCACAATCTCACTGGCAACACTGTACTAGAGATTCTAGCTGTTAAGTAATGCATTAAGAGACATAAAAGTTGTAAAGCTTGCAATGAATAAAATGAACTGTCTCTATTTGCTGATGAAATAAATGTTTATATAGAAAATCCTAATGAACTGACAAAACAATGATTAAAATTAATATCTTAGGATCTGAGGTTAATACATTAAAAATCAATTATATTCTAATATACCAACAGGAGATGATTTGAGAACTGAAAAATGAAATTATTTTCTTATAATAATTTCCAAAAAATATGAAACATTTAGGGTAAGCATAAATTAACAGACCTTTTTCATGAAAATTACAAAGCATTGTTGAGAGAAAATTAGGAGGGATCTAAATGAATAGGAAAAAAACACCATATTCATGGATTGTAAAACTCAACATTATTGAGATGCAGTTTTCCCCAAATTGATCCATGTTCAAGACAACAATCTCAATTATGATCTCAAATGCCTATTTTGTAAAATTTAACATGCTAATTCTTAAATTTATGTGACACTGCTAAGGACTGGAATAAATAAAACAATCTTTAAGTAGAAGAATGTGAGAAGATTTATCCAACCTGACATTAAGACTAACTATAAGCTATACTAATCAATATAATGGTTACTATAATAAATATCACTGAATAGATCAGTGGAAATTGGAAAGTCTAGAAATTCTGCAAACAGCTTTTATTTTTTAAACACAAAAGTGCTTTTCCTCATTGCTTTCAACTGAATATTCATATAACAAAGTACCATCATTATCTTACACCATTCTCAAAAATAATTCAAGATTCATCATTGATCTAATTATAAAAGCTTAAACCATAAAGTTGTGACAGGAAACTATAGGAAAGTATCAATATCTTCATGACTTGGGAGTAAGCAAAGATTTTTATAGAGGTCATATAAAGTCAGATATACTAGGAAAAATAAAAGTAAATTAGACTTTATAAAATTTTTTTAAAAAACTGTGCTTCTCAAGAGACATTGTTAATAAAGTTAAAAAGTAAGCTACAGACTTGGAGAAATTTTATGCAAGGCATGTATCCATGATACACAAAGAACATTTACAACGCAATAATGAAAGGAAACCCCACTCCCCAAAATAAGAAAATATTTTAACAGTCTCTTCACAAAGGAAGATATAAGAATGGTCAATAAACACATAAAAATAGCTCAATATTGTCAGTCATTAGGAAACTGCAAATCAAAATCACAAAGCCATATAACTTCATACCCATCAGAATCGCTAAAGTTGAAAAGACTCTTACAACAAAGTGACAAGAAAGTGTCACAAGCTCTGTTTTATTAATAGGGGTTTAAAATGATACTGCTAGTTTTTTACCCAAGAAAAATGAAAAGGCATATTCACAAAAAAATTGTATAATAATGCTCATAATAGGTTTATCCATGATAGCGAAACATTATAAATATCCCGGGTACACATCAACTGGTAAGTGGATTAAAAACCTACTGTATATAGATATTCATACAGTAGAATACTATTCAGCAATGAAAAGTAAATAACTATTAACAGACACAACAGTCAATATATACCATACATATATATATTTAAAATCCCAAATGATAGCAGCATTACAGGTAAGAGTACATAATGTATGCTTTAATTTATATGAAATTCCATAAGAAGAAAAATTGTTCTGTGCTGAAGAAAAACCAGAACAATATTTCTCTCTGGAGGGTATGGACAGGAATTGACAGAGATGGGACATAAGGAAACTCCCTAGGTTGATGCTATGAGTGGATTGTTTGATAGGAGTTTGCGGTGCATAGTTTATTCATACTTAGCAAAACTCAGTCAATCTATACTTCAGATTCACCAATACTTGTTCATTTCACTGTATGTAAATTTTAGTTTAAAAGATAAACACTGTACACAAATCTTGGACTCTAGTTAATGATCTGCAAACTGAACAATTTAGGAGACAGTCTACTAATGTCTAAATTTAGTTTGAAATTCACCAGAAATACAGTAAGTTAATAGATGAATAGAGAGATGAACACATAGGTAAATATGTGGTTTACAAAAAAAGAAGAGCATTAAAAGTTAATGGTAGGGGCTTCCCTGGTGGTGCAGTGGTTGAGAATCTGCCTGCCAATGCAGGGGACACGGGTTCGAGCCCTGGTCTGGGAAGATCCCACATGCCACGGAGCAACTAGGCCCGTGAGCCACAACTACTGAGCCTGCGCGTCTGGAGCTTATGCTCCGCAACGAGAGGCCGCGATAGTGAGAGGCCCGCGCACCGTGATGAAGAGTGGCCCCCGCTTGCCGCAAGTAGAGAAAGCCCTTGCACAGAAACGAAGACCCAACACAGCCAAATAAATAAATAAATAAATAAATAAATAAATAAATAAATAAAAAATAAAAATAAAGGAATTCCTTTAAAGAAAAAAAAGAAACCTTTCCCGATCACACAGTATACCATCCTCTGGGTTTCCCATGCATGCTTAAGAAAAAAAAAAAAAAAAAAAGTTAATGGTTAAATTTGGAGGTAGATGTGTAGATTTACTGTAAATTTTTTCAACTTTGGTATGTTTTTAAATATTTCATAGTAAAATATTGGGAAAATGAAAGAAATCAATGAAAATAGACATTTATATATTATAATTTTATATTTATTTATATATATATCATATACTAAATCAAATAAAAACAAACAAATGAAACAAAATAAAAACAGCTGATTGAAGCTATTGAAAACATCCAAGGCAGCAAGGACTTGAGGATCCAAGTTTCCAGAATAAAAGAAAAGGCACTGAGATGAGCTTAGATTTATCAGTTTTTGTATCAACCTATTTACTGAGCCTTAATTTGTTCAGGATGACGGACCAAGACAAAACCAGCAGTTTAGAGCTTTCTGTGATCTCACAGGGATGCAGGGATAGAAATTATATTTCAAGGTTGCAAAGGAGGCCATGTCTTAAGGGGCCAAGATCCCAGAGAGAGAAAGGATTGCAGAATTTTGCATTATTTTCCCCTCAAGCTATTTGCCAATGTCTAATTCAGTGGGAAAGAGATTAAGAATACAATGAGAAAATTGCATGTAAGAGGGTGAGAAAAGTAACAGTGCTTTTGGTAGTATCACTTTCCTGTCATCACAAAAGTTGGAGTTCAGGAAACTCCATAAAGGAGAAAATCTGCTAAACACTCTCCCTGAGGGCTATGATCAAGAAACATGTGCAAAACTGGAAATAGTTTAGTCCTCAAAAGACTGGAACACAGACTAAACCATCTCAAAAATCTGACTGCCTTTACTCTAAATGCCTTCCAGAAGAAAACTAAGTCCTCTCTGAAGGAAAACATCATAATCAAGAACCTCTATTTTTTTTTTTAAATACACATTATCCAGAAATTATTTTAAATATGCCAGATACACCACTTCCATTCAACATTGTACTGGTGTTACCCATTGAAAAGACTAGAAGGAGAAATCAAGAAAAAAAATAACACTTAAAAGAAATAACACTGTCATTATTCTCAGATGAAAGGATTATGTGCAAAGAAAATCTACAGGAATCTAACCATTGTTAGTAAGTGCATTTAGCAAGTTTGCAAGGGAGAATGTTAATACATACAAAAATATATGTCCATATACTAAGCAACAATTAGAAATTGAAATTTTAAAATAATATTTATGTCAGAGCACAGATGAATTTTAGGACAGTTAAAATACTCTGTATGATACCATAATGATGGGTACATGCCATTACACATTTGTCCAAACCCATAGAATGTACACCACCAACAGAGAACCATAAAGTAAACTACAGACTTTCAGTGACTATGGTACGTCAATGTAGGCTCATCCATTCAAAAAAATGTACCACTCTGGTGGGGGATGTTGGTGATATGGGAGGCTATGCATGTGTGGAGGCACAGGGGATACAGGAAATCTGTATCTTCCCTTCAATTTTGCTTTGAACCTAAAACTGCTCTAAAAATATAAAGTAAAAAATTTTACAAGAATATCATAAAACTTCAAACACCTAAGAAAAAAATTTGCAGGAGATATGGAAGAAGACCTCAATATGGCTTTCTACAAAATACTACTGGAAAAACTTAAAGACTAAAATAAATTCAGCATTAGCTAAAATAATTTTGAAGAAGATGACCAAATTGGACAATTTAACACTATCAAATATCAAGCCTTACCTTACTATAAAGCCACACTTATTAATACAGTGTTGTTTTTACAAAAGAATTAAAAAAAAAATAATTCCAGAAATAGACTCAAACAAACATGAGCACTAGATTTTTTTTTTTTTTAAACAAAGGTACCATTGTAGTAAGATGGGAAAAGGATGGTCTTTTTTGTAGGTGGTCCTGGGTCAACTGGAAAGCAATATGAAAATAAATATTGTTGTTTATCTTAACTTAAACACAAAAGTAAATTACAGATAGGTTTGAGAACTACATGTGAATTGAAAACAATGAAATTTACGGAAAATAACAAGAGATTACAATCATAACTGTGGTATGAGCAGATATTTATTAGCAGAGTGAAAAGTTAGACTAGGAGAAAACAGTTATATGTAACCAACTAACCAGCAATAACTTGTAGCCAGAATATATAAATCTTTTCTACAAATCTAGAAGAAAGAATCAGGCAAACCAATTTTAAAAGGAAGGGACAAAAGACATCAACAAAATATAGCCAATGAACAAAAAGGGCTCTTGGTACAGTCAATCATCAGAAAGAGGTAAATTAAAACTTTAATGGAAACAGATTTGCTGGAATAGCTAAAATGTAAGTTTGACAATATCAAGTGTTACTCACGCTATGCTGATGTGAATGTTAATTGGTAAAAATCAATTGTTGTATATCCTGTGTCTCCACAATTCCAGTCTTAGGTATATACCAAACAGATGTACACATTTGAGCACCATAAGACATTTATAAAGATATCAATAGCAGTGTAATTCACAATACTTAAATGAAAATAACATAAATGTCAATAAACAACAGAATGCATAAACTGTGGCATATTTATCCAGTGGAATTCCATAAACAAATGGAAATGAATGAACTTTGTTTACACTATAACCTGCATGAATTTCAAAACATAATATTAAGAAAGGAAGCCAAAGAAAAGAGTACTTCCTAAATAATTATTTGTTTATGTTCAAAAACATATGAAACAAACCAATGTTGAAAGAGGTCAGGAAAGTGGTTAGTAATAGGGTGGGGATCACAGGACTGACAGGGGACATAGGTAAATTTCTGGGCTTATGGGAATATTCCATTTCTTCACTGGGATTGTAGTTACACAGGTGTGCTCACTTTTCTAAAAAGTCATTGACGTAAATAAATATGGTTTGTGCAACTTTTCAATATGTATATTATACTTCAGTAAAAAAGTTTTCTTAACAAACAATGGTGTAAACTATATAGGTAAACATAGAGCCTTTAGAAAAAGATTCCCTGTTTCCTGTTCACTCAAAGACAGAATGGTTTGAATGTCCAGTCATCTGCATTGTACTTACCTTTTAGTCTACATAGATTAAATAAGTCAATATAATGATTTTTTAATATTCCTGTAATCATTCATATTTTTCTTGCCTATATATGTGTATATACCATATAGGGATCTAGATTTTCCTCTTGAGAATCTGGCCATTTAAAAGTAAAATTCAGGGCTTCCCTGGTGGCACAGTAGATAAGAATCCGCCTTCCAATGCAGGAGAGGCGGGTTCGAGCCCTGGTCCAGGAAGATTCCGCACGCTGCAGAGCAACCAAGCCTGTGCGCCACAACTACTGAGCCTGTGCTCTAGAGCACGCTAGCCACAACTACTGAGCCCACGTGCCACAACTACTGAAGCCTGCGTGCCTAGGGCCTGTGCTCCGCAACAAGAGAAGCCACCATCGTGAGAAGCCCGCGCACCACAACCAAGAGTAGCCCCCGCTCACCGCAACTAAAGAAAGGCCGTGCGCAGCAACAGACCCAACGCAGCCAAAAATAAATAAATTAAATAAATTTAAAAATAATAATAATAAAAGTAAAATTCAAAACCATGAACCTAGGGGCAGGACAGGAATAAAGACGCAGACGTAGAGAATAGACTTGAGGGCACGGGGAGGGGGAAGGGTAAGCTGGGACGAAGTGAGAGAGTGTCATGGACATATATACACTACCAAATGTAAAATAGATAGCTAGTGGGAAGCAGCCGCATAGCACAGGGAGATCAGCTCAGTGATCACCTAGAAGGGTGGGATAGGGAGGGTGGGAGGCAGACACAAGAGGGAGGAGATATGGGGATATATGTGTACGTATAGCTGATTCACTTTGTTATACAGCAGAAACTAACACACCATTGTAAAGCAATTATACTCCAACAAAAAAAAAAAAAGTAAAATTCAATCTAGGCACCTGTGAATTTGATAAATGAGAAATATTCTACAGGTGCTATCTGAATGGGTGTAACAAAAAATGTATGGTTCTAGAATGGAGCTTCTCTGCTGACTCTGCACTGGGAGAAGCGATCCCTCTCCACAAGAAGTACTTGTTCGAGGCCTCACGCTGATATAACTCTAGTTAATTAGATCTTGCCTTTTTTAACATTTTAAATTGGAACAAAGTAATATGTATATCACTTCATCCCAATTTAAAATATGCTCAACGATGCAACAATGTGTGTGTATATGCATTACATACATATATATGTGTATATGTATGTACATGTGTACTTTATATGTATTTGTTTACATATGTATATTTCTCTGTTCTTAGACTATATTATACCATATTATTAAAAGTTCAAACAAATTTTGGTTTTGAGACTATACAATCGAAACTCTAAAATATGGAGTATCAACAGACAAACAATGTGGCCTAGCTAAAAATATACCCTCTTTATTTCATATTCTCTCCTTAAATAACTTGTAAGTTGTCATACTGGAACACACATTATCATTATAATTAACTTATTTATCTATTTTCTTTTTTCTTTTTCGTTTTTTTTTTTTTTTGCTTATTTCCAAGTGCAGGAAAATTAGGTTAATACTGATGCCACCTATGGTTAGGAGTAACTGGTGAAAGCTAGGCTCCTGGAGTACATTATTACTACATTTGTGATATGATTTGCGATGAGAAAAAACAAGTAGCAAAAGCATATGATTATTTCTGTAATTTAACTTACATTTTCTAAAACCGGTAATAACTAGTGTAATTTAGATCTCATAAAAGAAACAGAGATGCTCCACTGAATCTAAAATCAAAGCCCATGAAAACCTTTTACACACAATGTAAACAGACATGTTTAATATAAGCATCTGCCAATCTAATCTGATAATTTTGCTCATGTTGTATTTTTTGCCCATTTGGCATGTTTTTATGCAGCAATTTATATACAACACTGTATCAGCATATATGGGGGTATGCAACCAGCTGTGTCCTATTATATAATTTGCAGGGAAAAAAAAAGTTTGACAAAGAAAATTGCTTTCTAATGAAACAAGGGGCAGGGGTGTGAAATTCTAAGATGAGAAACCTGTGGACCTATTTTCCAGCTAAGCCTGCAAGAGGCATATCCTGTACCTAAGACCTTGGATGATAATGTTGACTGCTCTTGATCAGATTAGCATGTCTACTCCAATGCAAAACTCACACATCTGCTTTACAAAGGACACTGCCACTTTTGAAGTCAATCCTTTGAAAAGATAGGAAAGAGCAGCATGCACTTTACAATCTCCAAAAGGGAGCTGTTTCTGGGAAAAAAAATTTTTTCCCAATCAGAATATTGTAATTAGTAGTAAACAGAACAAACAGTGGTGGTGAGTAACAATGCACAATCAGAAACATGCATGAGATGAGCAGCTGCCAGTAGTTAGCAGAGTTTTTGTTCACTGTTTGCCAAAGCACTGTTTATATTATAAAGGGGGAAAGAAAATCAAGGGAATAAAAACTGTACAAAATGAACATGGGTCATAATCTGCTCCTCCCATCTTCCACCTCCAATTAATTTTTTCCATTTGTTTGGTAAATTTTCCCAGGTAAGAATCCTTTGATCTGCTATCAGTTAGCCAGGTACAGTTCCTTATAAACATCTCCTGTAAATCTCTTAGGTTTTAGTAATCCATTGTCTTTGACTATTACAGACACCTTAGCAAGATTTTTCTCTTCTGCGATATGACTATGAAAGGATGAATTTTTCTTAAGGCATTTGATTCTTGTCTTGTAATTCTCTTTATTCTTGTCGAAGACTCATCAGTTAGTCTTCTCATATTTGGTGGCCCATGTCAGTACACACAGAGTGTGGGGTTCCCTCCTCCTATAACTGTTGTCTGTATCCAGATATCCTCAGATTAGTAAATGTGTTTTGAAAAAAACTCCAAGGTGATTCAGACACACATTCTATCCATTTTGAATCATAGGCATGATGGGCAAGAATGCGCTTGCCTAATAGACATCTAGTGTTTTTGGTTCCTGGCAGTGATCTGCCCTGGTGGATTAACAAATCAGCTTCCCTTTATGAATAAACTTTCCAACTAGTTTGATCATAATGATTCAATGCTGATCATGGTGATGTAAGTATTTTTGTTCACGGTTATTGCTCCCATAGTATAGTAACATATTGGAACTCTGAGATTTGCTTCTTTTGGGTGTGCCTGTTGGTTAACATGGGTCTGTTTTTGAGTCCCCAAGACTTTCACAAGAAAGGATCAGATCCTGGAGTATAAAAACCTCATTGACATGTGACTTGTGAGTAGCTGTCCGGCTGTGCTTAATCTTGCCTTATCTGAAACCACCACAATTCCATCTTCTTACTGTCAATAGATAAACTCTCAATTAACTGTCCTTTCTATTAAAACCATCACATGTCCATGACGTTTATTCTTAGATCACGGGACAGGGTAGCACTAGACTTAGCACCCCTTTCCAGTGATCTAGTTCCCGATAGTCCTCCCTGCCTTCTCAGGATCATGCCCAGTATACTACTACTACTAATACTACGAATAATGATTATTCCTATTTTTATAATAAAAAAGAATAAAACTGAAGTTAACATTTTTGAACTACTCACTATGTGCCAGGAACTGTATGTGTTAAACACTTTATGCTATTTTACTGTAATTTCCATAAAATCCCCTAAGGTAGGTTCTGTTGGGTTCCTAGACCCAATTCTACTGTAGCAGGGGTGGGGTGGGATCCTGACACCAAAAAGCAATTCTCTGGACACCAGCTGGGTGTCCTATAATTCATCTCAATTCTGACCCTATCCACCAGGAGATAGCACCTGATCTCACAGGTAAAACTTTCAGTCCTGCAAGATTGCCCCCCTTCCCACTTCAGACGCCAGTCATAAGCCTAGGTTATCACCTGTACTTCTGATCTATAACTAGCTATAGGTCAGAGGTTTCAATGACCCCCTCCTTGGGTTTCAGACACCATCAGTAGAAAGTCCAAGCTGTCACCTGTACTTTTGACCAACTGGCTATAAATCAGAGTTTGCCGTGATCCCCTTCTCAGGTTTGATTAAATTGCTAGAGCAGCTCCCAGAACTAGATACACATTTTACTTAGTAAATCACCAGTTTATTATAAAAGGTTGTAAAAGGGAGGGCCATAAGACTCATAAGGCCATGTATAGAGAAAGGGTACAGAATTTACATGCCCTCTCCAGGGGCATTGCTTTTGGGTTTTTTTTATGGAGGGTTCATTACATAGGCCCGATTGATTAAATTATTGGTCATTGTTGACTGAGAGCAATCTTCAGCTCCTCTCCCCTCCCCAGAGGTCAGGGGATGGGACTGAAATTTCCAACCCTCTAATCACTGGGTTGGTTCTCCTGGCAACCAGCTCCCACCCTTAGGTGGTCCAAAAGTCATCATTAACATAACAAAAGACACCTTTGTCACTCTCAACACTTAGGAAGTTCCAAGGGTTTTATGAGCTCTCTGCCAGAAACAGGGACAAAGACCAAATACATATTTCTTATTATAAATCACAATGTCACATTGGTACTATCATTTTTCCCATTTTACAAATTGAGGCACAGAGAGATTAAGCAACTTTCAAGAAGTAATATAAGTAGGTATATTCTAGTCCAGGTTTGCTTATAATCACCTTCATCACAGCACAGTTAGCTGTGCTGAATCACAAGCTGATTTTACTAAACAAACGTAGTCGAAGGTTAATGTGCCACTGTTCACAAAGAGGCTTTGAGTCTAGTCTTGGTTTAGAAGGAACATCTTAAAGGGATGGGGTGTTTGGTATTGCTGGAAGGTCTGGAAAGAAGTGAGTCTTAGATAAACAGAATTACTAGTCACATAACCAGGTTATGTTAAACTGAGCCTAATTTAACCCCCAGCATATGAACCCAGCCATATGAGGTGATTTCAGTGTAGGGAATTAAAATACTGTTTCATCATTCCCCACAGGAAAATAACAATTCTTCTGATAACTATTATCATGGAATACTGACTATGTAACCAGGTACCATCCTAAGCATTTTAGCTGCATTTAAAAAATTTGGTGTTTGGAGACAACGGTGAAGACTCACTAATAATAGTAGACATATTTTGAGAATTAAGCTAGTAAAATCCACACACAATGGATGTGAGAGAGAGATCTTTCTTACAAATGCATACATGAAACATTCAGGAATATTCATAACTCTGACACAAGGGAAATGAGAAAAAAAAATTCAAGGATGCTGAAGAGGGATGTTATCACAAGTGAGTAAGCAGAAGTCAAATCAGATATCATGCCCAGTTCTGAGAAGGGTTATGATCGGGCAGAGGAAAGACCAGGTTGGTTCGGCCATTGAGCTTAAATAAACACACAAGCCAACAGCAGTCATAGTGACACAAGCAAACACTGGCAGGCCCTGTCCAGGTACCACTTGAGGGAAGTGGTGGCCTGTGACAAGCCCCCTTGAATTACTACCCACTTGACATAAATCCCCATTACAGAGACTGATTCTTCAAGCTATCAGGGTCTGAAGTCAATACATTTGAAACATATAAATATAGAATCAGAAAAAGGGATGCTATTTAACAGGTAAACTTATGATTACCATTTTTTTCACATGTGGTTTTCTTTTGAGAGAGAATGTGCTGGTAAGACTGGTGCGTCTGATGGTTGTTTTTCCTATTGTTAATAATACACTGGCATGTTGACATATCTATATAGTTATGGCTCTAAAGGAACACAGATTTAGACCGATAATGTGAGTCAACCCACGGGTAACCAATACGTGAAGGAAAGCAGGTTTCCGAGCCAGCGTGAAAGCTGGTTAGATCAGTTACTAGAGTCATATGTCATTTAGTGAGACACATCAGCTTGCCATCACCTAGCTAAGACTCCTCCTGCACAAGTGGGTTCCACTAACCACTGCATTTTAACTGTAATGTTTTCTAATTATCCCCATATAGGACTCATTAGTTTTGCTTTTAAAGATGAGGAAGCTGAGACTCAGACAAGTAAAATAACTTCCTCTACGTTACTCAATTAGTAAGTACAGAGCCAAATACTGAACACAGAACTACGTGGCTGAAAATTCCAGTTCTTAACACTACTAGCCAGGGTGCATTCCCTGAAAGGAATATAGTTTCACATCACTGATGCCATGGGGATAGTATGCCTTAAAAAGAATTCACTGTGAAAACCCCAGAAAGAGCCGAGAGCAACCATTAGTTAAAGAACTTAATAGATAGGCTTTCAGAAGCTTTCACTTCTTTTCTTACTTTTTGTCAGTTTTCAGGAGGATAAAAAAATCTTAAAGCTGTGTTCATGACAGACACCCATGGGGGACACTCAGTGTCACTCACTATTCACACAAGCAGGTTTAGTATACTGGAGGGCTATCGCCTAAATAAGAAAATGCAAGCTGAGGTCCCCTTCTCATATTCGATACCTCCAATTATTCTGGAAGTAGGCAGGAAGCAACAAATTGGCAGAAAACTCAAGGAAAAATACATCTGTAAGAAGAGATCATTCATTATACTAAATTGAGTTTGTCTCTCATGACGAGAGAGAGCGAGTATTAATATCAGAACTCAGATGACTCTCCCTTCACACAAGGACTATTTTTCAGGATGTTTGAGCCAAATTGCACTGTCAGAGAATCGCTCCAAATTTCATAACCATTGTTATGGCTCAAGAGCAGGGCGATCTACTTAAAGTAGAGTTTGCCTTAGGCACAACTGTGAAGGAAGTAGCATTTATCTTCTGGGTCCTTAGTGCTCTTTCTCTGTATTCCCTCATCTCTTCTGGCAAGGCCTGCTGTTGTCCCTGTTTTTTCTTTTAATGGAAGAGTTAGCAGTCATGTACACTTTAGTACGAATGCATTTTAATGAGCACAATTCGCATGCTTCCTCAATTAGGGTACACTCGTTTTGAGAATTATTTCTAGTTGTGAAATAAAAAGCTGTGTTAAAAATTTTGAGACATCAGGGAGATGATGGAAGAGCTCTTGAGGAAATTATTAAGAGAATTTTCATGCAGTTCCTGAAATCACCTACAGAAATGATGATAAATAATTGGCGAATATTTTAACTATAATATTTCTTAAAGAAACGCCTCATCTAAAAACTAAGGATTGAAAGAAAAGTTAAAGGCCGGTGTGATGAATCATTTTCTTTCAATAACAGAATTTTAGCTCAGGTAGAATGTTAAACCTACCACTTGAGCTTTCTATTTTCCATCTTTGCCCTTTACTATTTTGCTGGGAGCATGGAGCCCTTTCTGCCCACATTCCACACACAATTTCTGTCTCATAAGGCATTGCCCAGAGCTTCACATTTATCTCTCATTCTCAGTGATACATTCCTCACAAACCAAGAGTTCCACTTCTCAGTGACCTGTTTTCAACAAATGACTATGTTAGAAAATAATCTGATAAATTAATATTTACCAGAATGTGCATGACTCAAAATGGCCTCAAGCTTCAGTCATCCATATACTGTTACATGTATTTTCTTTTAAAAGTGATTTTGTTAAACGAATGGAATGTGGCCCAACTTAATTATAAAATTTTAAACCATAGGCATATGGTGGATATTAATGAACAAGTGTGCAGGCAGGTGACCTTCCCAACTTCATACCAGCAACAAAAATAGCAAGAACAATAGCAACGGCAGCAAGAGCGATGGTGAAGCAATGCAAACAACCACTAATACAAGGTGGGCAATTTTCTACTCTAGGTGTGCATAAGGTTGAACCCACCTTGATGGGACACTGGCAAGAATGGCATTAATTACAATGTCTGTCACTCAGAGTTTTGTTCAGGAGGAACAGTCTTCTACGAACATCTTTGAAGCATCTGTTCATTAGGAGTGTTAGAGGATGCGGAGGTGATTATCATTATCAAATAGCACTAGAATGATTGGATTCACTGGCATCTCCCATCTAGCCATTACAGTCGTTGCTTTAGATTTATTCTGATCACATTTTAAGTTCCATTAGCGCCAAACCCTTCCTGGAACAAGCCCTAGGATTCTACCGCTCTTCTAGTAGATATGTTGTCTCTCTCTTCCATAATTCCACAATATCTAGAGCTTTTGATCTCTACCACTGAAAGGAAGTTTGGATTAAAATCTCTAAGCGGTTATAGGAAATAAAGTGAATCCTTCTCTTATATAGGCATAACAAAAAGGAGCTGTGTGCATGCAGATACAATTCTCTTAGTCTGGCAGTTCAGATCCCATGACCATTTCTCTTTGATCTTCCTCATGGTCTTGCTATCACTTTGAAGCAGCATGGCACGCACTCTGGGTACCAGCTTATTAAATACAGGTTATTGTTAAAAGAAAATTCCAACTGAGACTGAGCTGATTCATGTATGGTCTCCCTTGTTTACTAAGAATACTTTTGACTGGAAAATACTGAAAGGCATGTTGCTTTTCTTTTCTTTTCTTTTTTTTAAAAGAAGTTTTAACTCCCTTTTATTTAGAAAAAATCTTTGAAGTAAAATTTCACTGATCACTTCCCAAATTTTTTTAGTCCCCAAAGCCTTTGTACTTGATGATATTTCTGTACACAAGTAACTCAGTTATATATATATCCTACTGTCCCATTAACTAATATTGTCATTTTTTACCTGAAAACAGAGGTTGCATAACCTAGGTGTCATTGGAACGAGAGACATTTGGAAAAGCTAGTATTGTTTACCAGCCTAAGCCAAGTTTCATAGCTTATATTTTTTTCATAAGTGTGAAATGTGGGGAATTATATATAATTATTATTAAATAATGACTTTTCAAATCCCAAATAATATATAATAATTATAATATGATCAAACTTTAAAAATCATATTACATATACATAGAGAGAGAGATGTGTGTATATATAATACATGCATTTGTGGAAGTCTGGATTACAGATTTCTGAATAAAACAGACTGGGGTTTTATGCATTTTATATACTGTCTCGCCTTGAGAAGGTTTTGCAACCTTTCTGGTCCTCCGTTTCCTCATCTATAACAGAATTGCTAAAACCCATCTCGAAAACCTGTGTGAGGGCTGGAAATCGTGAACAATGACCGTGGGAGTACCTGACAGTGAATAGGTTCTAATCAATCTAACAAACTCTTCATCAATAGGAGCTGGTGTTGCCACTGCTGCTGCATCTCCTGCTTGGGATGTCATTAGCCAGCCTGCAGGAAAGAAATCTCCTCCGCCACTCAAGTTGTTTCTGTGAGGAGTAGCACGATAGGAAACCATACCTGCGATTCAGAACATCCGCCCCCGAGACTTTCATTTTGGGGTCCATATTTTATAGCCTGCTTGTTTTCTGTGCTCTTGGCACCTTAATACCAATGGCTCGTGTCCCTTATGGAAGTCTCATGGGCTTCTAGCTGTACCTATTTTGGCTGCTCTGGAGGAGGCGGTTTGGACTCCTCAAAAGTTAATTTCCATACAAAACAGTTCTTATTTAAAGTCAGTCACTTAAACACATTTTTGATATTTTGTGATAATCCATTTAGATGCTCTACTGAGGCAGTTAGCAACCACAGGTAAATAATTTTACTAATGTAGCTAATTATAATGATCTTACCAGATGCCTTCAGGAAAAAAAAAAATTGAAAATTTATCAACCAGAGAAAAGACACCATAGAGAAAACATGGAATTATATAATTAGTATCCTCTCATACCCAACAAATACACAGCTTAGTCATCCTCATTATTATATGGAGATTGTAAATCATCTGATGTCCTACTCTTATTCCACCCTATTCACTGATAAAAAGACCATGGGCTACATCCATCATTCAATCTATACCCCTAATCAGTTATTTATTAAACCCTTGCCGCGTGTGTGCCATTATGATGTGTTGTGGCTGCAACTGTACGTCTTATCCTGTTAAGATGGTTCTAGTAAAAGCTTGTAGATTCTCAGATTACATGTCAGGCCTGGACTTTCATCCCTCATATGCTGTTCATTAAGTGTGAAGCCTTGAACAATGTCCTAAGCTAATCTGCTTCCCCTTCCTCATCTATGTAACGAGGAGGCTAAGACAGAGGATGTCTCAGGTCACCTTGCAATTGCCAGACTCTCTGCTCTTCCTCGTCTCTCCTGAGATGCCAGGTGGGATTTCCTGTGTGGGTCATGGAGCACTCCTCGCTCCAGCCGTAAGGAACCACATTCATATGTACCTCACTTCCGGGATTTTGTGCTGCACCGTACCCCCTGCCCTTTATAAGAATAAATTCTCGTCATCCTTTAGGTTCTGGTTCAAATGCCATTTGTTTACCCAGAGGTCTTCCACGGTCTTGTGTGGAACGCTGCTCTTTTGCGGCCATAGCATCTGAAACCCCTTTGCCACTTTACAACAGTCACTGCACAGCACTGTCTTGTTTGTTTGTCCGACTGAATTCTTCACTAGATGGTTGGCTCTGTGCCTTACTTGCCCATTGGGTTTTCGGCTTTAGAGTGGGATCAGGTTCACAGTAGGTATTCAAAGATTGTTCCTTGCATGAATTAGGAGTTGAATTTTCTGCTTTAAATCCTTCAGTGGCTCCGAAATGGGCACTGGGCTACTCCTCCCTGGTCCCCCTTCAGGATGGAGAGCTCAACTTGCTAGCTGCAGGCAGCAGAAGAGCTATCAGCAGTACCCCTCTCCAGGAACTGCCCTGTGCGCAAGGCTACGCCCCCTTCCGAGGGACAGCCTACAGGCAATGACTGGTTAATGTGGGGGTAGAAAGGCCCAACCCCTTTGCCTAAATGCATGACAATTTACAGAGCCATCCCTGCCCCAGAGCCGTCCACGGGAAAGGCTGAGGGAGGCACCTGAGGTGACTGCACTGCAGTTCAGTTCTTCCCTGTGCCCAGTCCTGTTTGTTCTCTGCACTCTGATCTGAGCGTCATTTTCTAAAGCACTCAGTAATAAACCTTCTGCCTGCACAACTCCAACTCAGAGTCTGTTGTCCAAGGAACCCAACCTTTGATACCATAGGTCTTAGAATAAAATCCAAATCCCTTCAAAGGTCTGCACAGCCGTGAATGATCTGGCTCTTTCCCCCTCTCTCTAACCTATCCTCATCACATGCCACTTTTCCTCAACACTACTGTTTGTCCTTCCTTACATTCTTTACACTTGCTCCCACCCCCCCCATCCCATCCCATCTGGGTCTTTTACTTTTTCCCTCCTTCTATAATGTTCCTCCTTGGTGTTATGTTATGGATGGCTTGTTCACATCCCTGAGCTATCAGCTCTGACACACGTCTCACAGTCTTAGTTATTTCCATGACAGCATTGTTCATAACCAGGGGTTATCATGCTTCCTAATGTACTGACCCCGTTAACATCTAAGCATCTGAAGTTAGACAGAAGAAAAATAACAACAACACACTTATTATTAACCAGGCATGATTTGAAGGGGTTTACATATTTAATTCTTCTAACAACCCTGTAAGATAGGTAATATTATTTCCTCAATTTTACAGATGAGGAAACTGAGGAACAGAGATCCCACAGCTAGCAGGAAGTGATAATGAGATTCACACTCGGGCCATCTACCAAGTCGGAGCTGTTCAACCCTGCCCGAGGCACAGCGTAACACTTTTGGAATGATGTGTAGCAAATGAATGAGGAATGAGGTGGATAGGACATAGACTATTTTTAAAGTAATTTTTCTGCAGAGAGTATTAGAGTCAAACAGAAGAGCTTTAAATGGAATTTTAAATGCATGCCCCTTTGGAAAGAGAAACAAATATTTGTGATTCTGTCTCACCTTCTGTGTTGAATCAGTGGTCCGCCTGCTTCTACAGAAAGGAGCATATTACACACCGGTGCCAAAGCCAACGTGTTGCCTGCTATGCACTCAGGCACTTGAGTTTCTAGCTTCTCTTTAATAAGCAAGCAGTTCAAATATGAGCAAGACACACTTGGAAATACTGTAATTTATATTAAGAGAAAAATTAAGCTTAGTCCTAACTTTGAGGGTACATGTTCTCCTTTTATATCACTACAGAGGATATTACAGTACTTCTAGTTTCATAAATTTTAGGATGATTAAATCCAGTAATACAATGCATAAGAAATATCAGTTCTAATAACATTTTCCACTCTCCAAATTTACTTAGAGACACTGTCTACCAGATGCCAAATTTCTGGAAGCAAACTAAAAAATGTGATCAGTCACCTGAATATTTTATCTACCTCATATTGAACATTGTGTTATTTATAAATGAGAAGGTTGAGATTTTTTTTTTTTAACCTAGTATCCAGAATATTTGGCAAAAACACTAAGTCAGTGGAATCTGGCTCCTTTTGAGGAGAGTAATAATGCATACTGCATTCTTATAGCTTTTTGCCTAGGTGTGTTTGAAATCACAACATATTTCACTATATCTAAACTGGCTTTGCATTAATGTTAAACTCAATTAAAAGGCACATTAGAAGTACTGTTTAATAGGTTTTACTGATGAATTTCACAAAATGTGATAATTTTCTTTGGCATAACAATTTTGGAAGTCATTTGGCAAAATAAAGCACTGCAAAGGAGATTAATTTTCCAGATGAACACCTATTACTAGTCTTCTACTTTTATTCCCAAAACTTTGAGTGTCAATTACAAAATAATTGCTTCATAAACATCAATAAATACTTATATATTTTTATCTTTGAAGCAGTGTTAAATTTTATAAAAAATACTATTTTCCTTAGAGTCCATACATCTAGGAGAACAAGTTCTTGCTGAGAATAAGGAAAGTCAGTTACAGTAATTTCCCTAAATAATGATAGTGATGCAACCAGTTGTTCACAATGTTGTGTAGTATCAGTAACTGTTATTTTCATTATTTTTTCATTTGTAGTATTAGTAATTGATTTTTTCTTCCTTTTTGAGTCATTACTATATACAAAGAGTATTGCTGGATATTTTAAATTTATTTTAAGAGAATATTCTCTGAGGTGTACACTAGTTAAATTTTGAGTGCCTAAATGAGGCACTCAATGAAAGTTGAAATAAACTATCTTTACGAAACTTCCAAATACAATATAAAACTAAAAAAAAATATCCTTCAAGATTTCAGAAACTATGTTTTATCTGCTAATCAGTGTCATTGCTCAGCTCTCTATTGTCAGGGAAAGAGTCAATCTGAGACAGATCTTGTGGACACTGAGACCTTATATTTGCAAAAAAAAAGAATTATTTAACATGTAACCCCCAGACTGATCATGACATTAAGATTTCCTTCCCCTCTAATTAAGATAACCATTAGATAAGTATGAACAAGAGTTTTGTTTGTTTTTTTTTTTTACTTTGACAATTTAAGAGTTTGGGAAATATTTGACTAACTTAAAACCTAATTATTTAACTCAGCATCAACCAGAATATCTTCAAGAAAAATTATTGTAACTGTTGAAAACATACTTTCCCAAAGTATGTGATAACTTGTACAGGAATAAATGAACTCTTCTCCCCTCTAAACACCACCTACTACCTCCATTAATGGAAATTATGCAATTAAGGATGTCAATTTTTGTGGCAGCATATAACTAGATTTAAAACAAAAGTGTGATAACCAGATATTGGTAATTATTAAATGTTTTTTTTTTTACTTAAAAGCCTCAAAGTCATTGGCAACAATCACTAATTCATCATCATAATTTCCTACTGTTCATTTTTGCAAAAGGTACACTGAGGTATTTATAACAATTTGAAAATTAAAATGAGTACAATATGTCTGGGACCAAAAATATACGGTATCTTTAATCACTGATTTTCTTTTTTACAAGTTGAATTCTGATTCATTAGAAGAAAATTTCTCTGGGACTTCTAAATAGCATATTAAAAAATTCACTTCAGAAATCAAGAATACATGTATATTTCAATTTAAATCTTTTGAAGTAAGAAAATATGAGCAAACACAAGCCAATAATGTACAGGAGAGAGAATTCAATCAGATATCATCATTAATAATATAGTATAAGTAGGGGCTTCCCTGGTGGCGCAGTGATTGAGAATCTGCCTGCTAATGCAGGGGACACGGGTTCGAGCCCTGGTCTGGGAAGATCCCACATGCCACGGAGCAACTAGGCCCGTGAGCCACAATTACCGAGCCTGCGCGTCTGGAGCCTGTGCTCCGCAACAAGAGAGGCCGCGACGGTGAGAGGCCCGCGCACCGCGATGAAGAGTGGCCCCCGCTTGCCGCAACTAGAGAAAGCCCTCGCACGGAAACGAAGACCCAACTTTAAAAGTTTGAATTTTTTTCTCTTCCAAATCACCCTAAGTCAAAGTGTTTCCTTATTTTTCTCCTTTAGGAAAAGAATAATACTTGCATTGACAAATGGCCATTTTCACCATTATATAATGTATATTTATCTGAGCTAAATAATCATTTTAAGAGACATTGGACATTTTGGTTTAAAATCTTAAATAATTTTCCAGGTATAGGTGAAGAGAAAAAGATAGCTCAATGTTATATTCAGGGATAGTCAACCCCAGCTAGGGATCATTAACCTTACAACACATGTTATAGCGATAACACTAATTAATATTTCTAAGAAGTGTCCATACCAGAGGTTTCTTGTCATTTATACAGTTGAGGAGAGAACAACCTTATTAGGTATTTATAAGTCATCTCAAAGGAAATCCTTTTGTAATGACACAGTCTTTAAATCAAATTTTAAACAGAGGCCACTTTAAATTTTCTCTTTTAACACAACTATATCCAGTAGCCTTCCCTCTCTGTCTAAGTTAATTCTATGACTATTTCAAAAATTAAAGCTATCACTCATAATCACCTTCCCAGCGTTGTCTCATGCAGGAATTAGCCTCTTTTGTAGTGGACATCTTTGGAGTCTTCTCCCAGACAAGGCCTTCTTCCTCTGTGAGATTTGCAGTCCTACACACAACGTAGGCCCCAGCAACCCTATTTTTACTACATTATCCTGCTCGCTGGCAAGACTCTACTGGACTAGAAATGGAAACCTGGCCCAGGCTGGACCATTCATATTTGCTCTTTCAGAGCTGGAATTGGACTAGGATATGCAGGTCAATCTCTAATGCCCCCATGAAGAAAAGGCATGCTGTCTGCAAATGTGGGGTGGACTTTTGCCATGAAAGTGCAATGCGAAAAGCAGAGAAAGGATCAAGCGAAGATGCAAGATCATGCATCTTAAAGGAGTTTGAGAGCCATGGTGCTGGAGGCCAAGTGCATTCTAAGTTTTCATCTCTACCTTTCTTAAAGTGGGGGTGTCTTTCTTCCCCTCCAATTCCATAAGCTAGCTTTATATTTCTTAATAAATCCTCCCATCTTTGCATGAGTAAGTGCCAGTTGGTTTCTGTGACTTGAATCCCAAAGACCACTGATTAAGACCTCCATCCTTTTGCATCATATGCCCCTTTCCAACATTTGTAGATGGATAAAAATACTCAGACATATGTTTTATTATGATGAAAATGTATGAAATATTCTTTGAAATGTTAGCAACAAATTCAAGAATTATTATCCCCCATCATATATTTTTCTTCCAATGACACACAATCATCAGAAAGTGCTTTTCAACTTGGCAGATCCGTGAAACATTTTCTTTCTAGTTAGTCCCCAAGCCCTTCCTCGGGCTTGCTAACATACTTCCAAAGTTAACAAGCATATCGCCTGTACAGCCTGTCTATCTTTGTCCAGTGTGATGCCCACGTCTCTAAATCAATCTTAAAACCACAAGCCCCTGTAAAAGTAACATGATGTGCCACACCACGCAAGCGCACTACGTAGACGTATTCAGCAATTTCAATACTCCTGAATCTAGTAATACTGAAGTGTGAGTTCTGGAGTATCTCCTAGTTAACGCATCACCAATAATAACTCTCAAATAAATCCCAAAGTATTTGAAACAGGTCTGTGGGTATTACCTTTCACTTTCAGTTGAAACAAGAGGAGCTCTATTAGCTTTTCTTAACAGAGTAAGACATTGCCAAAGACTATTTTTCTCAAATATATTTAAAACTGATCTACTGTGAAAGCAAAAGATTTCTGCAATGGGGAAGGAAAGAGAGGAGAGAGAGGAAAAGGGAAAGAGAGACAGAGAGACTTGGTTAACAACTGTTTACTTGCTTCAACATATTTTAACATAGTTTTGCATACTTAACTTTCCTACTTATTTTAATTGGAGTGTAGGGACATATTGATCATTAGGAAAACATTCCAGAGCCTATTTTGGTTAAAAACCTAATTAAGATAATATTGCCTCACTCTAATCAAGAGAGCAGTTAGTGTCACAAACTGTGTTCCCATCAGTCAGTTAGTTGTAGTAAGTTAGTTAACCGTGAACAGTTACGAATTACTAGTGTGTAAGAAACACTAGGCTAGGCATGCTGGAGGTGACATTAAACAATAAATTAATACTTCCTTCAAGGAGTTGTAGGGGGAACTGAACAAGCACAGGCAGACATGATTAAACATAAGTAGTTTTCTAACATTGTTAAAAAAAAAAAAAAAGCAAATTCTGCCACATGCGAGAACATGGATGAACCTTGAAACAAGCCAGCCACAGAAGGACAAAACGCTGCATGATTCCACTTACAAGAGGAATCTAAGATAGCCCAACATAGAGAAGCAGAGAGTAGAATGGTAGCTCCAGGGGCTGCAGGGAGGGAGAACAGGTATAAAATTTCAGTTATCCAAGTTGATTTAAGTTCCTGAGGTCTGCTGGACCCCATAGTACCTACAGATAACAACACTGTATCGTGCATTGAAAACTTTGCGAAGCGGATACCATGTTAAGTGTTCTTACCACAATAATAAAAAAAAAAAAAGTAAGAAAACATCTTAAACCTGCACAAAATTCAAGGGCGAGCTTGTAGCAAACCTATCTGCGTGGGGAAAGGTACCTGTGTCTGTGAACTAGCTGAACACAGCAGAGAGCTGCTCCTTATCGCTTTGTTGAGACAAGAGGGAGCTGACTGATGTGTGTTCATATCGTCTCTGCTCCGGGTGTCAGCTGGTGACAGCCACGCCTCGGTGGCAGCGGCGGCGGTGGCGGGGCCTGAGCACTGGCCCTAGCAGCCACCAGCAGCACCGCCTGGAGGGCCGGGTGCTGTGAGATGTGCCTCCTCTCCTCAGGGGGTCTCTGGCAGCTATTCATATATGCAAGTTAACTATGTTAGGGCTGGCTTTGCAAAACATCTCTAAAGCAAGAACTCCCACGGAATAGTAAAATGGAAATTCTGCTCTCGGAAAACCTCCAGAATTAGGTTTTATTTCTGACACCTCAGATAACAATAGAAAAAATTTGTCTTCATACATTCAAAGTGCCTCGCATGTATTATTTACACTTTCTACATCCGTGAGGAGTTGGGGGAAAAAAAAGCAAAAAAAAAAAAAAAAGGCAAGAGAAGATCTAAAGCATATAAATGCTCAATGATTCTCCGAAGCTGTACTGCTAACAACAATAATTCCCACTACAACTGCTACCCCTGCCACTAACTGCTAGGACCTACAAAACTTACTACGTTATGTGTCAAGGACAATGCAAAACACTTCAGCATCCCTGGAAGGGCTCTGTGGCCCCATTTTCTTGGTGAGAAGAGTAAGGCTCATAGACATAGACATATGTAACTGTGCCCAGGCACACAGAGCTACAAAGAGGCAAAACGGGTTTGTCTGATGCTGAAGCCCACGTTCTGAACTACTACCCCACCACCCTTCAAGATCTCTCAGAAGGCTTTTTTGTACATAGTCATTCTCTGTTGTTATGCCTCCATATATTTATGTATTATACTCCAAATTATTGTACATACTTAATTCTCACATAGCATGCATAAAACTAACTGGTCAGCAGTTCCCTAGTACTCTATTTCAAATGTCAAACACATGTTCCACTTGACCATTCTTTGAAGCACTTACCTTGACATGATATAGAGAGATATAAATATAGATAGACGCATTTGTTTGTTTATTGTCTGTCTCCCTCATTAGAATGTAAGGTCCATTAGAAAAGGGACTTTCTGTTTGAGTCACTATCCTAGACCCAGAGTCTAGAATAGTGTATACATTCAATATGCATATGTTGAATGAATGAATAAATTACAATCTAGACCCTAAAATATCAGGACTATCTCTACTATTATAGACTAAAGTTATAATTACTTTTTTAGATGCACACGTCATCAACAACTTATTAGAAATATTCTTACTTGAGCTATTTAGATTCTATAAGCATCACAATATGACACAGGAAGCATGCAGTTGTTGGAAACTGCTATATTGATTTAAAGTAAAGAATAAATGAACTAGGAGAACAAATATTCAAGAAGCAACACCATGTGGCAGAGAAAAATCAAGCTTTGAAATTCCCGAAAATGAAGTTTAAATCCTGTCTCTGTCACATAATGTGTGACTACAAGTAAGTCATTTATCTTTATGTATAAAAATGGGAAGCAATTAAGAGTACATATAGGGATTACTGAGGATGACATGAGATAAAACAATAGTCTGTGACTTTTAAAACATAATTTTCCTGACTTCCTCTAAAAGGCTGCGAAACAGCAAAGCATTCTATTTCAAACAATTCCAAGTTTCTCTACCAAGTCATCTGTGGCAACAAAACAGAGAGGAAGAAGAAGAGAGATGCTGCAAGGTGCTCACAGACCTGGAGGTCAACTGAGAAAACATCAGACAGAACATGGCATCCTGGGTGGTACCCCAACAGAATGGCAAAGCCGAGAGACTAAAAGAGGACGCATGAAAAGCAGCACAGAAAAGAAAGTGGGCAGCGTGGCTTTAGAACTCAGAACTGTGTGGGGGGCAAACTTCAGAAGCAGCTTAGTGTGATGGCAAGATAGTGAATAGAACTAAATTCAGACTAAAAAGCTAGAGCTTTTATTTCAAAGAGAGGGACAGAAGGGATACGCTGGCTTATGTTTCAGGAAAGCACCAAAGAACTTCACAATCTTTGGGAATTCCCCAGGGTGTAAAAGTTCAATAAAAGAAAATTGGATTAAAGTACTCAGCACTAAGTGAACATCTCAAGATTAGTTAGGTAGTCCGCTTCCCTCTTCCCTTAGATCTTTGGACTGGACACAGTGAGAGAATCAGAAACAAAACTAAATAGTTCTTAGGGAGACAGAAAAGTTTATTGGATGAGGACTGTGTGAAACACTCATGATGAGAAAATTATAAACAGAGTTTAAAAGAATACCCCCTCCTTTTTCTGGAAGACAATGTTTGAGGTGATTAGCATATGGAACATGGTAGATGGAAATAAAAATTAGGAAAGTTATTCCCTTTTGTGCTTTCTTTCCAGGATTTTACAATTTTATGTTATGCTAGGTTTATGCGACTTATGAAGAAAAAAACCTAAATGGAAGTTTTGTAATTAACCAAGGGATTTAGATATATAGAAAAGCCAGTTTGGAAAACGCCCCTCAACATCATTAGCCATTTCTTTTTATTTATGTTTCTTAAAAGCAGGAGTTCTATCTGACAATTTGATAGATATCCTTAAGATATTTAAAACAGAGAAGAAAGTTCACCTTTCTTGCAATGTTTGGACTTTGAGTTCAAAGTCTTCAGGCAGAGAAGATATATTACACGTGGATTATTCTTAGGAGGTCCTAAATGAAACATTGTGTGTTGAATAATCATGTTTTCCATAAATTCTAAGGTACACATTTTTAATTAAAAAATGAAGCAAACACTTATATAGAAAATACAATGTCCCAGTTACTGTTTTTAGTGGTTTGCATATATTAAAATATTTAATTTGTAAGCAATCCTATAAGATAAGAACTATTGTACACATTTTACAGATGCACAAACTGAGGCAACTGAGGTTGTTTAAACTTCCCAAAATTACCCAGCTGGTAAGCAGCAGAGATAAGGTTCAAACACAGAGAGCCTAGCTAAAGAGACTGTGTGCTTAAGTATAAAGGGTACTGCCACTCATGTCTTATTTGATTTAGTTCAGCAGAAAGTAGCAGAGGAGACAAGTCTGTCTGCTGTTGACTGGAAAACAAAATCTTAAAATGTGATATATATACTATCCTCATAATGGGGTATAACATTTACTCTCTCTCCTCTCAGATGAATTATTTTCCCAGTGCTGGGATTTTTACCAAACAGCAACAATATTCATAACCATTCTTTGTCACTTATTTTAACTCAGTTTTTTTTTTTTTTTTAAATACAGATGGAAGACTTAACCTATGAATCAATGGACGCAGGGGTCCAAGAAGATTGGGCATGAGAATGGAGAGTTAGATCAAAGAGTACCACTACTGGAAATGGGGTTTGAAGGCGCTGAGAGAATGCTGGTGAGGCACAAAACTGCACCACAACTGAATGAAGGCAGAAGAGGAGAGCAGTAGAGAGAGAGCACAGGCTCTGAGGGTGCCCTGGGCTGAAATCTCAGGTGATCTTGAACAAATCACTAATCTCTCTTAAGCTTCTAGTTTCTTCATCTGTAAAGTGGGAATAATGATGGAAGGTCCCTTATGGAGTAGTTCCATAAATTGTAGCCGCTATTAATATTACACGTATTAGAAATGGAATAAGGGATATTAAAGAATTATACTTGATTAAAAAAAGAGATCTAATAAACAAATAAAGCAGTACTCTGTAAGAAGCTGAAGACCACTTCAGGAGTCGGTCCCCCCAAATCAGAGAAACACAGATGTTAATTTCTATTCCTTTTAAGAACAAAACTAATTGTTTTTTGTTAATTAATTCATGTATGTCTGGCAAATAAATTATAAAAGAGTAACATCAGAATAGCTAAAATATTTTAAGTCTTTATGTGCCCATAAGTCGATCTAGATTTTTTTTTTTTTTTTTTTGGTGAGGAAATATATGAGCATCTATTTGGAAAATAACAGCTGCCTAGTACAATTAATCAGTTTCAAATTTTATTCCACAACCATATAATCATAACCATAACTTCATTCTTAATACACAAAATTTTAGTGTACCCAATTACCAATAGAGATCTTTATGATTTTATGGAAATTTTTTGCTTTTAGCTTTTAAATGACCTTTCTCAAAATTTACAGTAAATATATACAAAACGTTTAAGAGCTCTTGTCTTTGTGAACAGCTTAATCAAAGCATAATTTAGAGATACTTGACTTCATACCTAGAATTCTAAGTTGGTGTGTACACTGTTTAAAAAGGTGTAGAATGGGTCCTCTAGTGATTCTATGTCTGTAAGTGATACATGAAAAAGGTTTTAGTAGTTTTCTATTTATTTATATTTCAAAATAATGATTTTCTTCTAAAGCAGGAATATAAAGTTTTATTTACAAGTTATTTTAAATTTTAAAATGTAAGTTTTAAAAAATAATCTTAAAAAGTGCATTAAAAATATTACACAAGCAATATTATTATAAAATCCACAAATAACAAATTAGGAAAACATTGGAAAATACCAAGGATTTAAACTTTAAATAAATATAAATCTCTTCCAGGTTTTCTTAAAAACAATGTTTTGTGTTATGTAATCTATCACATCTTAAAAGTGGAATAAAAATACAACTGTCACTAATTGAATTAAAGATTTCAGTTGACTATTCTGTATTATGTAGGCAAAAATGACCTGATTACCTAATTTTCTTTGCATGTGTTTTTGTGTGTGTGCTCGTGCATGCGCTTCAGCTAGTATTTAAAGAGATATAGATGTTAACTACAGTCCAACTATTGTGCATTATTAAAATGATAACCAGTCATACCTTTCCATTTTCCCTTTTCAACTATAAGAAACCGGGAAACAACTAAGTAAGACGGAAAATGAAAACTACTAGGAGATTTTATTATTTGAATTTAAAACACTTGACTTCTCTTATTCCAACACTACCCTTCCCCCCATGTATTTCCAAACCAATAGAAGCAAACAACACACACACACACACACACACACACAGCACACACTCAAAACACTACCTTGCCCTAACAGTTCCACAGTTCTAATTAAAAGCTACATTTTGTTAAGCAAATTAGGAGTTACAATAAAGTGGAGGGAGCATGTGAAATGAATAATTAACGTTTTATAGACTTCAGCATCATAATTAAGATTAAATGCCGCATACATTCAAACTAGATTAGCACAGCCATTGAAAGCAGCGATGTGCTCAGTGGGAGAGTATGCTTTTGCTAAATAATGTTTTATGAAGAGTATTCTAAAAACATTAAGCATAAGGTTGTCATATATAAAATGATTAAAGTTTTATACAAAAGAAGCTGTAATTCCGGTAAATGAAGTAATTTCATTTTCCTGCTGTCTTCACCTTTAGGAACATACTGTAAATGGAACGGAATGCCATGTGATATCTTATTAAATAGAGTATGAATACCCTTGTTTGAAATTAATAAACTCTCACTACATAAATTTAGGGTAACGGACATTACCAGGTACTTAACCTCACTTATTTCTTTGCTATTTCTTGGAAATATTCATTTTCTTTAACTTATTTATTGTACCCCACAATCTTGCTAGTGAGTTTTTTGGGGAGGATCATTACTCAAAATAAACATTCATTTAATTTATCTTTAACTAAAACCTTTCTTGCATTTTGCCATAATTCCTGAAAACTCTTCGAGTTGGCAATCAATATTAATATTTTCCCTAGCATGTGCATTTCATTCATGCTGACAGCTAATAGCTTTTATGCTGAGATTAGACTTCTGAGCTACCTTCATTCAACTCTCCCCCCGTTCTTCTTTTCCCCAAAATTTCAACAAAATAGAATCTTAAAATAAATCCAAAGCAAAATGTGGTTTTTACACTAATTAATTTTATTAGTTACACTAATTAATTTTATTAGTTCTTTCCTGACTAACCTCTCCACTGTTTTGTTACTGACCTGAAACTCTTTAAAAAGTTAAAAAAGTTATCTTAAGTCTAATTCCATGATGATGATATGTATTATCACACCAAATTAAAAGAACACTGAAATGAATAAAAACTTTTTAAAATTTAAACTTTATATTTACTTATGTGTATATATATAATTTTATGCACATACATTGATTTTGAGATCAGAAACCTATTCCCTGAATTAGCAAAATCATTGCTCAAAGTGGTCACCTAATTAACAAGTAATCTAGTGAAAATACTGATAGAATAGGCAACAGAGATTTATATATATAAAATTTTAAGCATATTATTTTATGATCTCATTATTTTGGTATGTAAAAAAAAGTCTCCTCAAAATTCAAATAAAATTAAAAGTTATGCTACTGGGATATATTAGTTTAAGAAAGGAAAAACTGTCTTTTTTGTTTGTTTTTATTTTAGGGAAATGAATGTCAAATGTCTGTTCAAATGTCTGTTTTATCAAAATCATACTATGAAGTTGATTTAGCATAGGATGGCTCCTATAAACTGAGGGAGGAACTTAAAAAAAATTATTTATCCTTCTTTTCTTGTAGATAAATTATTCTCTGGAAATAGCATTCACTACTCTAAAAATAAATCAAGCCAAAGAGAGAAAAAAGATTTTAAATACCAAATAAAAAGTGACTATCTAATTACATTACAAATGAGACAAAGGGAAATCCTGAAACATTATCTATTAAATATATACCAGGTACAAATTTAGAAAATTCATGTCATGGATTTATTAAGAAATTCATCAGGTTTACTTTTTTTTTTTTAAAAACCAACTAAGGCCAGGGAAATCTTGAAAAGAATGGAAAAAATAGGTACCAACAACAACAACAAAATTGAGCTAATCAGGTCTGAAGAGGGAAAAAATACGCAGTTACTATCTTTGTCAATTCAACAAATTATTTTTAAAAAATTACATTAGTCACCAGTCTTGGTGTAAAAAAAAAATTATTGCTTTATGGATTCAAGCTTTAAGATGAAACTTAGATAGTATTACCGTAACTGTAAATTACATTTATAGCAATATAATTGCAGGTCCTACAAGCAGGTAACACTAATGGCCTATCAATTACAGTGCCATAAACATTGTTTATAGCAGCATAAATATTGATATTAATGTAATCAAGAATTAATAGTGGTTATTCCAAGTGTCATGCAAAATATAACTAACTTAGATGAAATATTTAACTTTAAGTCTATGTGGAATGTATACTGTCATGCAAGGAAATTCTGTATGGCAAGTCTACTCAAACTTAAATACTGATTTAAAATGAAAAGAAAAATAGCTGCATTCACTGGACATCCTGGATATGGCAAAAGTTTTTATTTTATAAAATGGCCTCCTTAAAAAAATGATATACTGTGTTAATAAAAAAAGAAAAAACAGTTAGTATACATGACAGTGATTTTCACATTAGTGTGAATGAGTCTCATGTAGCGATCAAACTCAAGCACTGTATTCCATTTTACTGCTGGGAAAAAGTAGCTTGAAAACAGGAGTAAAAATATTGTTGGGGTCCCTATGGCAAGTTTCTACTTAATTCTCCTTCAGTAGTAGGCAGAATTCTAAGACTCCAAAATTCCTGCCCCGTGGGCAAGCCCTGTAAATCCCCTCCCCTTGAGTACCATACCTGATCAGATGAGCCCTTTTTTAAAAGAAGATCTAGAGGTCAAAGAAGGGAGAAGTCAGAGTTTCTTAACTGTAGAGGATGCACTCACGTTGGCCTAAAGGAGCAAACTGCCATGTTTTGGAGAGGCTCACAGGACACAGAAGGGCAGGCTGCCTCTAGAAGTTGAGAACAATCCGCAGCAAGTATCTGCCCTCACCTGCCAACCTGTGGATGGACTTACTCACATCGGTATTCATTTGAAACTATTCTAATTGTAACAACCTTGATCATATATAGTTTAGAAGGCAACTCCCCATCTATCATCCCCAGTACACACAACTCACTGATAACAACCAGAAGAGAATGAATTCTGCCAATAACCAAAGAAGATTGGAAGGGGACTTTGAGCCTTGGATGAAAATATAGCTCCAATCAGCACCATGACTGCAGCCTAATGAAACCCTGAGTAAGACCCAGTTAGCCCATGACTTCTGACCTACAGAACTGTGAGATAATATGTGGATGGTCTTTTAAGTCTCTAAGTCTGCGCTAATGTCTTACAGAGAAATACAATTAAAAAGCTAATATAGCTGCTTTAACCCTTCCGTTCAAAAAATCTATGTATTTCTTCTGCTTATCTGTTCTAGTATCAAAGCAATTGAAAAGTTTAGAATAATTAAAAAAAAAAAAACCACTGTGTTTTCTCTGATCCTCCAAACTGGTTCCAACTCACAATGAACATCTAAGACTCAATGCCTCAAGTTTGAAACATGGGTGCACATGCTGATGATAGTATCAGAAACGTATCTACGTATCTGCGTCTCATATGCATAAACTTTATTGGCATATATACGCAGAGCCACTTACCTTTGAAAAGATCAAGGTGTAGGGATCACAGTGTGAAACCTATGAAAACTTCAAATTCAAGTCCAAACTAAGAACGAGCCAGCTGTGTGTCACCATATTAATGGGTAATAGAATCACTGAATTGCTTCAAAACTCAAAAAGGATTGTCCATATCAAATTCAAGGACTGAGAGACTAGAATTATAGTCCCCAGTTTCACCCAAATACTAACAAGGTATCATTATTTCAAGGAAAGAAAGGAAACTTAAACTTATTATCCTCAGGTACCATGTAGAGACTGGAAACATTTACTTTTTGATATCATTTAATTATCTGCCACATTTTTAGAGTGAATTAGAAAGAGGCAGTAACAACAGCCTGAAAGTCAGGTAGCACAAAGCTTGGGTGAACCGAGCAGACTCACATAAGAGGGTAAGGTACGGAAAGTGGAAAACTAGGGAGTGCATGCCCACTCAAACAGTATCCAAAAAAATCAACTTTAAAAAAAATCTTCTGATGACCAACTAAAACACATATTGCCCCCATGGGCTTTCAAGAAACAAAACAAAAGAAATGGTTAGGAACACAGGCTTTGTAAGTTGTGTTCTGGGACCCTTGTTAGTAAAATACCTAACCTCACAGAGCCTTATTTTACTTAACTTTAAAATGGAATAAAATATTGTCTGTTTTTAAATTGTATTAAGGATTAAATCAGATTAATGCACTGAGAACAATGACAGACACATGGTACAACCTTAATACATGTGTTAGCAAGTAATGGATATAGTGATCAAGTAGGAGTATCAAAATTGAAGAGTCAACTTTATCAACTCTAATCATTTCTTCTTTTATAACTGGGGGTTGTACACTACGTATAATTTAGTCAATTCCATGTATATAAATAAATATATATACAAGATATAAATTTTTATAAATTGGAAAAGTCACATTAAAATCTTGATTTGGGGCTTTTTTCTTTATAAAAAACAGGTAAGGATTTTAAAAGTAGGTATTACATCACCTGGAGCAAAATTCAAAAGATCTAAGTGGTATCCAATGAAAAGAAAATCTCTGTCGGATCCATGTTCCTTAACCAATCGGTTCCCCTCTTTGAAGGCATCCTTTGTTGCCAGTTTATCGTGTTTCTTTACATCCAAGATCTTCTCTAGATTCTTTTGATTGGGGGGTGAATGGGGGTGGGGAGAAATTTTGGATGCTATGTTTCTCATGGCAACATTCAGTGGCTGCCTAACTACCCCCCAACCATACTACTGATCTGCTAACAATGGAAATAATTTTAGGAAAAAAGACACTTAAAAATTAGTGTTTGAAATGATGTTGCCTGAGCACATGCTGATACCATTGCTTCTCACCTCAGAGCCCTAGAGGACACTGATAAGTTAGAACCGAGTACACTGAAAATGTTCCATTGTTTATATAGACAAATTAAACAGTCACATTCACCCAGGTATTATACTTTTTTCTAGAAAAAACTCAGTGAGAGTTGGAAATGTTCATAGCAATTTTAGATTTTTAAATAATTTTTTTTTTCAGACAGAAGACTTATTATATTTTGTGGTATTATCCAAGCACTAACATATCTGGAGACTTGAAAAGTTATCCAACCTTCACAACACTTTGTTCTAAAGAATTGTATCTAGAAGTAACTTTCTAAAGGGCTGAAACATTTCATTCACTCAAGACATTTTGGGTTAAGTTACCTTGTAGGGAAGACTTTTGCCCAATCACATTAAATAGCATTCAATTATTAATTATTTGAAAATTGAATGAGACTTCAGAGAAGAACTTTCTACTGATACAGCAGAAGTGATTTCCCAAATACTGTGGTGCTCTGTGAATGCATTTGCTGTGGTTGAATACTCTGTATTGGCATTGTAAAAACTAACAAACAGAAACCTCAATTAAAATAGAGTTGGGAAGCCAAAAGGGGGCGCTGTCATGCCCTGAAACAACAGCAGAACCCAAGAGGAAGAAGAAAGACTTCTTGCCTGGGGATAGCACATCCATGAGAGGCTGTCACAACAGTCAATGAAAAGCCACTACACATTTTGAACTCTCAATTCCCTCACTGGACTCTCTTTTTTTTTTTTTTAATATTGCTTTTAAAGAGGGTAAAAGGAAGTCAGAAAAGAGTTCTCCTCTCCTTCCTGTGAGGGGATTTGCATGTGGCTTGCCATGGTTGCAGATTCCAAAAGGCAATTCTTTGCTGATCCTGAATAAGCCCATTTTTGCTGGAGAAATAACTGGTAGTCATCTAGCTTAGGGAATTGCTATGAAAATCCTTTTTGTTTGAAACAGACGATTTAATGTCCTCTCTATAGCTCCGTGTCGCAATTTAGGCAACTTCCTTTCGCACGTGTTGGCGTGAATCCTAATTCCTACTAAAATGACTTTTCAGCCACATTTTTAATGACTAAATAATTGATATGTTGGGGGACACAATGCGCATGATTTTAAAACATTAAATATAAAAGGACGTTCTAATCACCCTTGAACAAGATTTTTTAAGAATATTTTCTAATATAATAAGTGTTAAAAGTGCAGGGAAGTTAAACACCAGTTAATAACAATCAGGTAATTTATGCTAGTTTCATATTTAGGGTTAAGTACTGTAGCAAAAGCACTTGTTCACCTTAGAAATTACGTTTCAATTCCAAAATAATCCTCAAATTAACAAGATATACATGTTGGCACAAGCCCTGTTTCTTATGCACAGTAGCTCGCATTGTCCTCAAGGGTCCCCTTGGGTCATTTGGCTATGGAAGCAGTTATCTTTCCCACATTTGTAACCTGAAAATTGCATAGCTGTAAATCAGTAAACAGCTCTGCTTATTTAGTATGTTTAATTACAGGTTCAAAAATTGTAAGGCAGTGGGATCAAGATTATCCCAAAACAATCATCAAATTGACAAAACTGGGGGCTTCATTTCTTTGAGGTAATCCATAATCTCATTTAGGCAACTTGTTTAGATATCAATACAGAAAATGATATAGATATAGAATTCTTACACCATGCCAAGATTTGGCCAAGAAGAAACTAGCAGGCTCTTTTACTAAGATTCCTAGTTTGGGGCCATGTTAATGTTCCCTTTAGAAATCTAGAGGGAGGTTTAACCTTCAGATTAACTTGAATACCCAATGGTATCCAGGCTGTCAGGAAAGGTTGTGTAAAGACTCTTTTAATAAGCATTCAAGACGGTTATTTGCATAAGCCGTCTTCCTTAAACTAAGTATTAAAAAAAATGGTACTGTTGCACAAAGCCAAAGCAGTAAGCAATTAAAGTCTGAACCTGGAATTTCCTTTGCTATTATTCCATAAACAAGGAAAAATAGCTGTCTCCAATTCTTGCTTCAAAAGTCCCATAAGAAGGCTCTGGATCCAAATAATTGGAACTGTACATCCAGAATACAAACTGGGGTTTGTTACGAGGACCTCAACAGGACAAAGACTGTGTACTAGTTTGCTAGAGCTGCCATAACAAAGTAATAGACTTGGTGGTTTAAACAAGAGAAATTTATTTTCTCACAATTCTGGGAACTAGAAGTAAAAAAAAAAAAAAAAAAAGAAAAAAGAAAAAAGAAAACCCCAGGTATCAGCATATCAGCAGGGTCAGTTTCTTTTGAAGCCTTTTTCCTTGGCTTGTAGATGGCCATCTTCTCCATATGTCTTCACATGGTCCTGTGTGTGTGTGGGTGTGTGTGTGGGTGTGTGTATGTATGTGTCTGTCTGTGTCCTAATCTCCTCTCATAAGGACACCAGTCACATTGAATTATCGTAATGACTTCATTTTAACTTAATTACCTCTTTAGAGATTCTATCTCTAATGCAGTCACATTTGAGGTACTGGTGGTTAGATACCAACACATGAATTTTGAAAGGACTCAATTCAGCCCATAACAGTATGTAAGAGTAGACTGACAATTGGAGATCCCAGCTCAAAAGATTTTTTACCTTGGCAATTCTGCTTACCAGTAATGCGTATGTTACTTTTGCCCTTACTTTATCTCATTATCAAATAATATATAAAGTATTTTTCTATTTAAAAAAAATCCGCTGATAACCTGGCCTTTCTTCCCAGTACCCCAAATACTGAATCTTTCTAAAAGGCCTGTTCAGATCTTTTTTAAAAAGGCTCCCCAACAGGAAAATTTCTTTTAGACCAAGATATCTGGACAATAATCTTGCCATAATATTTCTTATTTTCTGGTTTTAACTCCAGATATAACTTCAAGGCTGTGAAACTCTAGAAGTACTTGTGATGATACTATACCTCAGATATCAAAACTGAGGGAGGACAAATCTTCCATGATACACATTTTATTCAGTAGTAAATCTCCTTAAAGTTTTCAGTGAGGATATTTAGTTCTGCCCAGAACAAAAATCAGTCTTTCCCAGCTGTATAGAGAAAGTCATTTGGTGCTGAGGGCATTGAGTTAATTAGCAACTAGAAGAAAAAAACTTGGTCTCTACATGCCAGGTACCTCAAGGGTATATAGTAACTGACAGACAAAAGATTCACAGATCTGAGATTCTGGAAACTTTCTTGAGAATATTAGTTATACCTACTAATATTGAGTAAAAAAAATAAATATGTAACCTATTGTCCCTGTTCTTTCTAAATACCCAAGCTTGTTATAGTGAAATACCTTGTTTCATATGACTGTAGTTAGTGATCAACTTGCTATTTGTGTTACAAAAGATAAATGAAGTTAAATCATATTTAGATGATTTAATAGATAATTATATATTTTTAAATTATTAATACAAACATAATACCAGGAAAATGTAAATAATTAATGATGTACTTATAAATAATTTCTATTAGTGAAATAGATTAAGAAAATGATTTGTCCTTACCAGCGGGCTCATAAATAATTAACAATAACTACAACTGACATATTTTAGATTCACTTCAAAACCCTAACATTTAACCCTCTGTTTATAATATGAAGTGCAGTTTTAAATGGAAAGTAAAATGTACTTATGAGTAATCTTTATTTACTTCAGATCATTTTAAAACATTTTAAAATGGCAGGAATGTAAACAACATTCCTATTGTGTTTAATATTCATAAAGATAGGGCAATTTTTCTTTTAAATTTTCAATCTGGAAGAAGTTAAAATGTGTGTTCATTGAAACATAATTTTATAGTTCCAATCCATAGCATGCTCAATTTATATACTCCCTCACTCTATATACTGTGTTAAAGAAAAAATAAATATGTTTCTGGAACAACTTTATACAGTTGCTTTTCCAGCAATATGCTTCCAGCACACCCCTCCCCCAACAAACTCGTCCAGGAATGCAGTAGCAGATTTGGGTAGGTTACCTACAGTTCACCCACCCAGATGGTAAACAAGTAGGGACTTGCCGGGGTGGTTAGGTAGCGGTTGTTTGCAAGAAAAGAGCAGTTATCACATAGCCAACCTCTCCACAACAGTGACTGCTTGAGGAGTCGGATATCCTCAGGAATGACAAAGGCCAGCTGCCATCCCTGCTCATCCTTGCACCAGGAGGTCTCTAACTCCATATTGGGGCATGCATGCTTCTCATTTAACAGTTTCTGAATCTTTACCATTAAAGATACCTATGTTCCTTAAATGGGTCTGTTCTTGTTTTCTACCAGTTAATGTTAACTTTCTGATGATCATATAGTATATGCATAGATCTATATAAATAATACATATACATTTACTTAAGTCTACATTGCATATGTTATCTACATATTATACGTATACCCCATATTTATGTGTATATGTAAACATAAATCTTATGTAATTCATATTATATATAAATGCATATAAACAACATATATATACAAATCTTAAGATATACATATCAAACTCCTTCATATTTTTTCTTTTCAATTTTCCCTTCAATAACCACCTGTACTTCTTGATACATTTCCTAATATACAGTAGTCTCCCACTGTTTACAGCATATACATCCCAGGACCCCCCAGTGTATGCCTGAAACTACAGATAGTATGTATAGGGCTGGGTACTATGTTTTTTTCTTATACGTACATACCTATGATAAAGTTTAAATTATAAATTGGATGCAGTAAGAAAATATCAGAATTGCCAGGATTACTACTCTTGTACTTTGGGACCATTATTAAGCAAAATAAATGTTACTTGAATACAAGCACGGCAATACCATGACTAGTAGATCTGATAACTGAGGTGGCCATTCAGTGACTAACAAGAAGATAACATATGCAGCCTGGAAATGCTAGACGAAGGGATGATTCAAGTCCTGGGCAGGACAGAACAGAATGGCAGGAGATTTCATCATGCTACTGGGAATAGCATGCAATTTTCCATTTAATATTTTTGGACCACAGTTGATAGTGGGCAACTGAAACTGCAGGAAGTAAACCTTGGACATGGGGGGCTACTGTACTTGAAATGTCCAATCAGTCTTATAGACTCAATGGTGATTCTCTTTAACTTTGATTTCTGTGTTCTAATGCATAATTTGCATATCTGTTCTAATTCGTGATTTCTTAATCATTGTTCATCGCCATTATAAGTTGATTTTTTAATTTACTCTCATAGTTTTCTTTCAGTTGACAAGGTTTTTTTGTTTGTTTTTTTTTTTTTTTTGGAAGACTGAGTATGAGGGGAGTCAGCACTCTCTACTCTGTCCTTTTATGCAAAACTAAAATAAGATCAGTCTACTGTTATTAGGAAATTTGTTTCTTCCTTTCACCATGTTATCCTAACAGCTGGAAGCCTTTGCCACTGTGTCATTCATGCCTTTGTTTTTTATAATATCTTTTATGATCTTACTTGATTACATAATTAGGTAGAAATCTATCCCATAGGAGATAAATAGAGACAGGGAATGAACAAAAGGCAGAACTCTGTTATACAGGCATACCTTGAAGATATTGCGAGTTGACTTCTAGACCACCACAAATAAAACAAGTGAGTCAAATGATTTTTTTTTGGTCTCCCAGTGAACATAAGTTATGCTTATATTATACTGTAGTCTATTAGGTGTGCAAGAGCATTATGTCTTAAAAAATGTATATACCTTAATTTAAAAATTCTTTATTGCTGAAAAGTGCTAACCATCCTCTGAGCCTTTAGCAACTCAAACTCTTTTCATCGGTGGAAGGTCTTTTTGTCAGTGTTGATGGCTGCTGACTGATCAGGGTGGTGGTTGCTGAAGGTTGGTGTGGCTGGGGCAATTTCTTAAAATAAGACAACAGTGAAGTTTGCCGCATCGGTTGACTCTTCCTTTCATGAAGGATTTTTCTGTAGCATACAATACTGTTTGGTAGCATTTTACCCAGAGAACTTCCTTCAAATCTCCTTTTTCCAAATTCCTATTTATGTTGATATTTTGACCTCTTCCCATCATGAATGTTATTAATGGTATCTAGAATGGTGAATCTCTTCCAGAAGGCTTTCAATGAACTTTGCCTAGAACCATCAGAGAAATTACTACCTAGGTCAGCTGTAGCCTTACAAAAGTTATTTCTTAAAAAGTAAGACTTGAAAGTCAAAATTACTCCTTGATCCATGGGCTGAAGAGTGAATGTTGTGTTAGCAGGCATGAGAACAACACTAATCTCATTGTGCATCACAACCAGCGCTCTTGGGTAACTAGGTACATTGTCAAGGAACAGTAATATTTTGAAAGGAATCTTTTTCTGAGCAGTAAGTCTCAACAGTGGGCTTAAAATACTAAGTAAACCATGATGTCAAAAATGTGCTGTCATCCAGGCTTTGTTATTCCATTTATAGAACACAGGCAGAGGAGATTTGACATAATTCTTAAGGGTCCTAGGATTTTCATAATGGTCAATGAGCACTGGCTTCAACTTATAATCACCAGCTACATTAGACTTGAGCACAAGAGTCAGCCTGCTCTTAGAAGCTTTGAAACCAAGCACTAACTTCTCCTCTCTAGCTATGAAAAGTCCTATATGGAATCTTCTTCCAATATAAGGCTGTTTTGCCTACACTGGAAACCTGTTGTGTAGTGAAGCCACCTTCATTAATGGTTTTAGTTAGATCTTCTGGATAACTTGCCGCAGCTTCTGTATCAGCACTTGCTGCGTCACTTTACATTTTTCAATTATTTTGTTATTGAGGTATAGTTCACTTAGATTATTATGTAAGTTTCCAGTATTTCACCTTGTACTTTTATGTTATGGAGATAGCTTCTTTCCTTAAACCTCATGAACCAACCTCTGCTAGCTTCCAACTTTTTTCCTGCAGCTTCCTTACCTCTCTCTTAGCCTTCACAGAATTGAAGAGAGTTAGGGCCTTGCTGTGGATTAGGCTTTGGCATAACAGAATGTTGTGGCTGGTTTGATCTTTTATCCAGACCATGAAAACTCTCTCCCTATCAGCAATAAGGCTGTTTTGCTCTCTTATTTGTATGTTTACTGGAGTACTATTCTTAATTTCCTTCAAGAACTCTTCCTTTGCATTCGTAACTTCGTTAACTGTTTGGCCTAAGAGGCCAAGCTATTGGCTTATCTTGGCTTTTGACATGCCTTCCTCACTAAGCTTAGTCATTTCTAGCTTTTGAATTAAAGTGAGAGATGTGCGGCTCTTCCCTTCACTCAAACACTTAGAGGCCATTGTACGATTATGAACTGGCCTAATTTCACTAATACAGTGTCTCAGGCAATTGGGAGGCCAAGGAGGGAGAGAAAGAGAGAAATGGAGAAATGTCTGGTTGGTGGAGCAATCAGAACACACATATTTATTAAGTTTACCTTCTTATATGGGCATGGTTCATGGAGCCCTAAAATAATTACAAAGCAACAAAGATCACTGATCACAAATCACCATAACAAATATACAGCTGAACCTTGAACAGCACAAGTTTGAACTTCAAAGGTGCATTTATGTGTGGATTTTTTTTCAATAAATATACAATTGGCCCTCAAAGTTCAGTCAGTGGTTGACTGAACCCATGGAGGTGGAACCTGCAGATTCAGAGGGCTGACCATACTACACCATTTTATATAAGGCACTTGAACATTTATGAATGTTGGTATGCATGCAGGCTCCTAGAACCAACCCCCCACATATACCAAAGGTCGACTGTAACAATAATGAAGAAGTTTGAAATACTGTGAGAATTACCAAAATGTGACAGGGACAGGAAGTGAGCCATTGCTGTTGGAAAAATGGTGCCCATAGGCTTGTTTAACACAAGGTTCCCACAAACCTTCAGTTTGTTAAAAAAAAAAAAAAAAATATATATATATATATATATATGTATATATATTTGTGGAACACAATAAAGTAAAGCATGATAAAATGGTAAAACAAGGTATGCCTGTATATACAGCACGTCCTCTTCGCAGCAAAATAAGCATTCAATAGGGTTTCTTAATAAAAAAGGAAATGTGCCAATTTTATGATGAGGCAAGTTAGAACTAGACATAGTAAGTCATAATTTACAATGAAGATGTAACACTTATGACACTCAGTAGCCATTATGAAGCAGCAACTTCAGGAGCTGCAAGGAAATTTAGTAGAAACACACTAATAATAGAAGGATAAGAGACCTTAATACACCACTCTCAGCACAAATCAAGGTGGACAAAATAAGGAGATAACAGCAATTAAAATAAGTATAGAAATGGAAAATCTGAACATAATCATTAAGATACATCTTAATATATTTTGAAATTTACACCCTTATAATAGAGGTTACACCTTCAAGAAAAATGGACCTTTCACTATAAGTGGTCATGTACTAGAGTCACACTGAATGTATCTTTAAGTCGCATAAGGTAGAAATAATATAGACAACTAGAAAATATAAACAAAAAACATAATAAGAATCCTTCAGTTAAAAATTAAGACAAAATGAAACTTCTATTGAAAGACTTGAGTAAAACAGAAAATACAAACTGAAATTATATAATTTCTAAAAACATAAAACATGTGTTCCACTTAAAGCAGTAGTGAGAAGAAAATTCACAGCACTAAAAAGTTTTATCAGGATAGATTAAGAAATGAAAATAAATGAATTAAATACCCAGCTTAAAAAAACAAACAAAAAACAAAAACCTAGGGAACAAAATAAGCCAAAAGAGTACAAGAAGGGAAGTAAAGATAAGAGCCAAGATTAATGAAACAAAGAAGAGAAAAAGTTACCTAATAAAAAATCCAGTTATTGTGAAATATAACAAAAAAAGACAAACCACTAGGCAAACAACTAGACAACTAAAAGAAAAAAATAAACAGAAAAAAAGAAAAAGTGAAAACCTAGATGAAATGCGTAATTTTCTAGGTAAAAACAGATTATTAAAAAATGATCCCAGGCTTCCCTGGTGGCGCAGTGGTTGACAATCTGCCTGCCAATGCAGGGGACACGGGTTTGAGCCCTGGTCTGGGAAGATCCCACATGCCGCAGAGCAACTAAGCCCGTGAGCCACAACTACTGAGCCTGCACGTCTGGAGCCTGTGCTCCGCAACAAGAGAGGCCGCGATAATGAGAGGCCCGCGCACCGTGATGAAGAGTGGCCCCCGCTTGCCGCAACTAGAGAAAGCCCTCACACAGAAACGAAGACCCAACACAGCCATAAATAAATAAATAAATAAAACATTTATCTCTGTAGTGGTCAAAAAAAAAAAAAAAAAAAAAAGATCCCATTAGAGGTAGAAAGCTTCAACAAACCAATTTTTATGGTAGAAATAGAGAGTGTATTAAGGAACTACTTTGCAAACAAAGCACCAGGTCCAGATGCTTTCTCAGAGGAATTCCACCAACCCTCCATATACTGGAGAGTTTCAGTGCTTTGTTGTCCAGAGCACTGAAAATGAAGAAAAACTTTCTAATTCGTTTTATGAAGCTAATATAACATCAACACCTGAATCTTATAAAGACGGTACCAAAAAAGAAAGCTATATTACTTTAAAATATCATTGCAAAAATACCAGATGAAAGGGTGAAAGACTCCAATAATACTCCATTAAGAAATAAAAATACCATAACTAAATAGAATTTACTCCAAAAGTATAACACTAGTCCAACATTAAGAAATCCATTAATATTATACAGTTGTTGAAAACAAGACAATAAACCCAAAATAGAATCATGTATACCAAGTCCCACATCACCAAACTGAGACTTAACTCCAGTTTCAGCTCTCTCAGAAATGGCATCTTAAACCAGTCCACCAGGAATTGCCTAATCAACACTAATTAGGTAATCTGCCTGATAGACCCCTGCCCTGCCTTGAAGTCAGTAACTTTTCATTAGCCAACCTGCTTTTTTGCCTAGTATAGCTTCTTTGTTCCCACTCTCCTCTGCCTATAAAAGGCTTTCATTTTGTACAGCTCCTCAGAACTCCTTTCTACCTGCTAGATTGGATACTGCCTGATTCGAATCAATTTTTACTCAAATAAACTCTTAAAATTTTTAATGTGCCTCAGTTTATCTGAATACATATTAATATATATTAATCCATTAAGGTATTTTAAAAATAATGAATATCTCAATAGATGCTAAAAGCCATTGATAAAACTCAACACTCCTTATTTAAAGAACACCAACAAAAAGACAAATTGATGGGTATGTTAACACATTATAATGTTAACTTTTAGCCCTAAACCCAGTATTTTACTTTATCCAGATGCATTAGAACATATCTACTAAGATCAGGGAAAAGGCAAAAATGCCCATTACCTCCATATTTGAGAAATTACAGAGAGGTATAAAATTGATAATAAAGAAAATTCTATTTTCTTTAATTGATCGTATACCTAGAAAAACCTAAATAATCAATGATGAAACTAACTCAATCAAAAATTCACTATGACAGCAGTGAATTTGCATTTACATGTAAATCTACATTTACATTTAATTGATTTATGTAAACTTAGTCAAGTCCTTTGATCCCTTCAGAGACTTCATGTACTGCCCTTATGACACCTATGCTACAACACTCATTTAAAACTGAAAATTCCATGCTTCTAATGTAAATCTTCCCATTGTATGTCACAAAGCAATATTTTAGAGCATCAACTGAGACAATGGAATGGAAATACTTAGTAAAGAAAGCAATTATTTTATTGTTTGTTGAAGTATGGATTGACTAGTCTACTTGACAATTTAGTAAGCTTGCTCTAATAAATAAAATTTTTACATTCTTCTTTCATGGACCCATTATCATAAAAGGAAGCAGTAGAATAAGACTCCTGATTTTATAATATTTGTAGGACGGAAACAGTCAACTGACTATATAATTCAAGTAATATTTTCATCCACATAACAGACATAAAGTCTGTATTTCAACTAGTTCAAATATCCAATCCAACATAAAGAAACTCTTGAGTTCTTTTTGCTTACATAAACTTGGTTTTCTCCTTACACTTGTAATAGTGTAGCATTACCATTACAGGCATTTAGGGATCCATGATGGCTCCAGACTATTTCTTTTCTATTAGTCAGAAAGAGGCTGAGCTATTCTAACACAATTTCATCACGTTTCTTCCACAGCTCTATGGATGATTTCCATGTCAACAGGTCTAGAGCCTGCTCACTAGATACAGAGGTGGAAATAAAGTACTGACTCTTGAATGGCAAGACACAGGCTGTACAAAGACCATGATAAGAGAGAATGCACTTTCATTCTCTGCTAAATCTGTTCTATTACCCACCTTTATCCTCCTCTCTGTCTACTAGGCAAATCACTGCCACTCAATACAACCCATGGGTTTCACAGAGGATTATTTTGTTGTTGACAAGGAAACAGGAGGCTTGTATTCTTCTGAAGAAACATGGCATTCAGAATATAGCACTACACCTTACTAATACATTTCTTATTTATATTTTTTCAATAATTTGCTCTTAAGAAAAATATGGGCATTTCTACATGATATACATTCATTAAAGATACCATGAGCGGGGACTTCCCTGGTGGCACAGTGGTTAAGAATCTGCCTGCCAATGCAGGGGTACTGGTTCAAGCCCTGGTTCGGGAAGATCCCACGTGCTGCGGAGCAACTAAGCCCGTAGGCCACAACTAGAGAAAGCGTGTGCACAGCAACGAAGACCCAACGCACCCATAAATAAATTTATTAAAAAAAAAAATACCATGAGCATCAAGAGTGTGCTAAGCAGAGGGCATACCATGGTAACAAAAAGGAAACAACCCTCACCATAAATGAATTTACAATCTTATGCATGAAGGCAAAAAGTAAGTAAATATGAAAATATTTAAGTACAATTTGAGGGGGGAAGGAATCACTCTTAAGGTGATGAATATCTTACTTCAATAGAGAATAACATGCTTTAGATGGCATGGCCAGCAAGAGCTTATCTGAGAAGGTAATATTTAAGAGACATTAGAAATAGACATTTCTTCAAAGAAGACATACAGATGTCCAAAAAACACATGAAAAGACACTCAATGTCACTAATCATTAGAGAAATGCAAATCTAAACTACAATGAGGTATCACCTCATACCCAACAGAGTGGCCATCATTAAAAACATCTACAAATAATAAATGCTGGAGAGGGTGTGGAGAAAAGGGAACCCTCTTGCACTGTTGGTGGGAATGTAAACTGGTACACCACTATGGAGAACAGTATGAAGTTTCCTTAAAAAGACTAAAAATAGAACTACCATATGACCCAGGAATTCCACTACTGGGCATATACCTACAGAAAACCATATTCAAAAAGACACACACACACCCCAATGTTCATTGCAGCACTATTTACAATAGCCAGGACATGGAAGCAACCTAAATGTCCATTGACAGACGAATGGATAAAGAAGATATCCATTGGTACATATATACAATGGAATATTACTCAGCCATAAAAAGGAACGAAATTGGGTCATTTGTAGAGACGTGGATGGACCTGGAGACTGTCATACAGAGTGAAGTAAGTCAGAAAAACAAATATCGTATATTAACGCATATTATGTGGAATCTAGAAAAATGATATACATGATCTTATTTGCAAAACAGAAATAGAGACACAGACGTAGAGAACAAACTTGTGGATACCGGGGGTGGGGGGTGGGGTGGCATGAATTGGGAGATTGGGATTGACATATATACACTACCATGTATAAAACAGATAACTAATGAGAACCTACTGTATAGCTCAGGGAACTCTACTCAGTGCTCTGTGGTGATCTAAATGGGAAGGAAATCCAAAAAAGAGGGGATATATGTATATGTATAGCTGATTCACCTTGCTGTACAGCAGGAACACAACACTGTAAAGCAACTATACTCCAATAAAAATTAATTAAAAAAAAAAAGCAGGATCTATCCATAGGATATTTGGGAGTTGTTTCCTAGGCCAATATAACAGTATTTGAAAATGCTCTAAGAAGTGTTCTAGAAATTGATAGAAGTTTAGACGTGATGCAAAGCCGTGTCCATGGAAAAGAGTCGTTCTACACGTGGTTGAGAGAACAGATGATGCCAGATAATCAGGTTCTCATAAGCTGTAGTACAGAGCTTTCTTTTATTTTCTTCCTATAAATGCAGTGGGGTAAAAAGTGGTGGGTTTTAAGTAGGGCACCATCATGGTCTAATTTATGATTAAAATTCTGACTGCTGTGTGGAACATAGATTAAATGAGACGAATAATGTGATATGAGACAATAGTTAGTCTGCATGAGAAGTAGGCCTGGATTAGGATGATCCAGGCCTGGATCATGTTGGCCTGGATTAGGTTGGGAGAGATGCAGAAAAGTGTAATTATTCAAGATACTTTGGCATTATAAGTAACAGTACTTGCTGATGGTTTGGATGGTGGAAATTTAGGAGAAGTAGACATCCAGGATTATTCCAAGATTCTGGCTTAAGCAATGTATCTGTAGCAGTGTCATTTCCTGAAATATTTCTTAATATTATTAAAGAGAAACTAGATTATTTCTTTGAGTTTTATTAATTACTTCCCCACCCTGTAAAATCTCATTGAAATAGTCAACAAGCATAAAAAAGATGCTTATTATCTTTAGTCACTAGAGAAATGCAAATCAAAACCACACCCTCTAAGATGGCTATTAAAAAAGAAGGAAAATACTAAGTGTTGGCAAGGATGTAGAGAAATTAGAACCCTCGAACATTACTGATGGGAATGTAAAATGGTTCAGCATTGTAGTAAAGAGTTTGGCAGTTCCTCAAAAAGTTAAAAATAGGGTTACCAAATAACCTAGTGACTCTACATCTAAGTACATATTCAAAACAATCAAAAACAGGTACCAAAACAAATACATGTACACACACATTGACAGCAGCACTGTTCACAAGAGCCAAAAGGTCGAAAAGGCCCACACGTCCATCAGTGGGTGAATTGACAAATTGTAGCATATATATGCAATAGAATGTTATTCAGCCATAAAGATTTAATAAGTACTGCCACATGCTACAATGTGGATTAATTTCAAAAACATTATGCTAAGTGAAAAAAGCCAGACACAAAAGGTCCCATATTATTTCATTAATATCCAGAATATCTAAAATAGGTAAACTCATAGAGACAGAATGTAGATTGGCAGTTATCAGAGGCAGAAAGGGGGAGCAACTTTTTAATGGGGATAGAGTTTCCTTTTAGGGCGTTGAAAATGTTTTAGAACTAGGAAAAAGTGGTGGTTATACAACATTGTGAGTATGCTAAATGTCACTGGATTGTTCACTTCAAAATTGTTAATTTTATGTTATGTAAGTTTTACCTCAATTAAAAAAAATTCATGGAAATGTGATTTTTACATTGAGATAAAGCTAGTTTCCAAAAGAACATACAAAAAGACAGCTATTCTTGAGAACAATGAAAAGCTGCTTCATAGCGTAAGTATTCAAAAGGCATTAAAAGGCTACCGAGCCATCAAAACATCATCTATCCAACCATTTATTCATTGAATGAATATTTATTAAGATTATCAAATGCTGGGCGGTTGTGGGATGAATTGGGAGATTGAGATTGACATACATACACTAATATGGATACAACAGGTAACTAATAAGAACCTGCTGTATAAAAAAATAAAATAAAATTAAATTAAAAAAAAAAAAAAGCAAGATTTTCAGATGCTGACCCCCACTAGCTCTGAGTATACACTGACATATAATCTGCCTTTAAAGGATGGATTGCATAGTAGGTGAGGAGAAACATTTTAATATATACATAAGAATAACTATTTTCCAACCTGTCCCTGGGGATACGGACACCTACCCCCCTGATTTAAGCGGATCAGATGAGAAGACGTAAACACACGTAGTAGAGAACGCATCGGCTGATGTACTGGTATACGCTCCATAAAGGATGTTTTCCATGGCCTTTACCTCTCGTTAATTCCCTACTCATATCCAACAGTGGGACAAATCTAGCTTTAAATTCATAAATGCATGGTGTATTATCAGTGGTGGTCATTTCTCTGATATGTGGTCTTTTTTCCCCATTCCTTCCTTGGTTCAAGTTATTTTCACCTTTCTAAAATATAGGAGATATATTAGAGGTTATTCATTCAGCTATATTCTACAAATTGAAGAAATTAAAGGTTGTAGAACATGTAAGTAGCCATTCTTTACAGAGCTAGTTAATCTATACTTCAGCCAAGATCCCTGGGCATCTGCTCACGGTCTAGTGCTGTCATGGTATACTGCATTTTGATGCATCTATGCAAGTTTCTAGTTATAGAAGTGATACAGTGTACAGTCTGATTGTCAAAGGGCCAAATCTAAAGTCTGGAATTCTAATTATCATTATATGCTATTAATCATCTAACTCCTTATATGTTTTTTTTTTAAAGCTTCTTGATGTTTCCAAATAATTTTTTTCTGAATAAAAAAACTAGATATATAACTCTGTATTCAGTGTGCAAAGCTTATGGCTTGACATATCATTGCATTGTCCAAAAAATAAAAATTATAGTTTTAAATTGTAAAACAAGTAAAAAAAATGCCTCATTTTAGAAAAATTTGGAAATATAGAAATATATAAAGAAAGGCAAAATTAAGTAGCATATAACTAAGAAGTGTCTGCTAATGGCATTTAGGTATTATTCCTTCCTGTTTTTCTATTATTGTAGTTTATCTTTTGAATTGCAGCTCCAGGGTAAAATAAGTATAGTTTGATCCAGTCTGTATTTCGTGTCTCATTTGTAACTTTCAACAAAAAACAAAAAGATATAACTAATCTTTACAACATCTGGCCTCTAGGCACCCACATTTTAATTCCATACTCGCAATGACAATTTTACTAAAAATAGATGACTGAGTCCTTTGACTTCTCCCCCACTTCAAGATGCACCAACCCTCTTGCTGGCATCCTTGGGCTATTAATTAAAATGAACAAATACAGATGAGCACACAGCTCTAAATGATCTCTATGGTCTTTTGCTCCAGAGATGGCAGATCCGATAATAAGTACTTCCTACTAAGGAAGATAGGAGCAGAATGAGAAAGGTATTCCTGGGTTCAACATTCAACAGGCAATTCTAGAACACTGAGTAGGAATGCTGGGACTGTGCTGGGTTTTGGGGCCTGGAAGATTAGACTCTTGCCCAATGCATCACTCAGCTTGGTTGAGGAAAAGAAATACAACCCAGCGACAGCTACATCAGTAACTATAATGATGTTCTAGAGGTGGTGGAGGACTTCACATGGAAGATTAAACAGATGTTGGAAGGTAAAGAGATGGAAGGGGAGAATGATGTTAGTATTCCAAACAGAAACAGAATGTGGACAGTCAGGGGACCTAGACAGTGTACAGAGTCACATCCTAGGAACTCTAAGGAGTTCATGATTGACGGAGCATAGAATGCAGGTTAAAGGGAATAGAATATCTAGAGATGAGTCTAAGGGGATACAGATAAGACCATGTAAGGCCTTGAGAGTGGGCTAAGTAATCTGAACTTGAACTCAAGAGCTACATCTTATTATAAGGCATGTGGTGAGTACTCGGGTTAGTAGAGGAGCATGAGGGAGGGAGGGAGGGAGGGAGGGAGGGAGGGAAGGAGGGAAAAGTTGGTGAACAGCAGCCATCTTGACAAGGGTTATCCTCTGCTCTTTCTTCCCTTCCCCTGGCTTGGACCCAACTCTTAGTTCCTTTATATTGGAGAAGTATTTCCTGAAAACCAATTTTGTGATGAGGATTGTCCCTAAGAGGAACAAAAATAAAACACAGACATCTTCTCTGCCCTTCCCTGGGGCTTAGAATTTATTAGTGGAACAGACAAGTCTATACACAGTTACAGAAACAATATGGTTAGGGCTTAGAACAGGGATAGAGGGGGCTGTGTGAAAATAAGGAAGAGATAATTCACTATGGTTTGGGTGGAATGAGGGGTCAATAGGGAAGGCTTTGAGTAGGACATTGAGGCTTTGGGTTAAAAGTTGTGGAGGTAAGAATATCATAGGCAGAGAGATAGGTGCAGAATAGGCAAGGGACGAGGGCAGAGGGTGAGTGAGAGAGAGATACAGTAAAGACTGAAGGTTAAGGGAGCTATGTTAATAGAGCTGCAACAATTGACAGAGCAGGTCCCACTCTCCAAGAGACATTCCAGAGATCTAGCCCTGGTCATAGTACAGCCTGGGGCAGGACGAGGGCCACAGGGACCCTGCAATGGCCAAGGAAACAAGAGTCAAAGGGTCAGCTTGGACACATCCTTTCCACCTACCTACCTGCCCGCCCCGTGAGGCTCCTCTCTCCTCTTGTAAGTCCTTCCTCCTGCCTTTGTCCTTATTCCCCCTCCCCCTGCAGCTCTGTTTCTCTGCCCCACTACTTCTCTTTCCCTTCAAGAACACACAGCGGCTAGGAACTGTTCCTTTCACTTTTTAAAGTAACTTATTTTTAGTCCTGAGTTCCATTTTTGGGGGAAAAAAAGAGTAGTTTAGTTATATATATATATATATATATATATATATTTTTTTTTTTTTTTTTTTTTTTTTTAAAGGGAAGCATTTTCTTGTGCATGGCTCGGCAGTGATTTTTTTTTCTTTTTTAATGCAGATTGAGAATGAAAAAAAAAAAAAGAAAACATGGAAAAGAAAAAAAAAAAAGTTTCCCTACCTCTAAGGTAGCTATGGTCTGTGGTTTGTCCCCTGACTTTAGTAACAAGAAGCCATTAAGCAGAATCAGTGGTGCTACAAACGGTCTCTTTACTACTCTTACTAGTAATGCTGGTCTTAATATATTTTGTAATTCCAATGTTACTGAAAATGTGTCCTCTTAACATACGAATCACTATCAGGATTTTGACATATGAAGTTTAATATACTACAATAATATTTTCATGGTTAAATCCTATACAGAGCTGCCTATTTTCTAAGGATGTGCTAAAATACATGTACTGTGGGAAGGAGGGATATTTGGTAAAAAAGAGTTTAGATCAGGCCCCAGACAGATCTGCAGATAAATCATCTCTCTACCAGTTACCAGTTTTGCTACTTTGGGCAGGTTTCTTGACCTCTACAAGCTTCTTCCTGAATCTGTGAAATGAGGATCATTCCTTCACTGAGGGTTTTCTTGAAACTTCCTGACAAGCCTGCTTGTCTGCCTTCTTTCCTCTCTTCCTTCCCAACTACCCATTGATCAACAAATAGGTGCTGACTAGAGAGCAAGCTTGCTGTGAAGTTTAAAGGAGACATAGGAATCCCTGGTTCCAGCGCTGGCACATCATCAGCACCTAACAGAGGTCAGTTATTTTATTATTATTGCCCATATGGTTTGTCAACTAATGTCCCAAGCAAACACTTTTATAACTTCTGAAAAATGAGGAATGTTTCCTTGTTATGGTATACAGGTGGCTTTGGCTTCATACTTTCTTCATTTATTGCTAATTAACTATAGATTCTTAGCAGCTAAAAATAAATTGGCACAAACCAGTTACTTTTCACCTGTAGAAGGCACCACATTAGCAATTTTAAAAATAAATTCTTGGTTAATTTCTAAATGATGGAGGTAAAGATCCTTATTAAACTACAGAAGGGTAGAGTTGATAAATTTTTAAATCATTGCCTTTTAATGTAACAGCTCACTCTTTAAAATTTTAATGGGCATTGCAAAGACAACATAAAAATGGCATACATCAATCTAAAAATGATAAAAATGTCATTATGACTTTCATGGATTTTTGTCTAGCCTAAGTAATCCCAGTAAACCCTACAGATTGAAGAATGCATCTTCAAACGTTTCACTGCTTTTGCCCTTGATTGTAGTTTTTGTTGTTTTTTTTTTTTTTTACATTCCTCACTAATACATCTTTTCTTTCTTTCTTAAAAGAAAGACATTAAAATGGGAAGGCTTTAAATGAAAGTTTGTGACTTGTCAACAGCCTGGCTTAGATCCTAATACTATAGATTTTACCTGTTTTAATTTTATCGAGTATGTCTACTGTGTGCTTTGCTATTTTAAAGGAGTCAACATCTCTTATTTTGAAAGATTTACAGGTTTGTTTTTAAGAAACCCCTTGTAATTTTTTTGTCATGCAAATTTCTGTTTGAAGGAACAGACCTGCAAGGCACTAAAATTAAAGGGGCCCTATTTCTGGCCAATATACCTGAGATTAATGTGGAACCAAGAGCCATGCAATGAGAATAGAAAGAAGGAAGAAGTCTGTGGGCCTGATTACATCATCTTCTGCCTGCGTGCCTAGGGAAGAATGATGTCTGATTTTCTTGTCCATCTACCGGTGTACTACGACCTCTGACCCAGCAATAGGAATGAGGTTCACTTAACAACATATTTAAAAAGTGAGGGAACATTGGAAAAAGTATAAACTGTGTTCAACTTGGACACTGGTAGTAATGCAAAATGCTGCAAGACCATAGAAATGAGACATCATTTATCTCCTGAAAAGGGCTCTATTGAAGATACTGAGTTCGGAAGATTCTAAATATTAAGTTAGGTAGTAAAGACGTGAAGAGAATGAAAAAGGGTAGGGATCTAGGAGGGCTGTGTGGCAACAGAGGGCACTAAAGATTGAATGCTGATGAGGTGGTGTGACAGCAAACCCCCAAACCAAATCTCACCTGCTTTGCAATTTTGCCTGGGAAAGAGAAGAAATCACTGCCCTCCCTCTCTCTACTGCCCGGCATGTTTTGTCCACATCAAAGCAATTCAAATGGTCTACCTTTCCAACCCAGCTCAGGTCATCGTCCGCTGAGGCAGATGATTGACTATTTTTCCCTTAATTCACACTTAGTGATGATGGCAGATATCCCAAAAATATTAATCTCTTCCAAAAGAGGAGTCTAGTTATCCAGAAAAGAATGGAAGAGAGAAATTCAGGCAGCTGTGGTGAAAGAGTTTCTAATTTTGAGTAGGGAGCCACTACACGCAGAGCAAGCCAAAATTGCTGGAGGGCTGCCTTCTGTTCTTGCTGGAACAAGAAGCTGATAGAGCTGATACCTGAGTGCTACTCCAAATGCATTAGTTCTCCCAAATCTCAGTCATTTCCCCCAGTTTGGCTTTGAGTTGGGGACTCGTGATAGGAGGAGGAAGGGGGTTAACTAACCTCCAAGTCAAGGGCTCCCTGCCGTTGGTACATTTCATGGGAGGCATTGTTTTCCAGAGCTGTCTTTCTTTTATAAACACTTGACAAACTGCTCAGCATAAAAAGTTAATTTTAAAATATTTCTTACTACTGTTACTGTAATACTAATAATTGGGATCCCCAGTGAGGCAGAGATCTTTAGAAGAGAAAAAACCATTTCAATGGCCCACAGTTTGTAGTAAAGATAATAGGAAGTCACTGATGAGTTCTTGTAATTTATTAGTATTGATTGCATATTCTGTGTGTTCATGAAAAGCAGCGCTAGATAGGTAATATTCCCTCACCCTCAAGATCAGGACCAGAAGGAATAAAGATAAATGTGTCACATGGCCTATGTCCTACAGGACTCACACTCTTATTTAGGAAGATCACCCAAGTAACTCTTCATTTACAAAAACTATTGTTTTCAGTAATAGCCAGGACCGTGATGCGTTCTAATAGCAAATATTCCAGGGTGATCACTTAATGGCTTGGGCTAAACCTCTGCAGATATATAGTTTTTATTTGAGGCAGGGACAGGAACTTGGGTGAAAGAAGAACAAGAAAATGCTACTTTCTATCTGAAGAGGAACAGCTTTCAGGGCTTGGTGACAAGAGATGGTCAGCTAGAACCTTCTGGTGGCAGGGCCTGGGCAGTGGACTCCAAAGCAAAGATGTCTGATACCCAGTTTAAGTTTGTCTTTCTGTTTAATTCTCTCCTGCATCCTCCCTCAAATACTGAATCAATTTTGCAAATCAGTACCAAATAGGGTCTGCTTTGTCTTCGCTAGGTTTGGGGGAGGAAGGGGAGGAGCTGTGAACACATTTGAGGGCTAAGTGGGTGCAGGGAGCTAGAGCAGCTAGAGATGTTCAAGCATCTTCTAGGAACTGCCCAACTAGGATATGGGTGCCATCCCAGGACCCTCTGAGGGGGCCACATTTTGGTAAATTATGCAGCGCGATGATTCCCATGATTCTATAGGGAGAGAAAAATTAAGTAACCCTAGAAGGCTGGAAAACTTAATATTCTTTGAGTTAAAAATAACAACTTACATTTTTTCCAGCATTTCCTTGAGCCAGACACTGTGCTATAACAGACCCTGTCTCATTTAATTCTCACAATAACTCAATGAAATGGTTATAATCATTATCATATAATCATTATAATCATTTTGAAGATGAAAGAACAAAGGTTCTAAGAGATTCAGTATTTTACCCAAGGTCATGTAAGGATTAAGGAGCAAATCTAGGGCTTCCCTGGTGGCGCAGTGGTTGAGAATCTGCCTGCCAATGCAGGGGACACGGGTTCGAGCCCTGGTCTGGGAAGATCCCACATGCCGCGGAGCAACTAGGCCCGTGAGCCACAATTGCTGAGCCTGCGCGCCTGGAGCCTGTGCTCCGCAACAAGAGAGGCCGCGATAGTGAGAGGCCCGCGCACCGCGATGAAGAGTGGCCCCCGCTTGCCGCAACTGGAGAGAGCCCTGGCACAGAAACGAAGACCCAACACAGCCATAAATAAATTAAATAAATAAATAAATAAATAAAAAATTAAAAAAAAAAAGGAGCAAATCTAATTCATACCTAGATCTGCCTAAACTTTTAAACATTATGACGTACAAACTTTAGCAGTACAAACAACCTATGAAATTTTGCAGTTTCCTTACGAGAGAAAATTACACACTGTTTCTTCTCAAGACAACCCCAAATTGGCCGTGAGTTGGTCAATCCTCAATTCATTTAATTCCTAACTTCCATCCCAAATTATAAAGACAAAGGTCATATATAAAATTTCTGCAGGAGATGGGGGCCTATGCACGCAATGCATGACCAGGGTGCAGGACACAAGGCTGAGTTGCTGTTTCCTTCTTAGGTATCATTAAATGTCTACCTGCTATTAAATGTTGCTATTCCCTATGATAAAGGTCACTCATGATATCTCTTGTATAAAGGATGTCAATCAGCAGCAAATACTAATTCCACAATCCCCAAGCAGTTCAACTGTCTAATGGTACTTTTGTGCAACTATGGTTAATGCCTTTATTTCAATGATTTTCAACACTTTCAAGCAATCATTCTTCACTGGGAATAATTTGAACAACATATATTTCTAAGGCAGATGTTTTCTAAAATACATCTTTCTTTCATTATCTCATTTATTACTAAACAGCACTTACAAACGTATTGTTTAAATATTAACAAGGATACTGAGAGGTTACTGAGATTGTCCCAATTGGTAAGCATCAAATAAAGAAACTTTAATAAACAAATAATAGGTTAAAGGCTATGATAAATTAACAAAGTCTTTGGTGGGAGTGAGAGGTAAGGGGGAGAGAAAATAGGTCAAAGAGAGAGAGGGAAAAAGAAAGGAAGGGAGAGAGAATTTATGAGAGAATTCTAAAATAATGGGTTGTTTCCCTTTTCTACTTTGCTCTTAACAAATGTCGACTGAGAATTCTTGCCTTTCTACATGTGGATAATGACCTTTGTGCTTCTTTCATAACTTTTTTTTTTATGTTTATCAGTTTTATTTTTTCCCATTTAACCAATTTTAAAGTTTGAAAACTTGCTTTAATTTCCTTTTTGCTATACTCAATGTGGCTAGATGTGATGTAAAAAATACTATTTATTAGAGAAAAAACCTAATTTAAAAAGCCAATGATAAGAATTATAATTACTTTTCACTAAAGATATAATTATACATAGATAACGTCCCATTACAGAAATAGTGGAGAGATAGGAAGAAACAAATAACTCAATGCATCCAACGATTATTTTCTCAATGACTGTAGATACTCAGGTCCTTTGAGATTATGTGAATCAGAACTTTCTTGGATTTACAGCTAACTCAGTAAGCATTTTTTTTTATATATATATCACCTATAATGCAAGTGCAATAGTCACATACACTGGGTTCAAAATGCTCATTTTTTTCAACCACTTCTTTCTATTGGGTATCTTTAGACTTTGGACTGTACCTCTTCTGGTCACAGGAAGTGTGTGTTTGTCCCTGATCACTATATCCTTAGCTGCAAAGATGAACATGTACTAAACTTTAATGGGTCATTACTGGAGAATATTTAGATGATTTATAAAAAGCACTAATGTTCTAGTAATTTATTGATATAGACTGCATATTTTACCTATTTATGAAATACAATACTAATAGGCCATATTCCCTCACCTGCAAAATCATGCCAGCAAGGAATAGAGATAAATGTGTTTGTAAAGCTGTGTATGTATGTTTATATAAAATGGCCTACATCCTGCACTCATTTTATTTGTGTGTGTGATTTTTTTGAGTAGACTCAAATTTACACAGTAGATAATATGCACTTGGTGGGTGATTTCAAATTAAATGATCAAAATATATTTTCACACTCAAGTTATTGGCAGATATTTAATTTCCAAATCAATAACCTTCTTTCTCAGACTTTGAAGTCCAATGACTGGCTATTAAGCTTGGGGAATTCATACTTGGAACGAATAGATCACTGACCTAAAAGGCTTAATTATGGGTCTGTTTTCCTCTTTTTTTCCAAGTCAAATAATATTTTTTAATTGAAGATACTGTTGATCTGACTCTGTAGGTCATGTATTGACTCCAACTGACTGCAGGTGAGAAACATTTCAGTCATAGGACCAAGGCAGATTGACGGCAACCATCATCAGGTCGAACAATATTAATCTACCATTAAATTAAAGAAGCACCAAAAACGATGACTGTTATTTTTTAAAAAATCAATCACAGCACAAATTATGGCATTCATCCTGAAATACATTTCTTCCACTCCCCAAAAAGTTGATATATTTTAAAGTTTTCATGCTGGAGTGACAGAGAATCACAAACGGAAGGACCCTCAGTGATGTTCTTCAAATATTTCAAGGGGTATAGAACAAAGAAGAAAATGCATTTGTGAAGTTGTGGTCTTTGAAATTGTTTTAATTTGTAGCAAATAATTATCATTTCACAGTCAATGTGGGGTGTCTAAACATTTAACTCCACTGGAACAATTTTCTGACCACCTTCAGCCACTAGCCTCAGCTCTTACGGCAAGCCATCTTTCAAATTAGGGCATCCCTGAAGATGATGAATTAATGAAAATTAGCAAGCCTATGTGAGGTATCGACATTTCAGGAATTGCTTTTTTAAACTTGACTATGAAAATTTTCAAACACATTTATAAAGAGATTAGAAGCATACCTATATACACACCTTCAACCACACATTTTCAACCACAATCAGTTTTCTGCTCTTCTGCTTCATATACCCCTCCAATCACCACTCCTTCCCCCACCTCTGATATACACACACACACACACACACACACACACACACCCCTTTTGTTTGCTTTGTACTCAAGTACATGAAAGAAAATCTCAAGAACCTTATTATTTCACCTTTAATTACTTTTGTGTGTATCTCTAAAGACTTAAAAATTAAACCAAGATATATTTTTGCATTCAAGAAAATTAACAAAAATTCACAACTATCATAATATCCAAAATTTTTGAATTGTCTCCAAATGTCTTAACCTGTCTTTTTCTAGATAGTTTGAGGATAACAAAAATTAAACTCATAGAGGAAGAAATGAAATTGAGCTGAAGCTTTTGTATTTCCTAGCTATTTTAAACAAGTTTGAAGCTATATTGCTTCAGAGTCATCTTTTATGAGAATTGACACTAGGTGAGGATCAAGGAAGAGTAAGGTAGAAATCACCCAGCACACAATGTAAGAAGCCACAAAATGTTGACTTGGTATGTTCTGTCTAAAATTGGTCTTAGCTGTAGTCAAAATTCGAGTCTCCCAGCCCTGGGAGCTTCAAGTCCTTTCATTCTATCAGATTTTCAAATTCCCTCATCCACTAGATCTCCTCACTTCCCATCTTCCCAGTTTATAGGCCATGCTCAAATATCATCCCTCCTTTACATACACCCTTCCGTTCCTTGCCCTTCTCCGACTTTAATACAAAGCTTCACAAAATCACATCTGGATAAAATTCAACAGTCCACCTACTCCAAATCTGCACCCATGAGGCTGATAGTACCTAAAGAAAAGCTCATATTACTAGTTGTTTTCACTTTAAATTCATACCCAGGAATTTCAAAGTGAGCCCTTAATGCTGTGAGGCAAACATCAGATAACTTCTCAGCCCGCTCACTCACTTTCTCTGCGTTATGACTATTTTCCACCTTCCTTCCTTAAACCCCTAGCATCTCCTCCTATATCTTCACTTTCCACTGGTGACCTTGCCCAAATTTCCAAAATTTCACAAACCAAATTAGAGCAATGTGAAGAGGACTTTCACAGACTACCACCACCACATCCACCTATACTTGGATCTGTACCCTCTTATTCTACATAGATTCTTTGTTTCTCTCATCTCCAACCACTTAACATTGCAGAACTCCAGGACCCGGTCTGTGGAACTAACTACATTCACTCTCTTGGTGATCTCATCCATTTTCTTTGTTTTAAAAACTATCAATATGCCAACTCCTAGATTCATAGCTCCAGCTCAGACCTCTCTCCCAAGTTTCAGCATTGTCTGCTCATAAACCCTAATATATCAACACCAAAGCTGAACTTCTGACCTTATACCAAAACCTGTTCTACTAAGAGCCATCCCTATCTCAGCAGATGGAAATGTCATCCTTTCAGCTGTTCATGCAATCCTTCCCTTGTCTTTCTCTCTCACCCCCTACATCCAACCCATCAGAAGATCTCATTGCTTCTACCTTCAAAATATATGCAGAATTCAACAACTTCTTCTGAGCTCCATAAGGTCTACTTTGCTCCGAATCACCATATTCTCTTGTCTAGACGCTTCATAGCTTCCTTTTCTCCCCACCATTTCTCCCCTTAGCCACCCACCAGAAATCTATTACTTTTAAAACTTAAAACATTTCACTCTTCCATCCAATTTTGCTGCAAAGTCCCCATTTCTCTTCGATTAGAAACCTCTCAGACTACAAGTCAAATAGACAAGAAACAAGAAGTGTTGGCTAGGATGTGTAGAAAAAGGAACGCTCTAGCGTTCCTTTTATATATTTATATTCCCACAGTTGGTGGGAATATAAATTGGTGCAGCCACTATGGAAAACAGTATGGAGGTTCCTCAAAAAACTAAAAACACAGTCACCATATGATCCGGCAATCCCACTCCTGGGCATATATCCAGAAAAGACAAAAATTCTAATTCAAAAAGATACATGCATCCCAATGTTCATAGGGGCACTATGTACAGTAACCAAGACATGGAAGCAACCTAGGTGTCCACGGACAAATGGATGCATAAAGAATATGTCGTGTAGATATATACACACACACACACACACAAAATGGAATACTACTCAGCCATAAATAAAGAGGAAATCCTGCCATTTGAAACAATATTGATGGACCTGAAGGGTATTATGCTAAGTGAAATAACTCAGATCAAGAAAAACAAACCCTTTATGATTTCACTTATAAGTGGAATCTAAAAAAACAGAAACAAAACAGAAACCGACTCATAGATACAGAGAACAAACAGGTGGTTGCCAGAGGGGAGGGCTCCAGGGGACTGACAAAATAGGTGAAGGGGATTAAGAAGTATGAACTTCCAGCTACAAAATAAATAAGTCAGGGGGATGTAATGTACACATAGGGAGTATAGTCTGTAGTACTGTAACAACTTTGTATGGTGACAGAAAGTTACTGGTCTTATTGAAGTGATCATTTCATAATGAATAAAAATATCAAATCACTATGTTATACACCTGAAACTAATAGAATGTTGTAACACTGTATGTTAATTAACACAATAAAAAATTAATTTTTTTAAAAAAAGCAAATAGTCATTAGGGCTATCGATGATCTGGCCCAATTCCACTGACACTCTCATGAGCTGTGATCCTACTTGCTCATGCTGCTTGGGTCACACTGACCTCTTTTTCTTGTGACATGTCAGGCACACTCTCACTGTAGGGCCTTTGCTCTAGCTGTTTCTCTCTCGGAAATGATCTTCTCCCAGATTTTTTGCTTGGCCAGCTCCCTCACTCCTCCTGGTTTTGTTTGTTTGTTTGTCTCTGTGGCCATGGAAAAGCTCTGCCCCCAAGCAGCAAGCAATCCTGCCCTATTTGTCATCCTCTTCAGGTTGGCAAATAGCCTCTGCTTGTCCTGGATGAACAAAGGTATCAGTAATACTGGTTTCCTCTCCTGTCTGTCACTATGAATATGGAGTTTTGATGGCCACCATCATAACAGCCTCCATTTATTGGAGCAACAGGCACTTTGCATACATTATTCCAGATCTTACGAGCATCTCTATATGGTTTTAGACTATTGTGTTTAAAATTTAAGTTTTTTTTTTTTTTTTAAAAGAGAGAGCTATCACGGTGCTTTGTGACCACCTAGAGGGGTGGGGTAAGGAGGATGGGAGGGAGACGCAAGAGGGAGGGGATATGGGGATATATGTATATGTATAGCTGATTCACTTTGTTATAAAGCAGAAACTAACACACCATTGTAAAGCAATTATACTCCAATAAAGATGTTAAAAAAAAAAAAAAAAGAGCTATCGGAAGAGAGACATACAAAGAGAAAATCAGCAGTTAATATTCCACAATATGAATAGGGGTTACCCCTTAATTATGATGTTATATGTGATTATTTTTTCTTTCATCTTTTTTTTTGTATTTCCTAGTTACTACATACTCCCAAATTGTTTTTATAGTTAGAAAAAAAATGGATTTAAAGTCTTAGAATTGTTAATTGTTTAAACCAGGGTGGAAAGTCCAATCATGGGGAAAACAACACATTCTGAATTCTAGCAGTTTCAATTATATTGATTAAAAACAGGCTCCAGCATACCTTCTACCACAGGACCTCTACAGTTCCCTTAGATTTTCTTCAAAACTTCTGCATATTTGCCCAAATATCCAACTATCTACGATCTGTGTAACAACTGGAGTTAATAATTATAAGGATTTGCTCTGGAAGGGAAGGTGGCAAGGGGGAGGTCAAGAGAGTCAGACTCCAGCCACAGTTTGTCATTAACTTTTTGGGCAAATCACTTAATCCCTTCAGGCCTCCTTTGTATCATTTCAGAGAGTTAGAAAAGGTGATTTCCAAACTCCCTTCCAGCTCAAGTCCATGAAATAATAGCCACTTTCTCTGCCCTATCCGTGTTGTCCTAGGAGATCACCAATGAATATACTGCATTTGGAATGTTAAACCGCAATTGTTCTGGTTGGAAGAATGACTGTCCAGCAACTAAGGACAAGAGGGGCCAACCACAAAGACTTAGGCCATTAAGCAGCCATCCTTCAAGAAGCCTCATACCCTGGCTTCTGGGCTTAAACCACACAACCTGCTCAGAGTTCTGCTATCCCCCCAAGGTATGATTTATTATTATTATTATTATTTTTTATTTGCAAGACATATACAATAAAGGACTGTTATCCAAAATATACAAAGAATACTTAACTCAACAATTAAAAAAACCCAACAACTTGATTAAAATGTGGGCCAAGAACTTAACAGACACCTCACCAAAGAAGACACACAGGTGGCAAACAACCACACGAAAAGATGCTTCACATCACAGGTCGTCAGGGAAATGCAAATCAAAACAAGGAGATACCATAACTGAGTCACTTTGCTGTACAGCAGAGATTGGCACAACATCATAAATCAACTATACCTCAAAACAAAACAAAATGATTTATTATTATTATTATAAATTACTCAATTTATTTAAACTAAAACACAGTTCACCCGTTTCTCCCATCCCCCCCCTACCCCCAGCCTCTGGAAACCACCAATCTATTCTCTGTATCTATAAGCTTGTTTTTTTGTTGTTTTAAATTCCAAATATAAGAGAGATCATATGGTATTTGTTTTTGTTTTATGGCTGAATTTTACATATATTTTATATATATATATATATATATATATATATATGGAGAGAGAGAGAGAGACAGAGAGGACAATTTCTGTATCCATTCATCTAATACTGGACCCTTAGGTTGTTTCTGTATCTTGGCTATTGTAAATAATGCTGCAATGACCATGGAGGTACAGATGTCTTTTCGAGTTAGTGCTTTTGTTTTCTTCAGATAAATACCCAGAAGTGGAATTGCTAGATCATATGATAGTTCTATCTTTAATTTTTTGAGGAACCTCTACAGTGTTCTCCATAGTGGCTGCACCAACTTTCATTCCTACCAACAGTGCACAGGGTTCCCTGTTCTCCATGTCCTCACCAACACCCCTCCTGTTCTGTGCTCAGGTCTCACTTTCTCAGGGAGGCCTACCCTAGGTTATTTTGTACTCTAACTTGATCTCCAACCTCTCCCACTCCTCTGGCACTCTCAAATCCCCTTTCTGTGCTCCACATTTTGTTTTTTCCACAGCATAGTCACATTGTTATTATATTCCCATTTCATTATATATGTGTGTGTGTGTGTGTGTGTGTGTGTGTGTGTATATATATATATATACACATACATATATTCAAGAAGGGCAGAAACCTTTACTTTTCAATTGGTCACATTTCCACTACCTAGAACATAACCTGGCATGTAATAAAACCTCAATAAATATATCTGAATAAACTTTCAAATATTTATCTATTTGCTTTCTTATCTGTAATCTACGGAGTAATCGAATTTTGTAACTGAGAACAAATATTTACAAAAATAAACATACTAAGACTTGACAATACCCACATTTGTTTTAACAGTCGATATTGCCCTTTAATTGCTGGCAGAAATTCTCAATTTCCATAACAGTAAAAAAAAAGAAAAAAAAAAAAAAAAAAACGACTTTAGATTTCTAAGTCAATAGCCCATTACCTTAGGTATTAAAAGAGGACATAAAGTGAAATAAAAGAACTGCTATGTTTTCTATTTTAAGAGGTTTCTTTAGTTGTTTTTATAGGAGGTATTAAGTAGTTTAAGAAAAACAAACAAAATTACAAGTTATGGTTCTTATAGACACAGTAAAAAAAAAAAAAAAATCAGCAGAGAAGGCTTGAGCTGATAAATTAATGCACTCTTGGGCGTGACTTCTGACAGTTAATAATCTTTAATTAATTTAGTAATTGTTTGCCCTTCAAGATAAAAATGGGTATCTATTCATTCTTAGGCCATTATTTTATTTAACACAATGAACTTAAGTTGAAACTCTTTTGAGTGGCAAAACTTTATTACAATTATATTCACTTTAAATTAATAACATCTCACACAAGGAGACTTGAAGATATGTAGAGGCCCCAAGCAATGAAATATTATGGCCTCATTAATCCCCCAATCTTATATTTAGTTCAAAATAGAAACCTATTAAATTTAAATTAAGTATGAGGAATTTGAAATATTTTCACCACGTTGACTAATGTTCTTAAATTACATTTTAAAAAATAGGTAATTTCACATATTACAAGATTTTAGCACTGAATTGAGAAGTTACCTCATAAACTTGTAACTGAAACCCCAGATTTCAGTCTTACTTGTCTGCTCTTACACAGCCAGCCTACTACTCAGATGACAGTTTTACATATACTTCTCAACAGGTCATTGGCTTTCTTGGGAGAAACACACAAGGCTCTTCCACTACCATTTCTTTTGGGCACATCCAACCTCTCTCCCTACTCACACTGAGGTCAAATAAGACTTGCTCTCACGCCAGCATGAACAATGCACTGGCTCATCAAATATTTTTGCTCTGCACACCAATCTCTCTACTTTGGGGAACACAATGCTTTATACAGAAAAACTGATGTTTTCCCAAACCAAAGTAACCAAACATGCTACTAACCTTGAGTAAATTTACTTTCAGCAGCGGGTCTCTTTCCTTCTCTGCGACCAGCACCTTCCTTCTGACGCTGGGGAAAACACCTTTATTACCAACGCGTCACAGACTTTATATTTATAACACCTGAAGATTCTAGTCAATTAGCTACGCGCTGAAGGCCATACACATCAGGTGTATTTTATAACTTTAAGTGCTATGCCATGATGAAAAGTATATTTTTTCCAGCTGAGTGGAGCAAAACTGAAGGCTGATAGGGAGAAAAAAGAAAGAGAAAAAGGCATTGTTTTTAATGTTTCCACTGTCCCGTTGATAACTGATAGAGGAAGGAACCTCAAAAGCTGCATCTCTCCCCCAACCCCATAGCTAAAACGGAAACCAGTGGAACACTCAGCTTCATTTCAAACTGATGTTCCAGAGGATTTTAGGAAAAGGTATAATACACATTCTTATTTAAGGAATTTTTAAAGGTGTGAAATATAATCTCCGAATTAACTTCAAAGAAACTGAATCCTGATACAGATAAGAGACACCGAGCTTCAGCAGTCAAGTGGCTCTTTGAACACCTTCAGCTGTATTTCACGTGCTATACCCACCACTTTCTTACTTGGGGAAAGAAAAAAGTGGACAAAGATGAACATTTTTTACCTGTTTTTACCTACAAGAACTAAGAAGAGGTCTAAGATATTCATGAAGATAATGAACTATTGTTTGAGGTTAGCAAAACTTACTCAAATATCAAAGGACTCGACGTTAGAAAAGAATGACTGGGGGTGTATATTATCACACATTTTACTATTTTACCTCCATTACTCTGATTCAATCCTACCTTTTTTTCCCTCCCATTAAATAAGAATCCAGAATCACCGTTAAGTATTTAAAAAATTGTTTTGTTGATTTTATCTTATTAGAGAACAAATGTATCTTTCTAATCCCTGTGATACTTAAACTAAAAGATTTATTGTTTCTTTGCACATATTTTCAGATCCTGTAACTAAAATTATAAGGGCTTATGCAAACAAGATGGGAAAAGAGTGGTTTTGTAGTTTGTAGGCCACACTGAATCCATCGATTAAACTACTTTATGTGATAAAGTTATTTTATGTCAAAATATTACCTTCAGTGCAGCCGAAATTTAAGTATTTCCCTCACCTCCAAAATAATTGAATCAAATGGGAAAAGAATGCATGTGTATTTCTCCTTTAATTAAAAACACAATCAGAAACACAACTGCAGACTATCACCTATGAATTAAAATGCTAATTCGTTCAAAAGAAGAGTATATCTGATGTCCCCCTTTGAAATATAAGAAATACACAACAAAGAAAGGAGGAGAAAGATGCCATAGGAAGTCAAACACACATTTGCAAAGCTAATTGAGCAAATTCACCACCATTTGACATTTTGCTAAAAGAAAAGCAGCCTTGCAGCCCGATAAAAGAACAATGCAAACAAAGACAGAAAAATACACAGTCTAAATTGATCTGTTGAACCCCAAAGCACTAAGATAGCCTTGTACAAAGTGTGAAATTGAACTGTGAGCCACAGAGAAAATTTTTGTCATAACACTTCCCAAGATCAGAGGGAATTGTAGGTGATCTTCCTCTATTCTCTTATTTTCTTTTGTAAGAAACTAACCTAGTTGAAGGACAAGAGTCTTAAATCCCCGAACCCTCATCAGGGTTCACAAATGAGGATTAAGAAGATTTCCCACCAGGAATATTATAAAGGAGAGTTAGGAATGGGGAGTATTGGGAGAGTCCAAGAGTGAGCATGGAAGTAATTACCTTTCCAGCCCATAATAATGCAGTCTTATGTCTGAATCTAAAATTTTTGCCAAAATTTCACTTTTGAGGAAAACAGAGAAAATCAAATTCATATTTTGTGTTTCCTAATAAGAACTGAGTCCCTCTGTCATCTCTCCACAGCCCACTTTCCACTCAACCCATTACTGAAGTGAAAATGCTGTGGTTTACATCCTGGTTCATACTGGCAGGGAGCACATACTGCATTAGGAACACCAGATCCACATGGAAAATAAGGAACTTCTTATAAGCTCTGCATGGGATGCTAAACAGCTGCCAAGTTAGAGGGCCAATCACACTTCCCCTTTGAAAACATCCCCTTAGACCTCATCAAATTCCAAAAAACTACTGAATCCATAACTGATAGGAACCTGGCTTCAGGTGATACTGTTAACCTCCTAAGGTACTTATAACGCCTTTTCAATTTAACCCATATGTCCTGCAGCTTCTCTCCTGTACCACTGGAAAAATAATGGCTCTTTCCTTTAAAAATGTGGCCTTGGGCATGGACAGATGCCTGGTGTGCTTACAAAGTTACCTGTCTGCTTTGATATTGGCTTCTTCTTTAATTGCAGTGGTGTTGTGGGTAGAAAAGCCACAGCAGGATTTTTCCCTTTCATTGGCCTGATGAGTACTATGGGGTCTGTCTTAATAAAGTCCTGTAGGAATATTTTCACCACTGTTCAGAGGAAATGGGGATATCTTGTTAAGTTAGTTTCACTCCACAGTGAGGATGTGTGGGGAGAAGCAGAACTAGAGATGTTTGCCCAGGGAGAATTGTTTCTGGATTCAGCTTCTCCTTACATACAGCCCAGGTGGCCTGTGTGCTTTCCCTCTTCATCAGTTCTTTCTGGGGAGGTTTTCCCGCAGCCTCCTGGCAGGGGGAAAGCAATGAAAGGTACTGTCTCATGTGGATCTTGTTTGCTGTGTCAGTGCAGTATCTCCCCTTCTGAACAGGCCCATGTCAGAGTACATTAAATTCAGAGAGGTAGATTGACTCAGCTCAAGATGCAGTAGGGAGGCTGCACACAGAAAACAGTATCAAAAGAGCACAAGGGGACCCTTAAAAGAAGTAAATTAACTCAACAACCAGCTGTGTGGATAGGAGTCGCATTCACAGAGCCATCACAATTCTGCCACCAAGGCTTGATTAATATTAAAAATAACAATTATACATATGTAAGATTCTGGAACAAAGGATCCCTCCCATTTCTGAAATCTCCTCAATTTTCTTTCCTAACACCTACTCTGCATTTTTCCTCCTAGAGTGTATTTGTTAGAGTCAGAAATGGGAGTTCTGTAGGGAACCCCGTTCTTTGTTGAATTGCTGGCTTCTTATGCAGCAAATCCCAGTAGCCAGGAAGCAGTGATTCCATGATTTATTAGCATTCAAACAAACTCTGTATAGACCCTCTCATTCCCAGTTTCGTCCTTAATATTCTATACCGACTCCAATCTTGAACATGTCTGGGTTTCAGCCTGAATACAGATCTATATGTGCCTCTTAGACCCTACAGGCTCACTCTGAAGGTACTTTTTATTTTTACATGGTCAGCTCTGCATTTCACCCAGCAAAACTGTTAACTTATTAAGCAAATATAGCATTAAAAGGGAAATGGCAGGATCTCAAGAATACATAAAAGAGGAAAAAAAAACTTTCCTTACATATCATGAAGTGAAAATGTTCACCAAAATCATTTTGGTTCAGGAAAAAGGTATATTGAGCACTGTGTGCCAACTGAACACTATGTTGCATTCCTAAATTATAAATTAAAATTTCTTTAACTATTTCCATTCAAATGAGAACTCTACACGTTGAAAATTTAATTGACTTTTCCAAGGTCACTCAACTAATAGAGCAGCAGTCAAGAAGAAACCAATCTCCTTATTCCCCATCCAATTTCCTTTCAACTCCACCACACTCCTTACATCTCAGTGTCTAATTTCCATGTCCAGGTTTTAGAAAGTCTGAGGATACAACACCGAGGCTTTGATTGTGACTGAATGTCTCAGCTGTACTGTCAGATCCTCTGGGGGAATTATAAATCTCCCCAAGTGCTTAACCAATTACCATTTTTTCCCTCATTTTCAACAGGCATAGTCTTTGGAGAAAACATTTGCACAAAATTACTTGGATCATTTATATAGAATGACAACTTCTCTTCCAGTCAATTCAGTCTCCTTTTCTAATCATCGTCCTTTCAGGTGATGGATAATTCTTGTATTCCTTCTAACAAGGTATCTCATTCAAGTATTTTATTTTTTTTCCTCCTAACCTTTATTATCACTTCAGTTTTGTTTTGTGTTTCTTTTTTTGCCCTGAAATTTAAACAGAAGATTCCACAAAATATATTTTTAAAGGAGTTATAGAAAGAGCCATTTTCTGTAGCTCTTTAGATACCCCTGTCTAGATTTATATTTTATTTTCCCATGAAGAGAAAAGCTGTCTACCCAGTGATAGTTCATATACGTTCCTTTTTTAAAATGAGAGTTTTCTAAAGATTGTCACTGATCTAGACTTCATTCCAAGGTAGTTGAGAAATAGATAGATAATTAGAAAATTAAATAGATGATAGATGGACAGATAAAAATCTGTGGTGTTTAATGTAAAGTCTGCTGCCATTAATTCTTTAATTTTAAAATATTAGCCATCTGGGCTTCCCTGGTGGCACAGTGGTTGAGAATCTGCCTGCCAATGCAGGGGACACGGGTTCGAGCCCTGGTCTGGGAAGATCCCACATGCCGCGGAGCAACTAGGTCCGTGAGCCACAACTACTGAGCCTGCGCGTCTGGAGCCTGTGCTCCGCAACAAGAGAGGCCACGATAGTGAGAGGCCCGCGCACCGTGATGAAGAGTGGCCCCCGCTTGCCGCAACTAGAGAAAGCCCTCGCACAGAAACGAAGACCCAACACGGCCAAAAAAAATAAATAATAAATAAATTTTAAAAAAAATTAGCCATCTGTAAACATTTGACATGTTCATTTTCATTCCAAATGCAATTGTCGACACACACACAGACGCATATATTCCTACAGTTTATCTTACCTTCCAAAATAGCCAAGTTGTATGAAATTCATTGTTCTCTAAGAAATAATCACTTAGAATTTTTTAATTATTAATTAATTCTTTCTACATTCATGTCTCTAGTAATTCCTATTTTTAGAAATATACTCTAAGGAAATCCTCATGGATACATGATAAGATTTTCTAGAACAACATCTAACACAACACTGTGTTAGCAAACTGTTGAAAAATAAATGTCCAACACCAGAGGATCAAATAAATATATTATGGTATCTTTTATGTAATTTTTAATACAGATATTTAAAATTATGTGATAGAAGACTGAAAAGATGGTCTTGATTTATTTTTGAATGGAATAAAATGAGATTACCAAAGACCATGAACATCATGATGTCATTTTGGTAAAAGAACACATAGAAGGAAAAAAGAACTTAAAGGATATGCATTAATATGGTGTATTGTTTTTAAGAATCTATCGGGGGGCTTCCCTGGTGGCGCAGTGGTTGAGAATCTGCCTGCCAATGCAGGGGACACGGGTTCGAGCCCTGGTCTGGGAAGATCCCACATGCCGCGGAGCAACTAAGCCCGTGCGCCACAACTACTGAGCCTGCGCGTCTGGAGCCTGTGCTCCGCAACGGGAGAGGCCGCGACAGTGAGAGGCCCGCGCACCGCGATGAAGAGTGGCCCCCGCTTGCCGCAACTGGAGAAAGCCCTCGCACAGAAACGAGGACCCAACACAGCCAAAAAAAAAAAAAAAAAAAAAAAAAAAAAAAAAATCTATCGATGCTAGTTAGGTCAGTGTTGCAATCCTGCAAACAGAGCTGGTCTGAGGAAGAGACGATCATAAGCTATATGAAATTTGAGTTTTAAGAGTTTATTCCTCGGTAGGCTCTCCGGCTTCTCTTTTTACTCTTTTCTTCCACATCTTAAAACTCCACAAATGTATGGTTTTTTTCTTTAGCTTAATGTCATTAATTTTGCCAAAACAACAAATACTTCTGGTTAAATAAAGTTATATTTTTTGCGTGTGTGTTTATATCTTAGTTAAACTGAGTTCACCAGAGTATTTCCAGAGAAAGGATCAAGAAAGAAGAAGGCAGCAAGGGCATAAGTATACTGGGTACATGCCAGCTGAATCTCTTTATTCCCTTGAATATCAGTTTCCCTCTCAGTGAAGAGATTAGACTAAATCATTTCACAAAGCCCTTCCTGCACAGGCATTCCATGACTATGATGGGAGGTAATGCATGTCAAAGGGAGAAAAAGATATAAGAAAGAAAAAACAATAGCAGCCCAGAACAATCTCTTACTTAGAGCCCAATTTTATTGTAATGGTTTCCAAATGTTACTTGCCCATCCAAATCATCAGGAGTGTTTGCTAAAATTACTGGCTTTCCTTTCTGATTCCACCTATCTGAACTTGGATTTGAGTGTCTGCATTTTGAAAACCCTAAGTGGCCTTAATATAGCAGGAGTGTGAAATAATGTTTGGGAACTATTGGTCAAGGCAGAATGTTTTAAGCATATTTCTTTCTAGCTTAGAGTTAGACAGGTAAATAGGATAAGTAATAAAGCATCTGATCAACTTATTGTTTCTGCATTATTGTTTCTTACCCCTTCCACGCAAGAAAGGCAAACAGTGCCGTCAAGCTAGAGATGTTATTTTGACTAGCAGTATAGAATTCTCTTGCTACCATGTTTTGAAAATATTTATATTCATAGCCATTTCTCAATAAACAATTTCCACTAAGGGTCATAGGGTTAAAAGGCTCTTTGTAAATTTGATAAGGCACTGAATTACTTAATATTATATCTGTTGAAAATCTCAGCTTTTAATGTGACCATTACACATAAAAGTTATCAATGATTTCATCAGCTTAATAGGGCTATTGCTCTTGTGTTCAATTTATTATGTGGAACTACCTGGGTGTCAGTGGATACGGCTTTGAACATTTCAAACAGATTTATTTTTAGTTTCTGATTCAAAATTCAGTAGATGTTCTGGAAGGACTACGGTATGTAATGGAAAATACACATCAAAATTGTATAAGGGAACAAATAACCAGACATAGAGCAAAAACAGGGGAATCTAGTCTGGTAATTAAAATCTAGGGCAAATGCCTTCTGACCTAGCCTCTATTTCCATTTGGGGACACGATCATTAAAGTAAAATTCCTGATTTCATTTCTGCCACACACATACACACCTCAAACTTGAAAGAACTTTTCTGATTGGTAGCTTGAGAGAAGAGATTAGTCATGTAAGTCTCAGCCCATTCTCAGTTCTCTTTTTAGATACGACTGATGCAGAGAACACACATTCTGGTTTGCTCTCTCACCTGTAAGGAATCTTGGCAGGACAGGCTCTGATATGAGAAGCACTGGGGTTAGGTTGTCCACTGCAATCTGTGAAGGGATGGGTGGGTATATCTGATTTAGGGGAGAAATACTGAGCCCAAATGACCTCACATATAAGTCACATCCTCCAGTTTACTAGCCTTCCACTTTTATCAGTAATAAAGTTGATATGTTGATCCTTGCCTCTCTAAATTGTATGCCTACTTCTTAGTTGATCTAAAGAGGGAAAGGAGGGTGTTGTTTAGGGACCCTATAAAATCCCACCTAGGGAATGCATGGAGGGATTTCAGGGCCCTCTCCAAATTATACAGATAGTAGTACAAATCTACTCCAGGAGCCAGAACTGATTTTTCTAATTTCAACTTCCTGTATCTCCCCTCTTACTCTATACATGATTACCTTGGGATTCAGTTAGAAGTCCTTGTCTGAAAACAAAACCAACCCCAGAGAATCTCTTTATAGAAGGTGACTTAAAAGTTGCAGAGGTAGTTTAAATTAGTGGTGAAAAGGGTTTGATGGCTACTGGTTTGTTTTTTTTTTTACATTTTCTGGTAATGCACTGTGGCTCCCATGCCTACCTAGGGATGGGCATGCAGCCCTGGCAAAGGTCCAATGATCTGTTCAGAGATGGATATCCAGGCCTGCCCCACCAGGGCCATTCCTCAGATTAGTGTTGTTGAAGCTAGTGGAGAAGACACTTCCTTTTGCCTCTCAATTTTAAATTTAATGTCAACTTTAATTTCGATTTTAATTTCCAGTTGACAATATGAATCTGGAGGCTTTTAGCAGTCATGTTCTCCATTTCTTTTGGAGAAAGTTTTGCCGAAATACAAGGTATGAGACCAAATGGAGTAAAAGGGCTGTGGCACCCTTGGCCTTTTGGCAAAACAGTTGCACAATCTAGTAAAAACTTTGATTTATTTAAGCCAATATGAGTTGAGCTTCTGTGTTTGCAACAGTTTTGAGTAAAGCAGGAGGCATACAGACTTGAGATAACTTTTTAAGACAGAAGTAAGACATGTTTATTGTCTTGAGAATTAAGACAATACAGGAACAGAAAATATTCCAGACTGAGGTCAAAATGTTGACGTGTATTTTCTTTCAGTATATTTCCTACACTTTTTAGGACACATGCTTGTGCATGCATCCATGCATGCACACAAATAAATGTCCAAAGCACTGTTACTATACAAATTGTTTTTTAACCCCTTTTCTTCACTAAACAATTTATCATGAAAAATTACCTAATGCATTGTAATTTTTATGCAGCAGAACTTACTATTCAGCAAAGACTGACTCTTAATCCTTCTTTCCATCCTTTTTGCCTCTCTTCAATAAATTTTTGAACCTTACTAGGTTCCAGGAATTGTCCGGTGCACTAAGCATACTGCAGTGAACAAGAGAGGTGGGGTTCCTCTTTATATGAAGATTAATTTTTGGTGGGTGAAACTATATTAATGAAGCAAACAAAATAATCCCAGATCGTATACATAGTACTAGGAAAACAACAAGATTGTGTGATAAAAGTAACAGGGGAGGGGAGGAGACAATATTAGGTAGGATTGTGAGGTAAAGGTCCTTGGAGAAGGGAAGACTTGAGCTTGAAAATGCTGACAAAAAAAGAGCCAGTCATTTAATTTGGGGTTGGGAGTCTTGGAGGCAGAACGAATAGCTAGTGCCTGGGCTCCGCAGTGGGGATGAGCTTGCTGTGTCTGAGGAACAGAAGAAAGTGGTGGTGCCTCAAGTATAATGAGTGGAGGGAGCAGGAGAAGATCAGGTCAGAAAAACAGTCTGAGGCCAGGACATATAGGACTTTGGAGGCTGTGTAAAGGAATTTGTGTTTTATTCTAAATAAATAAAAAACATCACAATGTCTGAAAAAAGAGGGGTGATACAATCTGTTTAGGAAGTTTAATTCACTGGAGACACCCATGGCTTGCATGATGCTGGTGGCAGTTGAGATGGAGAAGAGTAGATACATTTGTGTACACTTCTGAGGTAGAATCAATGAGAATTGTATTTGGGCATTGAGAGATGAACATCCTGAGCTTCTGTCCTTCATCTAGAAATTGAATCAGAGGCATTAAATTATTCTTGAACTGCCTTCCATGGTCTTTGTCATGTTTCCACAAAGAGCACAAAAATTTAATCGTACTCTGATTCACAGAAAATTCTGAGGAGGTAGCTTTGTTTACCTTTTTCCTTTGACTACTGTTTAGTTTCTGGAGAATTTAAGGGTGGAAGGGGAAATGACTGGTGAAGTTGAACTCCTCTGCAGAAAGGCTGTCCTGTAGGAGGGTGGAAAGTTGGCTTATTGGGCTGAGCAGTTGGTTCAAACATTTCCAATCCCTGGGCGCAGAGACTCAGATCTCAGCAGGACTCACTCGACCATTCATCCTTCCAAGGTAGATAAATTGAGTGTTGCACAATTTAGAATGTGTGCATCTTTCAGATAATGCCTTAAAAAGCAAATTCTGTGTGAACATTAAAGACTACATAGCACTGTAGAAGATCAGGGGCCACCCCTGTGTCCTTGACCTAAATTTCCTCCTTTCCGTAATGTGGTAGAGCGAACGATTTCAGTTATCAATATTTTACTGTTGCAAAATCCAGACAGTTTCCCTGGCTCTTTGGAATCCTTCAGAATGAAATGAGTTTTATTAACAAAAAAACTGTTCTGACTTTACTACGAGGACCTCCAAAGTTGACTCTAGCTTATCTGTGCTTTTTAATGATGTCCCCATCACAGAGACTCCAGCCCTCTCAGACTGGAACAAACACATTTTGTAGGTGAAAGGTAGCTTGATCTTTCCTACAGGAGGTCTGTAGTCATGGTCTGAAACCAGGGGAAGTTCCATCACTGAGGTCTCCCTGCCCTGAAGATAACCCAGCTGAAGGTACTGAGAGATTGTGGAAGAGGACACTGGGATTGAATGAAGGGCAGGAAACCCAGACACAGTCACTAAACTACTGTACCTTTTATTTTTTCCTTTTGCAGATGACCAGACTCTGCAATGAATCTGGTAGGTCTCAGTTGGGGATTCAACACTGAAGTCTTGGTCACTTATTTAGCCATAAGAGCTAATGATTTAAGACCTTTTATAAATAAATCTTTTAACAGTACACTATGCATTTTTATTGTTAAAATTATAGAAAATTTTCATTCATTCAATAGTAATAATAGTTATATATATAGTAATATCCACCTCCACCTGACTCTATTCCTTATTACCTAGTGAGTCATTCCTCTCTAAAAAATTAGTCAAGTGGATACCTTTACCAGACAGAGTCAAAAGAAGTGAGGATTCATATTCTTAACTTCTGAGTTTCAAAAGAGGAGGTTCAAGAGTGAAGCAAAAGGACTTGGAGAAATATTGATTTGGATAGAACAAGTCCTTTCTGTCCTCTGGCATCTAGGGAAAACTGACAGAGCTGATTAAGGGAGAAGAAGGTGAGATACAGTGAAAATAAGGAAGAAGTAAAACCAGGGTTTCATGCAACAGGATTTGAAAGAAGTGAGGCCAGTATCCACAAATATCTCATCATCTTTTTCAGTGAGCCACGGAAAGTCACACAGAACCTGAATCAGGCTTTAAGGCCAGTACATAATTCATTCATTCTATTAGATTTCATTGGGTGCCTGCTATGGGACCAAACCTTGTATCAAGGGATTTACAAAAATAATAATAATAATAATATGGGTGTAGAACTAGCTCTGAAGAGATTCAAATTTGAGTGGAGAGACAAATATAATCATTATAATATAGCACAAAATCATCTGAGAGGCCTGAGAAGGTTATGACTGATTTGAGGACTGTGGTTTTCTGAGACAAAAGTTTGTTTGGAAGGTCTCTCTTTAGACACCATAAAATCACCTGTACAAGAATTTTGTTTATTCCAAAAAAAGAACCTCTTTTGAACTGGATTTTCAAACATAGCATAAAATCATCTCTCACCACTGCTCCCTTTCCCAGAAAAATAGAGAAACAGAAACAAGTAAACTCTGTGTAATGATGGAACACAGATGAAAGGTGTATCACTAAGAAAGATTATGCTTTCTTAAAGTGCCAGAGAGAACATGTGATTTTTTTTTACTGTAATTCATGTGAAACTTCATGGGTCACATGTGAATGCAAACCACTACATTAAGCATTTTGCAGGTGTTCTGGGACCCAAATTTCTGAGATGTTCTGGGGCGAGGGGGTGCAATTTCCCCATACCAACAAGCAATTCTTGGACAGCCTGCTGGTACCTAAGAATTCAGACCAATCCTGACACTATCCACCAAAACATAGTGTCCACAGGTTAAGATTTCAGTCCCACGTGACCGCGCGCATGCGCGCGCACGGACGCACACACACACACACACACACACACACACACACACACTCCTACTTTAGAAGTGGGTTGCAAGCCCAGATTGTTACCTATGCTTCTGACTGACCTACGACAGATTGAAGGTTTCCACCACCTATACTCCTTGCTGTTGGTATACTCCCAAAGGTATATAAACATTTAAACCACGATCTCTTTCCTGAATTTCTACACAGTCTATTTAGGGTGTCATGACTAAAACATATCGAACATCAAATAATAAAATACATAGGATTGTGGTTGTTAGAATTACAAACAGAAAACTTTGGAAAGTGGGACACAATGTGGACAGTGGGAGAAGGATAAAATGTGGAGAAGCAAATGGGCAGGAAGCTTAGTAGTTAAAGGTCCAGGCTCATAAATCAAATCCACAAGTATCTGAACATTGACTCTTCCAATTACTCATAGTTGGGTCCCTTACTTAAATAGTCATTGTCTCAGTTTCCTTAGTGATGAGATAAGAGTGATGAGACCTCCACAGGTTTTTGCAGTATTTGAAAATGAAATTTATAGCACATAAGGTGTACTTAATGTAAGTTAACTGTCATTACCTATTAAATAAACATTTTCCAAGGGACAGAAACTCAATGGGAGAATTAATAAACAAATATATTTAATGAATTGGTAATTAATTATTGGTGCTCTCTCTATATATATATCTATATCTATCTATCTATCTATCTATATATATATATTAATGGTTTATGCTCAGAAATTGGAGGAATAAAGAGAAGTGTAAGATTTCCTGAGGATATACCTCAAAGACTGAACAAAGTCTCTCAGGTCTAAATTCCTCACATGTTATTACATATCAGCCAATTTTCAGATATCATGGTAAGAAATTTCGTGCATGCAATTCCATTTAAACTTCACAACAAACTATGAGTCACTAATATTATTACAATTTTATAGATAAGAAAACTAGCAATCAAAAAGTGAAGTGATACTTTTCAGGTCCCATATTTGTAGAAAGAACTAGAATCTGGGTCCCCTGAATCACAGCCTAGGACTTTTTGACACATATACTCCTCATTAAAAAAATAACAGGGCTTCCCTGGTGGTGCAGTGGTTGAGAATCTGCCTGCTAATGCAGGGAACACGGGTTCGAGCCCTGGTCTGGGAGGATCCCACATGCCGCAGAGCGGCTAGGCCCGTGAGCCACAATTACTGAGCCTGCACGTCTTGAGCCTGTGCTCCGTAGCGGGAGGGGCCGCGAAAGTGAGAGGCCCACGCAGCGCGATGAAGAGTGGCCCCCGCTTGCCACAACTAGAGAAAGCCCTCGCACAGAAACGAAGACCCAACACAGCCATAAATAAAATAAATAAGTTAATTAATTAATAAAAAAAAAAATAACAAACAAGCAACGCAATATATGTTTGTTTTTTTTTTTTACCATACAAAATAGGTAAAGGTCTCTATATAGGAGATGGAGTGAATCATCCTAAGATAGAAAATAGAGTGCATGCTCACCAACAAAAAGAGGCTGAGTTGCAAAAGACAGAGTTAATGCAAAAATTAAAAAAGGAAATAAAAAAGAAAACAAGGTCCTCCAGGTAAGAGGTTAATATATATGAATAGGATTGAAAGGACTTAGGCAAATGCATCATATTTTGCCATCAGGTGAACAGTAGAATGTTCAGAAATATAATCTTCAAATGTAAAGGATAATGATTTTTATGGATAGGCTCACATTTGCTTAGAAAGGTCTGTTATAATCAGTTGTTTACTGGTATTAAGGAACAAGTCCACTCAAGTTGCTTCAGGAGACATGCTTATAATAAGAATGGACATGACTTAAAACTTGTCAGGACCTTGGAGAGCAGCCTTGTTCTGTCATGGCATCTCTGCTATTCATTGCACATATCTTCTATCTGGCAACTGATTTAGCTAACCATTGATTACCTTACCTCCTATGCCATCACTGATCTTTCACATGGAGAGCTGGTATGCCAGGCCAGACGCACTCAAATTCAAGGCATTCTTATTGATTATGCTCCATTTCTACCTGGTAAACGCTGTGTTGGAGCTAACCGTTTTGTTTATTTGTTTGTTACCAAGGAGATTTGGGGCTAGCCTTTGCCAGTAATCATCCTTTTTTTTTTTTTTTTAAACAATGTTTGAATGCGTCAGGGGAGTCACACAGTGTAAAACAGATTCCTTTAGACAGTGACAACTGTGTTTCAGGAAGATTCCCTTAGAAGCCAGTGTATGTGGGGCAGGTTATCATATCTTTAAATCCTGTGTCAGATGGAAAAGGGGGATATAACATCTAGAGGAGTGCACTATGTCATATAGATGAAGACTGTATTACATATAATACAATGATTTTAGCAATGTGTATTATTAAAAATAGTCACAGATGTAAGGTTTATTGAAGAAGTTAGATGAACATTAACTGTTGGCATTTATTGCCTAGATGCCATAAAGTCTCCATTAAATAAAACCCAAATAATTTTCCTTTTTAAAAGTAGTTTCAAAGATATACATAGAGGGACTTCACTGGTGGCACCGTGGTTAGAAATCCACCTACCAATGCAGAGGACACGGGTTTGATCCCTGGTCCAGGAATATCCCACATGCCGTGGAGCAACTAAGCCCGTGTGCCACAACTACTGAGCCCACATGCTACAACTATTGAAGCCTGTGCACCTAGAGCCAATGCTCCCCAACAAGAGAAGCCACCGCAATGAGAAGCCCATGCACCAAAACAAGGAGTAACCCCTGCTCGCCGCAACTAGAGAAAGCCCACGCACAGCAACAAAGACCCCACACAGCCAAAAAAAAAAAAAAAAAAAAAAGATATGCATAGAAAGACATACAAATTATACGAGAGTGAACTACATACTGGTTTACAGTTACTATCTTGTGATGGGGAGGGGGATCTGAAAACACTGATGTTAGGAAAGTCAGAATTATCTCTAAATAACGATACCAGGAATTCTAGGAGAGTTACATAACATTTTCTTCATTCCTTTTTACTTTTCTTGGTATCAAGTTCAGATAAAAGAAATAAAATACTTTTCCCATCAATAATTTGACTCTACTATATTGTACTATTTGTTTTTCTTTCTGAGGCAGTCTGTGCAGCTGGAAACATTCCCAACTGAAGTGTAGTTGATAGGAGATCTTGCCCTCACTAACATATTTTATACAGACCATTTGTCTGCATGACCATTTCCCATAGCTTATCACAGCTAACCTACATTCTTATTCCTTTTGTTGGTAGTATTTTTAAAGGCATAGTTCCTGACCTATTTTTCCCTGCTGCCTTGCTTGTGCCTGCATGCCAGACCCTTTTAGTTTGAACAAGACACTAACTATTCACTGGCTGCAAGCTCAAGGTCATTTCATGGACTGTTTTGGACTTATAGATGCCCATCCTCAATCAAAGACTATTAAATGCAAATAAAAGAAACAGTTAAGATACTTTTATCAGTTTTGGCTTGTCCAAGTTATATTTTAGTTGATATGCAACTGTAAGTAAGCCACCTAAAATTTAAACCAATTTCAAGTGAAATTATTTAATTTCAATTTGTAAAAAGTAAAGAATCTTCCTACTTAAGAAGTTCTTCAGTCAGTAACTGCAGTTCGTTTGCTAGGAGACTTTGAAATATACCAGAAAACAGGCTGGCTGGCAGGCTGGTTTGTGCTGCAAGATATTCTGACAACCTGTCAAAGTTCCACTTTTCTCACATTCTACCAACTTCTCTTTTCTAAAGAAAGCATGAAATGTCAAAATGACAGGTGCCGAAGGCAGCAGCATCCAGCTTCTGGGCCTATTATCTTAGGAAGGAAAGAGCTGAAAAGTTGTGCAAGTGACATATGCTGAAGAGTGATATAATTTGCCAGGTAAAGGAGTGGCTTGATGGTGCTTGTATTAACCCTTTGGAGCTGACTAATTTGTATTACATCCTCTGGGAAGAATTTCTAGGGGTAAGTAGAGGAAAAAAATATAGCTTTTGAGCAATAATTTCAATAAGTGATTGGGCACCGTTTTCTTTCTCTATTTAATTAATTGAATGCAATCAACATTGCATAGTTAAAAGGAGCTGGTGTACTTTCGTTATATTTTAAATGGATGGATGGAGCAATATTGCCAGAAGAAAGATTAAAAAATAGAAAACTATTGCAATTATATCTGTACGAAATCTATTTGCTAATATGTGTGTGTGTGTGTGTGTGTGTGTACATACCTACGGGAAGAGTTAAGTATGACTTGATTAATTTGTATCAATTAGGGAAAAGTCAGTCTAAATTAACGGACAAGACTGATTTATGAAATATACTTTAAAAATTACATTTTATTACTTTCAAGTTTAGATCCTGTCTTATGAATAGATATAACTAACTTGCAACTCTCAGTTGCATTTCTTTATAATGTGCAAAAGAAGTCCGATAAGAGAGCATTTTCTCCTGAGTGATGAAGAGTTGTTAATTATTTGTTAAGTGTTGCCATTTTGTGTAGTAAACAGTTGTGTTTGAGGACAACTGAAATACATAAGTAGTAATGTTGTAATCATACTGTTTTGCCAGGAGAGGAATGCCTAAGGAATCTAATAAAAAGTGAGAAACTGTTGAGAGGAGGAAAAAGATTGCAATTCCCAGAGGAAAAGTGGGAAAGGTTTATAAAGTTAAGGATGAGACTAGGAAAGGATTCTTTAAGAGAGAGAGAGAGATAGAGGTAGAGAGATAGAAAGAGAGAGAGGGAGGGAGGGAGAGGGAGGGAGGGGGAGAAAGAGAGTTATTTTAGGTTCTGGGAGAAAACAAGATTTAATGGTAGGAGTCTGGAAATGTAATCCTATCTGTACTCTGAGAAGTAAAATCATGTAGCAGTTGGGAGTTTAGATGCTGCAGTTGTACTGCTTAATAACTCTGTAAGTTTGTGCCTGCTACTCAGTTCAAGTGGTCCACAATTTACCTACCTGCAAAACAGAGGTACTTGAAGTATTTGCCTCATGATATACTTGTGAAGAATTAAATGTGATCCTGTGTGTAAAGTAGCAGTTATTCTATGATTGTACCTTTGGAAAACAAGTTTTAAAAGACTTTCCTTCCTATGTCTTCAGAAGTTAAAGAAGAATATTGCATTACCTTAGAATGATACCTCAGACAAAGAGCATTCTTCGAGTTAGGGCTCTATTAATACAAGAGAAGGGGGCTTTAATTAACGAATCTGCTACTGTATATCTTGATAGTCTTTATACTACAGTAGTTATATGTACTTACAACAGTTAAAGAGATAGTTAATTATATGTGATATTGCTGAAGAAGAGTTACAATAGCAACAGCTAGTAATTAGTAAGCATTTTTATCAATTGTCAGGTCGTGAATTGAGTTAAAAGCTATATGCAATATGTAACTAACCCCCCACTTATAACCTATATGAAAATACTTTGCCAGCACGTGTCTAGCTTACCGTCTAGCAATGAAAGTCATGCAAATTAGACTGAAAGGTGAAAGGCAGGCAGAAGCAATATTGTTGCTACTCCAGCAACAATGAGCAGGTGGGTAGATTCAAATGTGCAACTTTACAGGAACCCTTTAGCAAATCATCTGATTCTAGGCTGTAAGCTATAGTGATTTTTCCTTTAGCTTCTAAAATTTCTTGCCATTCTTAATAAACATAAAAATGAAAATTTATAGCTAATGTGAGATATTGGTAGTTTCCCTGAACTTTGATCCTCCACTCTTGCCAACTGCCCTATAAGTAACCAATTTCCTGTATTATATCCCATCCATCCCTCTAGGAATACCTAGAGGGGTGTATGATTTTGTTCTGATCAATCTCAAATACAATATTTGTTACCAGAATTAATTCCAGAAAAGAAACCTTCAATGATGGTGAGGTAGGATAATCTTTAATGGTTAGGGTTCAAGGAAGTGCCCACAATATTGTAGAGCAGAAAATAGCATAGTGATGTTCCAAATCACTCAGTGTTAAATAGCTATTTAAATTATTACCTGTAGAAGCCTTAAATGAAACAGATCAAGTAGCTTCTGCAACAGTATAATGTAGGTTGCAAGGCACTCAAGGGTCGTAAAGTAGCATGGCTAATTCTGATTGCACTGGAGAGCATTCAAGAAGAAAATGTCAAGACCAGTACTTTCAATTTTCAGCTCACGATATGGTCAGAAAACCATATAAAACTTCTATGACTGCCCTAAAGAAATACTTCCTTTTATAGGTTTTAGGGTTGATCTATCTGAAAAAGAGAGTCAACTTTTGATTCTGCAGGTTGGAAAACCAAATGAATTCATAGACCCACCAGGTCACATATGAAAGCTAGGCCACAGTTTGGAAAAGGGTAGTACCTTGAGGAATGGAATGGGGATATTGGGTAGATGTAGATGAATATGAGTACCTTGACACTCTAAATCTCACTGACATCCTTTACAGGACTCCAGCGTGCCGCATCTGAAGAGACAACATACTTTGCTTGAATACCTTTAATGACCTAATTCAAGGCAGTGCTCTTTCACGGGGATGCTAATGCTTTCAATACCCAATGCCAGTACCCAGCTTTGCTTCCAGACCCTTGACTAGAATCAGATTCCAGAATAATTTAAGGAAAGGATTTCAAAGACCTACACAGAAAGAGCTAGTATATATATATATATATATAAGATGGGTTTCAGCAATTTAGAAACATGAGGTTATATTTGTATACTGATATAGAGACATATATATATATATATATATATATATATATATTCCAAGAGTGCTAGGATAGAGAAGGAAGATTACCTTGGATTTATCTGAATCCATGAATAACTGTACATATACCAGAGATTCTGAATTTGAGGTGTTAACATAAACAGCTGGCCATGGTTCTCACAGTTTCCCTTGTTGGTAAACTAACACGGACTCATTGTTGACCTACACTGTAATGTAGAGAAAAGAATCCAAAGGCTTATGAGAATAGGAATGTTGGATTAATCTGTACATTCTTTTCACCCACTGCTCATTATGTTCCCTGGAAGGACCCCAAGAAATTTCTTTTCATCAAAACATTAGTAATTATATTAAAGATGTTAAGAATGAGGTTGTAAGAATCTCTATAATTGTCTTCTTCTGTTTGGGATAACAATCACGCTATCATTTACTAGCTATGTCCCCTGGGCCAAATAATTAAAAATCTCTGAGACTCAGTTTCCTTAACTGTAAAATGAGAATAATAATGACCACTTTGTACAGTCATTGATAAATCTGGCACAAAATAATTGTTAATGTTTTATTGAGTGCGCTCTATATAATACACTGCCAAAACTTCACATGCATTACAGTATTTAAGCCTCTGATCACATGAGGTATGCACTTCGTCTAGCTCCCATCTACAGGTAAGATAGTTGATGCTTTGCTAGGTCATGGTAAACCTGGGATTTGAACTTAGGTAGCCTGACTCTAGGACTTGCATTTTTAACCACTATTCTCTACTATATACAGTAAATTATCTATAAATATGAATTATTATTAGCATCATCCTTAACATCAGAGCCCCGAATCATAACTTCTATGGACCTCCGTTTCCTGATCCTAAAAGGAAGATGTATAATTGCATGTATCCTGAGATCCCTTTTAGTTCTATTAAGCAAGTTTTAGTAAAATCAACCTTTGAATGCTGTCAGCTCATGATGCATGGGTGTATGTTCATAGCTTCCATTATAAGAATCATTGGTGGTGGCAATAGCAAAGCCCCTCACTAATATTAATATTAAGTTAATGCAAATAATTTCATCCCAGGGATCCTAGAGACTTGTCAGAAGCCCAGTATATGTTATTTTTGCTTTTACTTGATTAAAAACAGATTCTTCCTGGACGGTACCCTTCTACCTAGTCAAAGCTATGTTGCCACAGATTATTTTTTGTTTCTATTAAGATTTGATACATTCATTGAAATTAGGTATATATATAGAAGGAATACTGGTGACTTAAAATATCATAAGTGTGATATTTCCTTAATTTTTATGTAATGATTTCCACTACAACCCAATAAGACAACTTTACTTATTAGATCTATTGGGAAATCGTAGCACCTTCTGAAAACTCAGTAACAGGAGTTTGCTTGAAACTTTTTGCTTGCTTCATTTAAAACTCAGTAAAATAACACAATAAAATGCAGGTTTAAGGAACATAATCTCTTTTATCATTTAGACATCTGAGAACTTAAATTAGGTCTAAAATTTTAACTAAATGCATTATAAAATTCAACTTTTTTGGCATTAATTATCATCCATCAAAGATGTATAAAACACCATTTTTACTAATTATTGTAAAACATAGATAATAAAAGTAAAAGAACCTGTCCTAGTTCCAAAATTTACAAAAACAAAAGATTACAACAAGACCCTCTCAGATTCTGAATCAGACCAAATCAAGCTGAGAAAAGAGTAATTCATCCAGGAAGTCCCTTGTTTGATGGACACAGTGCCAATTAACTAATTTGACATAGTGCAATTAACAAGTTTGACTTATTTATGTATTTATTTTTAATGAATTGACTGCCTTGGCTTCTTGTTTCAGTGTCATGTGGATATTGCAACAGATAACAGTAACAATGTTGAAGTGAGAGGTTAAGTGATTTAATTTTGAAGACATTACTGTTGCAGAGGCCTCATTTAATAAATCAATGTGTTTAAGATGCTTGGAGATCTATGGATTAAAGATTACTGGTGGACTGCTTAGTAATCATTATACATTGCAAACACTAAAAGCTTGTCTTTCTTAGTTGTCAATAGTACTATGCATCTCCAGGTAGCCCCAAACGTCCCCTCCACACACTAGCTGGCTTTCTTTAACAGATATCATCCGCTTCTCTATAGTTATAGATCAAACTCCACACCTCCCTGCCTAAGGGTGCTTGACAAGCTTAGTTTAGAATATCAATACAATAATTATAGTAAGCAGTACACAAGTCATTCATTATTTGAGCCTAAGACAATATTGTGTGTTGGATTATTTTTCCCCAAGCAAGCTGAGTCACTTGTGTGGATGAAGGAAAAAAAAAAAAAAATTAAATCTGTTCCCATGCAGAGAAAAGCAATGTCAGAGCAGACCTCCTGGCCCTATAGGCAATTGTTCAGCACCACTCATTAACTGTAATTTGCAGGCTATTACATAGTGGTAACCTCAGCGCATGATATAAAATTTGTGTGGGAATAGCAGGAGGGTGTCCTGTTTAGCACAGAAGTGATTATGTTTTAAAAAATAATAATAATAAAAACTTTATTCCTCCCCAAAGACAAATATCCAGATATTTTTAATCCAGCTTGTCAATCAATAAATTTTGTCAGTCATTTTTCATAATGAATTCTAGTGAAGAAAAATGTGAACATTTAATTTGAGTGAAATATCCGGAATAACTGTAATAGTCACAGAATCATCAAATAATGGAATATATGATATGGATAGGAGCTTAGGAAATGTCTAGTTCAAATTTGATGAGAAATACTAAAGCTGAGGGACTTGAGCAAGGCTACAACCTCATCAGGAGCAAAATTGAGTCTAGATTCGATTTCTGCCTTAAGTGTTCTTTCCAGTGTCTTTTTCCGGCATGCTCTGGAATTACTTTAAAATGTAGGGAATTTCATAACCAGAAATGCTTTTTGTTTTCTGCCCAGATCGCAGCTGTGCAGTGTCATACTTGGGGATAAATCCTAGGTAATCCTGTTCAAGGCATTCTTCTTCCACATCCAGACCCATTCAAGCAATCATATCCTCCCATCCTTGGATTCAATTCACCTCAGTTAATCATGGCTTCCCCACCCCTACTATCTGATAGAAGCTCCATAATGCCAGGGCCTCCATGTTCCGTGGTGCCCATTATTAATCTAATGTCTAGCTGGGTAAAGAGAATGTGCTCAATAAAAGTGGGTTGATTGAATTAAATACCCCAATATCATGACTCCCATTTAGCACTTTCCCTTCACATGCTGTTGTCCTTTGACATATACATGAGATTATATTAAGATAACCTTATACCCACCCATTCCCACCCCCACCTATACAAGATGTTAGATAACAAGTTTTCTTTTCCTTTGAATCAATAGGGAGTGTTCTTGTTCCTCAGAAAGTGGCACCAGTAAAAGCATTAGCAACTTCGATGGAAAGAAGCCATTTAATCCTATGATTTTGTAATGCGATCTTTAAGGCCTTTTTTGAAAATACATCTGGAGGACATTTCTGTCCTAGACAAGCTTTCAATATGATGTGAATTTTTCATTCACAAAATGAGATGATAATATCACCAGATGTGTCTACAGTGTTTTTATACAACTCAAAACATCTCTTACAATTTAGTGGATCAGGTCTGATATATAGCCTCCTGTCCCCACTGTTTTATTTGATTCAATTACAAGGAAGCACTTTTTCTAGCACTTTTTTTTTATTTGCTTCAATTACAAGGAAGCACTTTTACTAATAATCATTCTGCCCAGATATCACAAGGCAAAGTGTCCTCCTGAAAGCAAATTTGGAAGAGAATGAGACCCTAGTTTTGCCATCTATCCTACACAATAATCACAGAGCCTTATGTTTGCAAAGCACTCTATACAATTTTCCCATATGCTACCACCTTTGAGGTCATAACAACATTGTGTGGCAGGCAGAGCAGTTCCGATTGTCCCCATCTGGCTGGAGCTGTATGGCCTCACATAGGACAGATGATTAGACAGACCAAGATCACACAACTAAAAGGAAGCAGAGTGGGAAATCACACCACATTTTCTAACTACATCTGTTGTCTTGCCTCTGCCTTCTCTGCATTTCCTCAAAGATATGTGGGTCTACATGCCAGAGAATACAGGAGATCACTGGATCACTGGATCATAATTGTCATAAAATTACGTTTCCTTTCCTTTTGAAAGGAAACATAATTTTATGAAAATAAACATAGGTATGTTAGAAAGGAAGGCAAAACTTACAAACATAAATATATATAAAGTACAATAGTTAAAATTTTTCTCTTTAGTTTCTATACATGAACCCCTGGTACAAGCTCATTTTCTATCATGAGGCATATGCTTAAGTATGAACATGTAAACAGTTCAGGGCACTGGACTTCCTCACAAGTATGGCAGGAAGTCCTGACCAGCCTCCGTCTGTCTTCCTGTCTGTGTTCTCCATCGATTCATTCAGAAGTGTGCAGACTTGGAAAACAAGAGGCTGACGATAATGACAGGAGATGTGGAGGCTCCTTCTGATCACAAAATGAATTATATGGGAACTAAATCACACGGATGTTAATATATAATCTTACAAGAAAAAAGGCCAAGTGACTTAGCAATAATAGGTTAAACAGTGGTATAAACAGTCTTCTCTATTGTAGAACTTCTCAGAGACTAAATGGGCTACATGTATAATGGATCCCCTGTAAAGCATAATGTGTAGTAGCATTTCATTGTATTTTGTTTAAAAAAAGTATTCTGACCCTTGTTATAATGGTAAGGAAGACTTTATGCAAGACTTTTACAGTGGGGTCTTCGCAATAGGGGAGAGAGATTTGGCTCAACTCCTAATACAGGAAAAATAGCCAAACTGGGGATTTATAACCAGTGAGCAGAGAGAGGGGGTACATAGGTGGAAAAGTACTAAGAGGCAACACCGAGGGTGAAGATTATAGCTAAACTGACTTAAAAGGCAATCAGGTATTAAGGGTGGGAAATTATCGCTAAAGTGACTTAGCAGGATTTTTGCTACAACTGGGCTAGGCAGGGTGAAGGGGGTTGGAGGGCAAAGGAGGGAACAAGGTCAAGGTCTAGTGGAGAAGAGAGCTCAGAAAAGCCTGGCTAAAGATCATTCAAGGAGAGCGTCTATGTCAATTTACTTGACGCAGAGCCCTTTTGGTGGGTCATTTCACTGAACTAGTTGCCACAGAACACATTTTGGAAGCCTCTGTCCTATCCCACTCCATTCTTTGGGCTATAGTCCATTTATGATACTACCAGACACACCCCACAAGTTGCTCAGCATTAATTAGACATGACATGCCAACCAAAGATAGGGAATCCCATCTTATAGACACAGCTATGCTTGGGTCAAAATATGGGATTATACAAGTAGAGAAAATAAAGAATGGATTTAGCCCTCCTTTTGTTCAGTCTGAGTTTCCTTCTAAAACAATATTTTCACTCATTCACTGAATAACTTTGGGTAAGCCACTTAACCTCTGGGTCTTCAGTTCCTCACTGGTGTAATAAAAAGGGTTTAACTGCATGATCTCTGATGCCCTTTCCGTCATTAAAAAAAAAAAGAAAAATACCTATTAGGTTTTCTGTGCTTCTACGTATCCAATTAATGTTTTACAAAGAATAGATTAAAATGACCAGGGTTCACTGTCGTGGGCTGAGGAGAGGAACAGAGGATTTTAGACAGGAGAGGAAGGAAGATAGGTATCAATTTCTAATATCTTCTGACAAAAACATGTATTCATTCTAGTTTTAGAGAAATCCCCCCTCCCCCCCCCAAAAAAGTGGTATTTTAAAAATGGAAGGATTTTGTTTCAGGATATAAAACTGAGGCACATGCATAAAATATAAATCCCAAATGAGCTGTAAATAGGGAATATTCACCTTTCTCAGTGAGGAGCAACCTCTGCACCAGAGCTGAAATCCAGTGGCATTAATTCCACAATAGAAAAGGATATTGACAGGCAAAGACCTATATAAATAAAGGTATAGACACTTAACAGACTACATTTGCTGGGCAAGCTTATTTGGAGGGATGGTGAATAAATTCCTTCCAAGAAGGCCAAACTTTTGCCTTTAAATTTACACAATCAACATCTCACATTTAGATTTGGAAATCCCCTTCTTTGTCCTATTTTTACAATTAAAGTGAGAAAAATCATTCAAATATTTATTTCACAACTATGTATAGATATATAGATATGGATAGAGATGGATTTTAACTCAGAAGGAAGACTTGAAGAGCAGACATGTAAATTCACACCTTCCCGTTTTTATAAAAAAAAGTTACAATTTGATTATAATTTTAGAGTGAAATCCAGAGTTACACTTGGAAGAGACCCTCAAAGTCATCTGCTCTAATCCCTTCATTTTACAGATCGAGCACACAGCCTCAGAAAGATGAAGCCAGCAGCTGGTGAGTGGCTGAGTTAGGTCCAGAACCCAGGCTTCCTGACTCTGGGTGCAGAGGTTTTTTTGTTTGTTTGTTTTTTCACTACCACGAACCAAACAGGAATTAGGCCAGCAATTCAGGAGGCCTAACACAGGGCTCGCTTGTGGAATCAACGTGCATTTGTCCCATGGAATTTGTTATCTCCAATTGTGTTCCTGTTATGGGATTTGTTGTTCTGTTTTCTGACTCTGCACTTGATTTGCGATTCTGGGCCACAGCAATATGCTTCCCCAGAGTACTAAGCAGTGGTCAGTGAATTTAATCTGTCACACACTGTGATCTGTGAGCTAAATTGTTACAGCTCCACCTAGTGGACAAATTCACACAGAGGGGAATTGCGAAGGCCCGCAGAGGACGAACCTGCAGGCAAGAGGTCGGAGAGCTTTCATCACCGAGAGGTGAAAGCTGCAAAAAGCTGTGCTGACAACTGGCAGTAAACTAAAGACTGTTATGGAGAAATCAAAGCATAATTATTAGAGAGGTGAAAAAAACCCATCAGCTTTCTCATTACTTCAAGGACCTCTAGAGATTTTTATAGCTTCTGGAGAATGCTGTTAGGTATGAAGAGAGACAAGTCAGAGGATGGAATTAATCGAACTCAGAAGTGAAAACTAATTCTTAGAATTTTCCGAAAAGTGAACACAAACAAATGACTCAGTCTTTGGAATCCGACTGGCCCTCCAACATCCCTTAGAGCCTAAATAGAAAGGTAAGTCCTGGGTCATAATTAGCCTACCTGCCCTCCCAGGTTTGTAACAGGAGTACTATACTCAGTGCTTCAGAGGAGCCCTCGCTAGTTTGTATGTACCACCTGCCTTTTGCTGTCTTTCTAAAGAGGCATGACCGGAAACCAAAGGATACAAGTAATATGCTATGATATCCTAAAGGCAGATCAACGCTGTCTCTGAGAAGTAAGATCTCCAGAACACAAGTGCTACGTATACACGTACATGGGAGGAACAGACAAAAAATTAACAATATTTCAAGATAATTGTCAACATCAGTCCCTTCCCCTTCTCCCCTCTACCCTTTTTGTACATCTTGGGTTTTCATTATCCAGGAGCCAAGTAGTTTCTACTGCATTAATTTCCTCTCTGTGCAAACATCTCTGGGACATTTTGCTCCACGTTAAGTACAACTGCTTTCTGAGAAGAACTGACGAAACAACTGCTGCTGATTTTTGTTTAGTCAAATCAAGTTTTTTTCTTTTTATCAACATCTACATAGCATATTCAGAATGCTTTTGCATCGACAGCAATTTTAAGAATGTCCTTGGCATTAACAATTTCTGTATTTGAGACACAGCCTTCTGAAGAAAGTGTATAATGCTCTAAGGCTGAGTTTGCACAAACATTGCAGAATCACAGGTAAATGACACCTGGCATGTAGCATACATTCAATAAATACTCCTTGAATTGAATTGGAAAGGCAGTTTGTAGTCTAATAGGTTTGATTTGACATGGTTCCTGAGACAGCTGGTTGAGCAACTGAAATGAGCTACCCAGAGGGCCAGCACCTATAGCTTCATACTAAAAATTCTTGGGTTTGTGACTGAGAGCTGAGGTCAAGCCAGTCTGCCCCTTACTTGCCGTGTGATCGTAAGTAAGTTACTTAAACTCTATGTGACTCAATTTATCTGATTAAAAATTACAAAGAGTAGAAATACTATTTAATTCAGAAATTTCGCGTGATGATGAAAAAGATATGTAAAGTCCTCAGCACAGTGTTAGGTGCAGTCTAGCAAGCGCGTGATAAATCCTGGCAATTTGTCTGTGCCGTACTGAGAAATTGAATTTTTTGACCAAGAATGGCTTCCATTAAAAGGTTTCACTTAGAAAGGATTGAAAAAGTAATGAGAACAGAGGTAATTGACCAAGAATTATGTATTATTCAACTAATTATAAAGTACTCTGAAGAACTTCTTTTTTAAGCAAATCTTTGTAATTGACATGAGTTTGAGAAAACTATTAGGCAAATATGAAAAAAAAAAACCCTTTGCATTAGAAACTAAAAGAAGCTGAAGGGGCGTAGCCAATACTTTATCCTTGGGAAGCTGATGGTGTTGGTGAAGGAAGAAGGACAATCACACAGCAAACTAGCAAAATGCCTACATCACAGAGAAAATTAAGCCATCTATTAACAGTTGATATTGGCAAAAAGAAATCCACAAATATGTCCGGGACACTAAGCAGAGGATACTGATGACAGAGAAATCTGGAATGAATGGAGTGGAATGGGAGTAAGTTGTCAAGGAAATCTCATAGGATGTCAGTTTTGGAGCCAAGAGAGTTACACAGACTGGTAAAGAAAAGACCAAAGGATACTGGGGATGTCTGGAAACATGGAGCCATGTTTATTACGGAAGTAGGCTGACTGAGATCAATAAGCAAGTTCGTTTGATTTGCAATTCTATACTCACATAGTTTCTGCTTTTGTAAACCAAACCTTGTGGTCAGTAAAAGGATAAAATTTAAAGTTCTGAGTTGGTCAGGATGGTAGGCAGAAGAACGGCTTCCCAAAGATGGCCACATCCTAATTTCCAGAATCCATGATTATGTTACATTATGTGGCCAGGGGGATTAAGGTTGCAGATGAAATTGAAGTGGCTAATTAGCTGGTTTTAAAATTAGGAGATTATCCTGGATTATTTGTTACATCCAATGTAGTCAAAAGGGAAGAGAGACACAGAAAAATTAGTGTCCAAGTGATGAGATTTGAGAAATCACCCATTGCTGGCTTTGAAAATAGAAGAGAATGACGAGCCAAGGCATGCAGGCAGCTTCGAGAGCAGAGATAATCCATTTTAATTGCTAAAGACTGAAGTAGGTTCTGCCTTACTAGAAGCATCCTTGGATATCCCTAAGTATAGGCTTTCTAGGAGATGCACCATCAGAACCTCTCAATATATGCTCTCAGTGATCCAAGGTTTAAAGAATTGGGGCACACAATTTTGACAAAGTGCAGCAGAGAGGCTGGCCCTGGCAACAGCAGGAAGGAAGACTTACAGTAGTATCAGCAGAAAGATGTATTAATGAAGTCCATACAATATGCAAACTGTAGGGAATAAGAAGAGCAAAATGGAACAAAGCCTGGAGAATAAAACCAACGACTTTTACCTTTGCAGAGGAAGGTGCTCAACCCCTGCATGTAAAGACAATGCAAGAATAAAAATGGAAATTTAGGCTGGGTTAAATCTCAGTGAGGAAAATAAATTGACGTGGTAGAGTCAACTAAGGCCCCTACTCTAAAACAGTGCTTCTTATATTTATATATTAGCTTATTTACTCATAAATTCACGGATCTATCCTCTTAACCCTTAGGTAGGTTATTATATAAAGTGGAAATAACAAGAGGATCTATGTCATATCATTATTTTGAGAATTTTACCATGTCAGACAATGAGCATAGTATCATAGCATCTAGAGCTATTTCTATTGTTATTAGATAGAGCTAACAAACTATCACAGATACACTAGAAAGGAGTAATTTAAGGTTACAATTCTATTTGTGTTGTATAGCTTTCTATACCTCTGTAGCACCCACAGACTAGAACAAGATTTCTCAAATGCTAGCAAGCATTTGAAACACTGGAGAGCTTGTTAAAACAGATTGCTAAGCCCCACCCCCAGGATGGGGCCGGTCTAAGATTCTGAGTTTCTAACAAAGAGCCAGATGATGGTGATGTTACTGGTTCAGGAATCACACACTGAGATAACCTGGCCTAGACTCTATAACTTAAATTTTCACTATGAATTACTCTATATTATCCTGACATAAACCCTTTTAGCTTAAGATCATATAGAAGGTGATTTTACATGTCACTGCAAAACTGGACATAGGGAGGGAGAAGAGTTCATATGACTATTTCCATTCAATGAATTTAGAGAGAAAGTGATTTTTACTTACAGGCTAAATGTGTGACCCTCAAGCTTTCACTTTCTCTGGTCGGTGCCAAAAAAGCAATCATGGGGACATTGTGTTCCAGATGGTGTATCTACCAGATGAAGGAGTATTACTAGCTTGGGTTTTTGAGCACGGACCCTACACTCAACCCAAAGAAACATGTAATGTGTGTGAGATATAAGCTTTCACCTACTGCTCACCAAGGAAGTGATATTAATATAATCCTTCCCTTCCCAATCTCAGTGCTTTCAACCTAGCAGGGGTCCACATATGGCTTTTTTTCACAGACAGAATATCTTATTTTAAAATGTGCTACAGTCAATGGATGTATCCATATTAGTTTTTATAAATGTACACACACACGACAACCATGCTTATTTTGATACACATCACATTTGCCTTTCTCTTGCTCTTCTCTCATTCACTTTTCTTCTTTCTTCCCGTGGGAACTGTTGTCTGTACAGAGGAGAACAGAGAAGCTATTTGGAGAGGAGAGAAACAGATTGGATGACCTTGGAGAGACCCTGACTAAGTATTTGCCTGGATTCATTAGCAACTGGAGTCTGTGACAGGGAGTCCTTCAGTAACTTCCTTTTCTATTGTAATCAGCATGAGGATTTTCTAATCTCAACCCCCAAATGATCTCTATCAGCATCCTCCAGATGTTGCACATACCTATCCAAAGTTTAAATCACACAGATGTACAATATGTTTTCCAGAGCTGGTTTGAAGGAAAAGATGGCAGAAAATCAAGCGAAGTGCAATTATTACAGTGTTTATTTAAATATTTATAAAAATAACCATTTGAAATTTGTTGTATTTTGTTTGTGTGACATGGTAACACCACTGCAAGTAGAAAACAACTGGAATCTATCTTTCTTAGAATCAAAGAAGCAACTATTCTATATAAAGTACACACACACACACACACACACATACCCCATAGAGTTCCATGACCTTTTATTCTCGTGATACGCTGTAATAAATAGAAAGCTAAAAATTCTAGCATAAAATATTTACAATACTTAGAATACCCTTCTTCTTTTTCCCTATCCATTGGTCTAATTTTTAGGCTCTTCTTTAAAATTAAAAAAACAAAAACAAAAAAAAACCAACTTTCTTACAGTCATTTCCCCAAAGAAGCCTCTCTCTTTCAGCAGATGGATGAAGGTGCAGTCACAACTAATCAAATCCCTTTGTGTAGTGCTTATATTCACGTATTACGTGACTTTACTTTCCCTTTTCCTTAATGCCATGTCCACTTTCTACTCTAGATTGTAATTTGCTTGAGGGCAGAGGCTGCACTTCCCCTTTGTTGAGTACAAGTATTCTGAAGGAGCCTGCAGTATTGCGGGCACTCAACAGAATTTTGCTGATGATTGTGATGTTTCTGAAAATGCCTAAGAAAAAAGCATACAACTCTGTCCTGCTGTGGCCTTCTCTCGCTTAATCTAAAGTAAGTACTTTTCCTTCCTCCCATAAACAATAATGCATCCAGGCAGCGCATATGGAGGAAAGTGAGTCAGAAGAGCGATTCATTTCTCCAGTGCCATTATGTGACTCCTCCAGTGCCTTAGAAATCTGCTTGAAGATTTATTTTAAGCATACCTGCCATGCAGTTTTTAGACTCCATAAGCACCAGACCTGATTCCACTCTCTCTTCCTCGATCCTCACATTCTTAATGCTTAAACTGTGCCCTTGCGACTTTTCTCTTGGTTAAGAGATGTACAGCACAGGGGCAAAAATCAATCTTAATTAAGGCGAACTCTGGAATTATGATTGAAGTAAGGTACATTAGCCCAGTGCTTCCAGACCCCCATACACTGTTGTTATTGATGTTTGGACAGATGGGCGAAGTGAAACAGTAGTCAATACTTCGATCTACTGTGTTCTCTAAGGATCTGAATTTTTAACACATCCATAATGAGTGCTGGTGGTGTTTAATAAATACACAGCATCCCTTAAGAGTGGTTCTGCATGTAAAAGACATCAACAAAGTCCCGGAAGCTTCTGGTTGGTAGACGAAAGTAGACTCAGCCTGGTAGAAATGAGAGGTAAGTGTGGTTTTTCCCAATGACTTTAAGTCTGGGGAGTCTTCTTCCCCAAGGTGATCAGTCTACTCACATAACCTAGGCTTTTCTCTCAAGTAAAATTATTTACTTTAAGATGTTAAGAATTCGATTACTTCTCCTATCTAGATGTGATAGACAATTGTTGCCCCATCCAACACACCCTCCTCACCTTGTCTAGGACGATTGTCAACCCCATAACGTCACCTCAAAGTAATTCTACCTCAAGGCTCCAAATTCCTGACCATTGTTAATTCATTTATGAATGTCATTTGACCTAAGAATGCCAATCTAATTCTCTCTCTGGCAAAACTTTTGTGAGGATTCAAGAAGCCTAGTTATTCTTTGTAACATGACTGAGTGGAGAAGGTATTTAATCAAAAGTGTCATCTTGAAGCATATATCCTTTTCCCTCTTTCACTTGAGATGCAGAGAAACCCCTCTGAAGAGAGAGAGAGAAAGATGTGTCCAAAGTGACAAAGAAAAGAGATAAAAAAATTTCCAGTGGTGAGAGACTGAAACAGCCATGGTACTGACAACAGCTCAACTGAGGTATGGCTTCACTTTCTAATCCTCAATTTCATAAAATACTCCTATACCTTTTTCATAATTAAAAAAAAAAATTGCTTAAGATAGTTTCAGTAAGTGTCTGATGCTTGGAACTCATATATTCCTAAGTCCATTGCTTCCCCTTTCAAAAATTTGCTGAACTTTCACCAATCTTCTGGGCACTTCACTGCTATATGGGACATAGAGATAAAAAAGACAATTTTTCTGCTTCAAGTAGATCATTGGGTAGTTGGTAAGATGGATAATAAAGCAAAAAATTATAATAAAATGTTATAAGTGAAATGAAAGGATAATACAGGACCTGGAGGTCACTTTGAAAATGAATAGATTGACAATTTCGGTTCGAGATTCAGAGGGAGGTAATCCCTGGGACAGGTTTTTAATGGTAAAAACAAGTTCTCCAGGTAACTAAGAAGGCTAAGGCCATGTTTTGTAGATGGAACAGAAGGTGTAAAAACAAAGAGGCCTAAGAAAGTAACATGAATTTAACAAAACAAGAAGATATTTTATGGCTCTTAAACACAAAATGTCAGCCAACATCAAAAGCCAAAGACAGAGAGAAGGGTCAGATCCCATCCCATCCTAAAAAGCTTAGACTTAAGTTATATTATAATAGGTAATTAATGGACATATGGATAAAGCTATGCTCACTGTTAAGGAAAATGTCCCAAATGAGAGTACCTGAAGTAATAACCTCAGGCCAGAGATGGAGTCTAATAAATAAAAATGGCCTCAGGAGTCTCCAAGTACCCAGTTGCTCCTCAAGACCTTATGCAGATTGTTACAACTCCTACGGCTTGCACAATCCGGCTGTGCGTCTAGTACATGTGGATTTGGCAAGGATATGTCCTCTACTCTTGGCTTATGGTCAACCCAAGAATGCCCATTTATCTTTGCTTTTCACTAAACCTCAATAAATCTCTGGAAAAGGGAGGGATTCTGCAGGCAGGGAGTGATCTGCTTTGGCTTAAAGAGCTTGAATCCATCTGTCCATGATGAACACTTTCCCAGTTTTCTCATACAGCATTGATTATTCCAAGAAAATTGAGAAATCTTTCAAGATGGACTTATTTTAGAAAGAGTTATGGATCATGGAACATGTAGAGATAGTAATAACTTATATTATTACAAAATATAATAATGACTAACTTGCTATTGCTACCGTACCAGGTATCAGGTACTGTGCTAAATGCTTAATGTGTATTTTCTAATTTAATTTTTTCAAGAATCCTCTGAGGTATATATAATTTTTGACCCCAATTTAGAGATGAGTAATGTAAAATTTAGAGATATTAAGTAACTTGATGATTGTATACAACCAATAATCGTTAGGAACTCTACATACTATGTCGCTAATTTTCATACTAATGTGAAATGTACTAATACATTATTTTTTTGTTTTACTGGTTAAAAAAAAAACCTAGACTCCAAGTACTAACTAAAAGCTACAATTTACTAAAAGCTGTGCTTCATGCTTTGTTTCTACTAGCTCATTTAACCATCACAAATATAATATGAAACTGATAATATTGTTATCTTCATAGAAGATTAAAAACAGAAACTGAAAAATCTGTCAATAATAATTAGCACTTGTGGCAGGCAAGATAACAGCCCCCCAAAGACGTACATATCCTAGCCCCCAGAACATGTCAATAAGTTAGTTTACGTGGCAAAGGAGAATTCTGGTTGCAGATGGAATTAAGGGTACTAATCAAATCACCTTAAAGTGGCTAGATTACCTGGGATTATCTGGGTGGTTACAATGTAAACACAGGAGTCCTTAAAAGTGGAAGAAAGAATCAAAAATCTGAACTAGAGAGATGTCAGCATGAGAAGGACTTAATCTTATAGTGTTGGATTTTAAGATGGAGGAAAAGGCTATAAGCCAAGAAAACTAGGTGGTCTCTAGAAGCTGGAGAAGGCAAAGAAATAAATTCTGCCCTAGGGCCTCCGGAAAGGAAAGCATCCCACCAATACCTTGATTTTACCCAGTAAGATCCATATCAGACTTATGTTCTATGGAAATGTAAGATACTATATGTTGTTTTAGGCCACTAAATTTGTGGTAATTTGTCGTAGCTGCCATAGAAAACTAATACAGCAACTTAAAACCATTTTGCCATTTAATCCTCACATCAGCCTCACAAAGGCTGACATTACTATTACTATTTTCCAAATAGGAGAACTGAACTTTCATTCCTTAATTAACTCTTCCAGAGGTATTTACTTAGTAAACAGGAAGCTGTACTCCCTGATTCTGAAACTTCTTCTGGGCACAAATCATATTTTGTGTGACCCAGTAATTCTATCAAGTTTCTAAGAGACCTTTTGGTTGACTTAAAATTGGGTGTTTCAACGCAATAAATTATTCTCTAAATTCCTGTACTCCCAACCATTTCTCAGGCCAAACTGTAGAATGGTTGCTATTCCTCAGAGATATGCTAAGAACAGGAGGGATATAAAGATAAATGCCTATTAGATTACATTTTATCCTTTCCCCAAACCTCAAAATTTCAGTAAAAAATGTGGCATGCTCCAATGCTGTCTAGAAGAAGTAAGGGATTAGTGGAAATTCCTCTACAAGCCCACTCTGCTCTAATGCCCTGAATTGTTTCCTAGTGCCAAAAGAATTTTCAGTCCTTTCTAAGTGTCTTATTCCACCTGTGAGTTACCTGAACGGATATGGGACTCTATCACAACAGTGTTTCATTTTGAGTACTGCAGAGAAATTTTTCAGGTAGTAAAAGACCTAGGGAAACAAACTACTACCTTGTCCAGTGTTTATTACTTAAAAATTCCCTTTAAAGAAACTAGGGTACCTTTAGAGTACCTTCTTTCCCTCAGATAATACCATATTTATGATCCTTGTGGGACTGAAGAAGGAGATAAAAATACCTCCATTTACATGATACAACTATTGTTGAGTGGGAAAAGGCAAAAACATTGTATTCTTTACTATCACCCCACCCACGCACCATCCATCCATCCAACCATCCCCATCCATCCATCCATCCATCCACCCATCCCCATCCATCCATCCATCCATCCACCCATCCATCCATGTATCCAATGCATATTTTCTAAACTAAATATCCAAGTCATTTTATTTTAACTTTGGAAATATAGGTACAAAATATACAGTGTGTGACCTTAAGAGGTTTGCAAACTATTGGAATAGGTAAATTAACAATTGTAACAGTGTAGTAAGTGATGATTAGAAAAATGTAAGTTTTGCCTAATATAGTAGTTGTTACCTGTAGAAATCAATAGAGCATCCAAATTAAAGAAATACAGTGTCCTTTGAGTGTAAAATCACAATAGCAATGCCTATAAGATTAGAGTGGAAATAGTGACCTTATAGGAGAAGAAAGATGGCTCTCTGGCTGGAATAAGAATAAAATTAATTCCCATAAAAATCCTCTGGTTTTCATTTTGAATAAACTGGAGTGAGTATGATCCACCCTGTTTCTGCCACTGAGTACAGATATAAAACTTGGACAAAATGCATGGATCAGATATTTGGGGTCTCTGAAAAGCAAAAAGTAACAGGCAAATTTGGAGTAGGAGGCCAGAATTCAAAAAACCCTGAACTAGTGGCGAGGTTAGACTGTTTCCCTCCTATATCTCCTTGCCTAGACTTAATTCAACAGAACCATGTACTGGGGAACAGAAAGAGAAAGCTCCAAGAAAAGCCCTCTAGTTCTGGTTAAAGTAGTGAGAAAATGAACATCTACTTCTCATAGGAAATGTAAAAGTTCCCCTATTGTTTCATTTCTTTTCTCTGTTCTTCTTTGCCCCAGAATCTAAGCAATCTCACAGTGGCAGCAGCATTCGGCAGTAATAGGAGCTTGCAAGAGTCAAACATCTGAAGGTAGGCAATCTTCCTCTCCAATTGATAGAGCTGTGACAACAAGAGAGTGGGACCAAACCTTGTTATATTATTTCTCTCTGGCTTCCCACTGGTTGGCCACAGATGTGGGCATAGTTTCAGAAGTATATGGCAGAGTGGAATAACTAGCCCCAGATTTCTAAACAGAGGATAGAAAAGAGGAGACCCAGGCAACTAGAAAGTAATGGAGAGATTACAGAGAGGGAGAAGCTTGGAAAAGCAATCCCATAAAGTTGTTTATGGAATCCTGAGTTTACACCCAAGAAGCACATGCAAGGATTTGCATTATTCAGCAAAGAAAAGGCTGTGAGAGCCAAACTAACAAATAGCTCAACTCTCATACCCCAACTGATCACTGGATGATGCACACACAGGATAAATCTGAATGTGACTGCAATTTGAAAAATGAACTGATGTTGGGACCTGAACCTAACTAGACTGACTTACCAAAAATATAAGCATTCTGCATAAGATTTAAACAAAACCCAGAGTCTTATGACATAATACTCATAATGTTCAGGATATAGTTCAACATTACTCAGCATATAAAGAACCAGACCAATCTAAATTTGCATTTTAGGGAATCCCCTGGTGGTCCAGTGGTTAGGACTCTGCGCTCTCACTGCTGAGGGCCCGGGTTCAACCCCTGGTCAGGGAACTAAGATCCCACAAGCTGCACGGTATGGCAAACAAACAAATAAACAAACAAATAAATAAATAAATTTGCATTTAAAAAAATCAACTGATGCCAAAGCTGAGATAACACATATGTCACAATGACTTAAACCAGCTATTATAAAAATGCTCAGCAAGTAACTGGGACCACTGTTGAATTCAACAAAAAATAAAACTTCTCAGTAAGGACATAAAAGATATAAATAAGAACTAAATGGATAGTTTAGGACTGAAAAATTAATAACAAAAATGGGCTGAATGGGCTTGATAGCAGAATAGAGATTACAGAGAAGTCAGTAAACTTGAAGATAGATTGACAGAAGCTATGCAATGTCAAGAATAGAGAGAAAAATACTGGAAAAAATAAAAAGAGTCTTAGTAATTTATAGGATTGTATTAAAAGGTCGAATATTTGTGCAAATGGAGTCTGAGAAGGAGAGGAATGCAGCACAGAACATATATTTGGCTAATAATAACAATAATAATGACAACAACAACAGCAGCAACCCCCCTACAGATTCATGAAGCTCAGCAAATGCCAAATAGGATAAACCTAAAAAAAGTTCACACTCAGCTATATCAAAATAAAACTGCTAAAAATTAAAGCAAACAACAACCAAAAAATGGAAAAAAACAAACAAACAAACAAACTTGTGAATGTCCCAATAGGAAACAAGAATTTAAATAAAAACTGTAGATCTCATCAGAAACCTGAAGGCCCAAAGAAAGTGGCACAGCATTTTTAATGTGATGGAAGAAGTCTTTCATCCCTAAATGCTATACCCAGTGACAACATACTTAAGAAATGAAAGTGAAATAAAGACATTCTTAAATGAAGAAAAATTAAGAGCATTCCTAGCCAGCAGACCTGTTCTAAAAGCATTGCTAAAAGAATTTTATCAGACAGAGAGAAATAATACTAGAAGGAAATGCTGAACAAATTTAATGAAGGAGAGCAACAGAGATAATATCTGAGAAAATATAATAGACTAATCTGTTCCTCTTGATTTCTTTAAACTGTGCTTCACAATTGAAAGCAAAATTGTAACATTGTTTGATGCTATTATCAATGCATATAGATATAATATATAAGGTAACATACAATAAAGGAGGGAGAGTAAAAGGACCTATATGGTAGTGAGATTTCTACATTCCATTTGGAGTGCTAAAATACTGATTTTAAATAGACTGAAGAAAGTTAAGTATGTATATTATAATCCCTAGAGCAACAACAACCAAAAAACCTATACACATATTTTAATTTAAAAAACAACATACAGATTAAAATGAATATTATGATTTTGAAATACTTATAATAAAGCAAGAAAGGGAAAACAAAAGAACAAAAAGCAGAGGAAATGAACAGAAAGCAAATAATGTGATGGTAGAACTAAATAAAAACATATTAATCATCATAAATGCAAATGCCCCAAACACACCAATTAAAAGCCAGGTATTGTCAGCATGGTTTAAAAAATTATACATACTATATATATGATCTGTATAAGAAACTCAGTTCACATATAATGATATAGTAGGGTAAAGTAAAAAGATAGAAAGATATAACATACACTAATTTAAAAACAAACAAATAAACAGGGGTGACTGTATTAATATCAGGCAAAGTTGATTTCAGAGCAAAGAAATTATCAGGGACAACTGCAGACATTACATGATAATAAAATGATCAATTAATTAAGAAGTCATAACAATGTTAAATGTGTATATACCTAACAAAAATCGTTAAAGTACCTGAAGCAAAAAATGGCAAAACTGCAAGAAGAAGTTGACAAACTCATAATTACAGATGGAGACTTCAACATACCCTCTTTTAGTAAAAGATACATTGGGTAGGCAAAAAATCAGCAATGTATAGAAATGAGCAAAACCATTAACAGGAAAGAGCTAACTGACATTTAAAGTACACTGCACTAATCAAGAACACAGTACACATTCTATTCGAGTACTCAAGAAATATTCACCAAGATAGACCATGTCTTGGGTACAAAAAGTAAAAACTTTAACAAATTGAAAAAAATTGAAATCATACAAAGTATGCTTTGTGAGCATTATGGAATTAAACTAGGAATCAATAACAAAAAATAACCAGAAAAGGTCCAAACATTTGGAAATTAACACACACCGAATAATCCATAGGTTAAAAAGAAAGACATAAGGGAAGTTAGAAAGTATTTTAAACTGAATGAAAATGAAAATTCAACAAATCAAAACTAGCGAGATGTAGGTAAAGTAGTGGTAGAAGGGGCATTTATAGAATTAAATGCTTATATTAGAAAATTTTAAGAAGTCTCAAATCAAAAATCTTCTTTTCTACCTTAAAAATGGCAAAAGAAGAGTAAAGAGAACTGAAAGCAAGCAGAAGGATGGTAATAATAAAGACAAGAGCATAAATCAATGAAATTGAAAAGAGAAAAGCAAGAGAAAGTTTATTAAACAAGTCTCAGTCTTTGAAAAGATCAATACAAGATAAACTTCTGACAAAACTGACAAAGAAAAAGAGAGAAGATACAAATTACCAGTATAAAGAATGAAAAATAGCATATCACTACAGATCCAGAGAAATTAAAAGGTTAATAAATAGTAGTGCAAACAAATACATGAGCAAAAATTTAACAACTAAGATTAAAGGAACCAATTCCTTGAAAACCAGAAACTGCCAACATTCAGTCAAGATGAAATAGAAAATAAGAAGAGTCTGGTACCTACTGAAAAATTAAATTTATAGTTAGAAACCTTCTGAAAAAGCAATCTCCAGGTACTGGGGTTTTATACTTTATACTTAAAGAATAAATAGTACCAGTTCTGTATAATCTTTTCCAGATAATAGAAGAAGGAAAGAATTGTGGGATTATATGATGGGTTGTTGACCTTTAAGGCTACTTCAAAAGAGGGACTTGCGTTGCAGTGCAAAAACATATTCACAGTAGTCAAAAATTATGAAAACACAGTGAAAAGATTTCAATTATGATTGAAGTCGGCTGGTCCTACTCACTAAAATTGGTAGGAAAAAAAGTGTATCTCTCCAGATTACAGATGAAAACAACATAATGTTCATTTTTCTATTTTCTAGATTGTTAGAGTGGCTGGCACTATTGTTTACATTTAACTGTGGAATTCTCTTGGGTTGGTCAAAAGGTTCGTTCGGGTTTTTCTGTAACATCTTATGACAAACCTGAAGGAAATTTTTGGCCAACCCAATATCTCTGTTCTTGCTAAAGAAAGCCCATGCTTTCTTAGGGTGTTGGACCTAATTTTTTCTCATTCATGGATGTCTCACCCCTTTTTCAGGTGATTAGTTTAGACCTGAGTATGACACAAGACATGCCATGAGACATGAGAGGATGTCAGCTGGAAGGCTTAAAAGAAAGTTTTTGTTTTGTTTTGTTTTTCCCTCATAAAAATGGGAGTATAAGATATGAACGTTCCTCTTTCACTTTCTGTAGATATTGACATCCACATACGATGCCTTGAAAAGTGTCAACAATCACTGGATTAGGCATAGTGACAGCCTAAGAGCACAAGGCCACACAATAAAGATGACAAATTGAAACATGGAGAAAATTTGATGAAGTTATTGAGCTATATCATTAACCAATTCTGGAAACTTTCTAAGACCTTTTTGGTTTGTGAAACATAAATGCCCTTATAGTTTAGTGAATATTTGTTGGATTTTTCATATTAGTTGGAGAAGAAAATGTCTTAGATGATATGGGCACACTTTTCTATAATCATTTATAAATAGTTTTCTAGATTTCAGATTAAGAAACGGAAAGGCCTAACATCTTAACATTTTTGTTTAGGTGCAAATATCTATAAATCTTATAAAACATGGATGAGGAAATGGAAAGTAATAGAGAAAGAAAAGTATGCTATATGATCTTGTATTCCACCAAAAATATTGGAGGTGTTTGTAAATGATAATGCAACATTGGATAGGAGAAAGGACTTTGATCTGGCAATTGGGGGACCTGAATTCTTGTCCTTACTTTCTTCTTAACTAACTATATTAACATTGGTAAATGACATCATTTTTCTACCTTAGTTAATGTTTTGTTAAATGAGGAGCTTGTACTATAGATTTTCTAGGTCCTTTTCTGTTTGTGAGCAAATGATTCTGATTCTATTTTAATCTGCAACACTGAATGATGAATGAAATGCCCTAACACTGTGGCTCTTCTATGCTTTATTTAATGGATTTGGAGGGAAAGAAAAAGACTGATATAGCAATAATACTGTGATAAATATTATAAGTGAAAATAGAAAAACTAAAAAGCCACATACAGTTTCAATGGTCAAGTTCTTCATATAATAGGGATATACAAGACATATATTAAAATACAATACATATATTAAAATACGGAAGTTTGAATATTGCACATGCCATAAACTTAAAAGGCAAAATTCAACATTTGATATAATATTAATTTTTTAAAAAATATTTTGAAAATATTCTCAAGTGATCAAGACTGGCAGCTGCTTTAATTGGTCTATATTCTTCAATTCTAAAGTCAGTTTATTAAGTATGAAACTTTCAGTAGAAAGGATTAGAAAACATGAATTTTAAATCTGACATGGGATTATAGACATTTATAATTACTTGACAATGAATTGAGATGTAAATGAGGCATGTGTCTAAAGTTTAAGATTTAGAAAATTTCAGAATTTATTTCAAATGGTCAGCATTTATTTAACAATAATTTATTACCTACTATGTGCCAGGCACTCTTAAAAGCACTTAGAATGCATGAGCAACAAAAGAGGTGAGTCTCTATGGAGCTAAGATTTTATGTTTGATGATAATAAATGCTATAAAAAATTAAAATGTAAACCAAAGTGAGGGGGTCTACAGTGCCACAGGGTGGGTAGGATAAATTATAATATTCATAGGAAGGTCAGGTTGTGCTTCATTGAGAAGGTAATATTTGAGCATATACTTGAGAGAAACAAGAGAGTTAGTTATGTGGATAGCTGTGTGCACTGTTCTAAGCAGGGAGAATTACTATCACAAAATCCTAATCCAGGAGAATATCTTACTTGTTTGTAAAAGAGCAGGGCTACCAGTGCAACTGAAATGGAATAATCAAATGGTAGGAGATGATGTCAGAGAGGTGATGTATGACAGACCCTGTAAAACTTTGTAGGCTATTATAATGACTTTAGCTTATACTCTGACGGAAAAAGAGAATCAGAGAGTTTTTAGCATGGGAATAATAATATATACTTGAAGTTTAAAGATATTACTCTAGCTTCTGTAAGTAGTGAAGGGAAGAAGCATTTAAGAGTCTACATAAGTGGTCCAGATGTGAAATGATGGCAGAATCTCACTAGGATGGCTATAGTAGAGGTGGTGGAAAGTGCTCCAATTGGAAATGTTTTCTAATTGGAACCATTAGGATTTCTTAGTGAATAGGTTATGCAATTTAAGAGAAAGAGAAGAGTCAAAAAAGAAGCCATGGTTTGGGGCCTTAGCAATAAAAATAATGCAATTGCCATCAACTGGGATAGAGAAATCGTTAAGGTATGTGTGTGTGTGTTGAGTTTGAGATGTCTATTAGAAATGCAAGTGCAAATGTTAAGTAAAAACTGTATATATGATGCTGGAACTTCAGAGGGTAGTCTAGGTGGTAGGTATAAACTAAGGGAGGGGGGGTCTGGAAGAAGAGGAATAACCAGCAAAGGAAATTAAAGAAATGGTGGCAAAGTCAACCAAGAGTGTAATGCCCTAAAAATCAAATGAAGAAAGTATATCTGGAAGGAGGGAGTAATTGTTGCTGCCAAATACTATTGATAAATCAGATAAAATGAGGACTGAGGATTGACCAATGGAGTTTTGCAAAACAACAGCAGCCAGATTCTGAAACTCCCTTTGACCCTGTCAAAACAACCAAAATATCAATAGGGAGAACAAATAAAACCACAAAGGATAAACATCTTCAGCATTACTAGGAGGCAGAAAAGCAATCTTCAAACTCCTGTAAGTAGAAGAAAAAAAGGAACACATTCCTACAACCCCTACCTGTGGCCACCATCACAAGACTGTGTGTGGGATGGGCAGAAGAAGGGTGGCTGAAAAGACTATAAAAAATAGCAGAAAGGAACTGAAGTCATAGGAAGCACAGTTAAAATCACTCTCAGAAATAGAAAGCAAAACAATAAATGTAAAGAAGCTGAACATCAAAGATATTCCTGAACTAGGTACCATACTCATGAAATAAAATAAAAGAAAGCAGACCACATACACAGGAAATTATTGTAAAATGCTAGACATGCAAATAAAAGATCTGCTGATGAAAAGACTTCCTCCTAGAATAACCGTCATATAAAGAAAATTGAAATACAGCACCCCAATTTGAATTAAATATCCTCAAATGAGCATTTTTTGAAGTGTTAAAAACACCTTGATACAGAAACACAAAAACTAAAAGAGGAAATGGAAAATAATAAAATAAGAAGAATTAATATTAGTGTTGCTTGAACTAATGACATAAATGGTAGAAAAAGACAAAATCTCATCAGAAATAAAGACTAAATTGGAAGGTGCACAAGAAAGACTAGAATTAAATACACACTTAAGATGTGGAAGAAAATCACAAAAACCAAGAGAATGAAAATGAGATCAAAAAAGAAGTAAAAAGGATGAAAAGAAATTGATTGACGGCCAGACATTCATGTTATTGGTGTCTCTGAGAAAGAAAATTAAAAAAACATGGAAATGAACTAATATTTAAAATTACAAATCAAGAAGAATTTCTAGAAATTAGAGAAGATCTAAATCTACACATTGAAAGAGCTCACTGAGTACAAGGGGAAATCAACCGAGAATGATCAACTCTGAAACATCCTGGAAAAACTACTAGGCTTTAAAGATAAAGAAAAATCCTCAGGGACTCAAGGCTAAAATATCTATGCAACCACTTAACTTCGAGGTTAGATTAACATCTTATTTTTCAAAACACACACAAAGAAAAGCAAGAGTGTAACTTTTTCATAAATGGTATTGAAACAGTTGAACAGCAATTTGGTAAAATATATAGCTGGACCCATTGTCACACCATACACAAGCATAAGTTCTTAATATATGAACATTCTAAATGTAAGAATGCGGAATCTACACAAGGACTAGAAAAATATGGATAAATTCCTTCATTGTAGAGTTAAGACTTTCTAACTATAACTAAGGATCCATATGAAATGAAAGCAAATAATAAAATTTACTATATTAATTAAGAAGAAACATGGTAAAAATAAAACTGTAAGCACTAGGAAGGACAAATGAAACTAACATTTATCACAAATGAAGGGTTAATATTCATAATTTATAAAAGCTTTTAAATTTGCAGCTAATAGGACCAACAACCCTATATTGGAATGAGCAAAATATATTATCACACTCATCACAAAAAGAGATGTAAAAATGGCCATTAAACATATGAAGAGATATTCAATATCACTTAGAATAAGATAAATGCAAATTCAAATGACAATGAGATACCATTTCTTTCGTTTCAGATTGGCAAAAATTCAACACCTTACAATAACCTCTGCTGGCAGGGCTCTGGGGAAGTAGGCTCTTTCATACATTGATGGTGGGAATGTAAGTGACATAACTTCTATAGATAAGAATTTGACAATATCTAGCAAAATATCCATCTAAATTTACTCGTAATCCATTAGTCGTATTTCCAGGAATTTATCCTTAAGATTCATCCCTAAAAATATAAATATGCACAAATAATAGTTATTTATTTCAGGTTTTGTAATCAGAAAATATTAGAGGTACTTAAATTTTCAAACATAGGAGACTGGTTTAATAAATTATGGTACATATAATGGAGTACTTTCCAGCTATAACCACAAATGAATAAAAAAAGATTTCTATGAATGATATGGAGTACTTTCCAGGAGATAATTTAAGTGGGAAAAATGTGCAAAAAACATATAGCATGCTACCTTTTGTGTAAAAAAAGGAAGATATTCATATGTTTACTTTTCATTAGAAAAAACAGCAAAGAAAGAATAAACCAAAAAAGACAATGTAGTTGGTTATCTACAAAAGGTAGTGAATGTGTTGAAAGAGATAGAGCAGAAGTGATATTTCCATTACTAAAATTATTGTGTAGTTTCTTTTGGAAGTTAGATTAATAGTCTATGCCTTAAAATTAAATTTCATTGTTTATTTCCCATAAGAATGGGAAGGATGAAATATTCTAAAACTGAAAGCAAATTAAAACAAAAAAATCCAATTGTATGACAAATAATATATAATCACACAGACAGGTAGGAGAGAAGAAAGGAAAGGAAGGAAGGAAGGAAGGGAGGGAGGAAGGAAAGAAGGAAGGATTAATTCAAATAATTTATTTGGATCATAGTATTTGTCTATATACCCTCTGTACTGGGGAGTCCAGGTGGAAGCCAAAACTTTATTTTTTTTTTTTAGTAGCTTTGCTTCTTGTAGTGGTTTGCACATAAAAACTCTAAAACTGTTTTAGAATCCTAAATTACATCTACTATTTTAGATGTATTATAGGATTGAGCAAAAGAGTAAATGTGTTGATGTTGTAAACAGCCAGCGTTCTCACTAAAGGAAGAATGAGAAAAACAAATAAGGAATGGGGTAAGGAAGAAAGAACCCTGTGAGGATGGATTGGAATTAAATGTATTGCTATGAAGTACATAATTTCTAAAATTTCTAAAATATGCATATATGTGTAAATTAATGTTTATGTGCACATGTATATATGTGTATAAGTGTAAACATTTATATTTGTATGCATATGTATGTATGTATGTACATATATGCATATATTTCCTAGCTCTGATTGCTGAAAGGGCTATAGAAGCAAAGACACCTTAGTAGCAATGAGCACATCTTGTGCCCAAATCTTGATAGCTATGATCAGTCCCCACTAAAGGGAACCAGAGCTCCTCAGAGAAATGGTTGATTCCATAGGCAGTGTAGGGTAGGTACAAAATGAGCCTGGAACATCACGTTATGCCAGAAAGCAAGGAAGTACTCCAAAAATGATGAGGGCATATCACAAAACATAGGAGCCAGACTGAAGGGGTTCCCAATGGCCAAATCCAGACAATGTTAGTCAAAAATGATGAAGTACAGACATGGACTACAAACTAACAAAGCACAAGAAATCCCGAGTCCATAATACATAATAAATAAATAAGAGAGTAGGAAGAGATTTTGCTTAGAGTAAAATGCTGAACGACAGCTGGTAAATGTGGAAAGAAGGCTGGAGTTGGAAAACCACGATTGTGCAACAAACATAGTAAAGCTTGGATCAGACAAAATTATCATGGATGCTAAGTCTAGGGGGAAATTTTGAAAGGGAACAGGAAATTTTCATTGATGTTTCTCTTCACAGACTGTTTACTAGTTGTTGGGAGAAAAAATAATAATAGTAATCATAAAATGGAGAAATCTGATGACACTTGGGATATGTGAGTGAAATTAAAATTACCAATGTTGGACAGATGGAAATTGTGTGCCTCCAGATGTGATACTGCAAGATGGACACAATAGTACTTATTTCAGCCAAAAAGAAGGAATGTTCTTTTCTCATTAAGTAAAATAATGTGCCTTGGTATGTATTTTATTTTTAAGAAATATCAATGCCATAAAAGATAAAAACTTGTGGAAATGTTTCAAATAAGTAGGCTAAAGAGATATGACAATGACATGGAATAACTAACTCTAGGCTAGATCGTTTGCTTCGGCACTGGCAGTGGGGGTGGGAAGGTATAAAGACATTATTTGATCAACTGAAAAATCTGGAATATGAATGGCAGATTAGATTAAATTATGGTATTATATAAATGTATGAAGATAATAACTGTGCTGGAGTAATATAAGAAAATATTTCTATTCTTAGGAAATATGCAATGAAGTATTTAGGATTAAAAGGCCATCGATGATATATGTAACCCATCTTCTAATGCTTCAGAGAAAAAATCCGAGGGTTTCTGTGTTTGTGTGTATGTGCATGTGTGTCAGGGAGTGGGAGTGGAGTAGGTAGGGAATGTGTGTGTGTGTGTGTGTGACAGAGAGAGAGAGAGAGAGAGAGAGAGAGAGAGAGGAAACAAATGGGATAAAAAGTTGGCAATAAGTGAACATAAGTAAAAGGTATATGGTATGCTTAGCACTATTGTTACTGTTAGAACTTTCGTTAAGTTTTGAAAATATTTCCAAATAAAAAACCTTAAAAAGCATCAACCATTTGGCAACATAGAAGTTAGCAATGATTTTGTCATGGTAATTTTTGAAGGTGTGGCAGGATGAAAGCCAGACTGAAGTATGCTTTAAAAATATGAAAACTGAAGATGTAGAAACCTTAAGTATAAACGTATCTTTCAAGAAGATTTTCCTGCCCAGTAGAGCATGGAAAAGGATTTTAACTGTTAGGAAGAAGTAGAGTTAAGAGAAATTTTCATCAAAACTGGGAATAAAAGCTGCCTATTATAAGCAGATTATTCTTTGCAGAATTAAAGGTAATAATATAAGAAGGTGAAAGAAAGCTAGTGTAGTGATGTCCTTGAACAGGCATGAAAGGATAGAATCCACTGTGCACGTGGAGAATGGGGATTAGATATGACATCTACGTTTCAGTGATGGTACAAGGAGGGGAGGAAAAGTGAATGGTGTGGGTACTGCTGAGGAGGCAGATGTGTCGAGGGAAGCCTCTGAAAGTTCTGTACCTGCCATGAATTAGCTACTTTATTAGGTGCCAAAGATGTAAAGATGAACATGAAGTAAACCCTGCCCTTGAAGAGTTTGTGGTCCAAGGAGAGGAGATCAACAAGAAAAAAGGCCATTTCAACTCACACAGTGCTGCATTCTGAGGCAGGGAATGCTTCATAAAGGAAGAATTATCTCATCTGAGGTCTTGAGGCTACGGAGGCGTCAACCAGGTTAAAATACGGTGGCATCAAAGCTCTTGGCAGAAGCCTAGAAAGGAGACTGTATATGATGCGGTATTGCATGTAACTCAGTAGGGTGAGAACATGGCCTTTCAGGTGGTTTGAACATAGCATGAGATGAGGCAAGCCAAGTTTAGATAATAAATGTCCTTCTCTGCCATGTTAAGGGGTTTGATCAGCATCTGCAAGACAGTGGTTGGCCATTTAAAATAGTGGTAGGTAGACAACATGATCATTTGCTTATTAGAAGACTACTCTTGCTGCTGTTTCGTGTGTCATAATGAAAAGAGCTAAAAATTGTGTGCTGACTGCTAAGCAATGTACAAAGCTCCTTATATATGATATCATTGATCCTTACAACAGCGCCGTGAGCTAGATGCTGTTACCACTCACATTTTATAAAAAGGTTAGCAAAAGAACAAGTAATTTAATGAAGGCCTATAATACACTACACAACACATTAGATACTAGGGATAGAGTAGTGAACAACACAAAGTCAGTTCCTGCCTTTAAAGTGAAAAAAAAATATGTGTGAATAATAAGCAGTAAATTTCTGGAGCTGTTCCCTTGCTATGAACAAGATGAAACAGGGATATTTCTAGAGTATGAATCAGAGTGGAAGTGGAAGCTTTTTCAGTTTGGGTCATTAAAATAGGTATCGCTGAGTTGAAAATTAAATTGAAATCTGACTGATTCAAACATTCATTCAAACATCCATTGAGGGCCTAATGTATGTATGCTAGGTGCCCTTGTATATGCTAGAGAGACAGCAGTAAAGAAAACATAAAAATTCCTGTTCTATCAAATTTTATGTTCTTTTGGGGGAATAGGGCAAAAAGAAAGCATCTGTAAAGGGGAAAATATTCTAAATAGAGAAGAAACTAGGCTCAGAGAGATTAATGAAAGACAAAGTATGACAGTTAAGAGGTCAAATCTTTATGGTATTGATGGAGTTAAAGAATAGATTTAGGGCAAGTAATTAATAAGGAAGCAAAGGGGAGGTGAAAATAGGAGGCCTAGTCAGAAAAAGCAATGTCTGAATATCAGATTTCTATGGTAAATCAGACAAGATCTAGGGAATCATTATGGATATGAAACTGGATGGAGGTGACGGAGACAAACATGGAACAGAACTGAGACATCACAATGTTTGGCTGTTTGAAAGCATGCAGTACAAAAAAAGATACGTGATAACTGGGTTGGGATGGAGAGTAAGAGCACTTGCAAAAGCCTTCAACAAATGAAGAGAAATGTCCATGACAGAGATAAAGAGAGAACAGATGATGGCAATAATTCTCAAAGGAGCTGGGGATGTTCCAGAAGGGTAGAAGAGTAGACAAATAATGTCTTAGAAATCACATTAAAGAGTGATGTGCTTAATGACAGACAGATTTCAGATCAGTCATGGATATGGTGACCATTTATCATACAAATAGGGATGTTTTCTTGAGTGACAGGCAGAATTATTAATAGTACTCTGAGATACAAGGCATAAACTGGAATTTGTTCACCCTAATCACAGAGTAGAGGAACTTCCAGTCAAGATTTTGAGGAACTGAAGATTTGTTTACCTATGAACATTTTTGAATTAATAAATAAGATATATGTAAATTTTATTACAGATATTTTATAAATATCTGTGTCAATAGGAAAAAAAAGAAAAAACACCTTTGTCCAAGTTGGCATCTTGCAAAGAAGGCATAGATATGGTAGACCCTCTATGAGTAAGACATGCAGATATATAAAATATAGATTCATAATTTAAAAAAAACTCACAACTGCCAAAATAACGTAAGAAAAATAACATGTTTGGAACTTTGGATGCACTGGATGACTTAAGATAAGAACATGAAGCTAAGGAAATGTGAACATTTAAGACATCACATGAGCAGGTAATACAAGATACAGGTCTGTGAGTTACGTATGAGTTAAAAAAAAATTTTTTTTTTTGGTTGGAAGCAGAACACTGGGTCTAGTCGTATCCACCTATGTTAACAGAATATTAATTATTTTATTTAAAATTTATTTTTAATAATAGTAATAAAGCAAATGTCCATAATTTTACTTTTTGTTTAATTCTCTTAAATTCCATCTTTAAAGGAAAAGAAATTCGAGGCAAGGCTATAGACTCTCTCCAAACTTCTTGGTATTGCTGATATATCTGGCAACGAGGATTAATGAGAAAATGTTTGCAGCCACCAGAAGCTATATGCTATTCCATGATATGTTAAGCTTCACATCCCATTTGAGGCCATTTAAATGGTAACAGAGTGAAACTGAGTTGATAGGCTGTTAAAAATTCTTCATTAACTCTTCACTCTTTAGGAATGGCTTCTTTCATTGGCTATTTCAGAGCTTATTTCTTCAGCGCATTAGATTTTCTATCACACTACTTAGGCTGGGAGTTGATTGGGAACAAGAGAAAAAAAGAAACACAACCCCCAAGGAGAAAAGGAGAAAAGGACTGTAATCTATCTTCCTCAGGCACAATTTCTGGAGGAAGGTCAAAAATTTTCATTTGTTTTCTCTCTCCCTTTTTCTTTAAAACTTTAACATTACCCCTCACAGATCCAGATCCACCATCCACCTACCTATCTTTGTTCTCCTTTTCTTTTGTAATTTAGCACTTACCATTTATATATATATACATACATATATGTCTCTTATTATGATTATTGCTTATTGTCTGTTTTTTTATTTTGTCTTTTTTTTTCCCACTAGAATTTAAGTTTCTTGGGGGCAAGGGTCTGTTTTGTTTATCGATGTACCCAAGTGGCTAGGCCAGTTCCTAATGGAACTAAATAGATATGTGTTAAATGAATAAATCTTTCTTAAAAAATCACATCATTGCATTTATGACCCAAGTAAGGAGATCCACATCATCAACAAACTGATAGATCAGTGAATATTAGAATAACTAGAATCAGATGAATTAAAGGGTTTATAGGGATATAACCTATCTTTTCCTTAAATGTATGTATAAAAACACCAGATGTTCCTTAAGATTACAGGTTTTCCCTACATGTGGAGTGGGTGAATGGGAGAAGATAAAATCCTATTCCAATAGCTAGGACCACAAAAATAGCGTTTATGAAAAAATAATTTAAAATCTTTCCATGACCCAACAATACCAAGCAAAATTCTAAAAATAAAATGCCAATGTAACTAAATAATATGGATTATGGTTAATAATTCTTTGGAATTGTATGCACATCAGCAAGCATTTGTTGTGTATGTACCTAATATAAATTCAGAACTGAGCTAATATTAAGCAAACAATGCGAGCATTATTGGTTTCTGTCCTCAAAGAACTTAGAATTCAGGGCAGGCATCGTGACTTCCTAAACAATGAGTATTGAATAATGAACAAAGAGGGAAATGACTGAAGCTTTGAATTAACTGGACACAGCTAATAAGGACACCACTAGTTTAATAATAATAATAGTATAGGAGAGAAGATCAAGTTTGAGAGAAAATAAAGTGTGATCAATTTGGGGTGGGGTAAGGTTAAAATGCATGTAGATAGAGGAACCTAGTAGATGAAAAATACAATTTGATACTTAGAACCACTAGAATAGTGGACAGTTCACACTGTATCTGTGAATGAGATTGCTCTAGGAGTTCATACACAGGTTTCAACACACACACACACACACACACACACACACACACACATTGCTCTAGGAGAAGGCATAAAGCAAAAAGATGTAAGGGTTAAAGGAGAAGGGTTTATGAAAGAGAAGACCTAAACAAAACATAAGGATAAGATTACGATCAGATTTAATAGAAAAAGGAGTAATTAATAGTGTCAGACTATGGGATGAAACAAAATAAGAATTAAAAATGGCATATTGGTGGTTGGTCACTTCCTGATGACTTTTACAGCAGCCTTTCCACCATATGAACTGTGAAAGGAGAACTGACATTTCTAATAATAAATCTGATATGGGAGTTCAATGGCCACATGGCTCCACAAAACAGGCTTACCCAGTTCTCTTTACTGACAAATATCTCAGTTTATTTATAGTCTATGCTCTGGCGTAATCTAAACGCCTAGGGAAATGGATGTCTTGAAGAGTTAATGCACTTCCTTAAGCACCTGAGTGATAAACTCACTGCGGAAAACAAGATACCATATGTCTATTTGGGAGATTTATAATGCACATAATTACTCACATTACATTGTCACATGTGAATTATTTCTCAATAACAAGTCTAATATTAGGCCTCCCATAATACAGTATTATCTAAAGAAGAAGACTAGGCAAAATAATCATGAAAAAAACAACTTTCAGGTCCTACTCCAAAGTTAACACAACAGAATGAAGAGTAATGAACAATTTTTGACACAAGAAATCAAGGAGAATATTATAAGTAATAAAGTACATATTTTAACTGCAAGCAAAACCACATTTTATTTTGGGAACAAAGGTAAATTTTTTTAATCATATTCTTGCACCCTCCTTTTTTTTTTCCTGTAATTTCACAGTTTGGTTTTCTTGAATGTCATGATATTTAATTTTCTAAACTTCCATGAACACAAATGAAATAAAGCAGATTATCCTGATAATTTCTTTTCTTTGTCACCTGTTCAAATTTGAATTCATGTATATTAGGTGAAAGATGTTGTAGACAAAGATTGTTAGTGGGGCTCATGGGGCCTTTTTTCTGGTTTTGAATTACTGGCAAACAGATTGCTGCAGTTCCGACAGTAAAAATAGCAGATGGGATTAATTAACTGGGTGACAACTCTTCAGACCTACCTAAATTAATATTTTTCTCCAAACAATGTATTCTGATTATCATAAAACTAAGTGATGTTTATAGAAATAGATTTTGGTCCCAGTGATTTTCAAAATGTATCTGGAGCTATTTTTTTTTTCCCTTACAAGAGCTGGCTTAGTCTGTTATTTGCATGTTAATCTCTCTAATCATTTTCTTGAAGGAAGCAATCATATCCAAGGAAATACATCTTGTTTGTAATGCTACAGTTTGTCCTGACCTCAGACATTCCTTTCTCTGCAAGAGTAAAACGTGCAGAAGATTAATTTATTCACAGAAATTCTTCTCAAACCCAAACCTCCCAGGAGCAATTAATTATCTTCTGTATGAAAACTGCAGATCAACACATCAATATAACATTTTCACCAGGGCTGTTTAAATTATATAGGGTCTTTGGTTTAAAGGTCATTTCGTTAAAAAAAAATGCCATAGTTTATCAAATTCAGTATACCACAGACTGACAGAAAAATCACAATATCATAGATTTTAAAGTATACATATCTGTATCTTCTCTATGTCTCTTTCTATATATTCATATAAATATATATATGTGTGTACATATACAAAATTTTCTAAAAGGAAAATCTCATATTTCATAGTGAATATACATATGTATATGTATATATACAGATATTTCATAGAATGAGGTAAATATATGTATATATTTATATTCTACAGAATACATTATTTTCTAGGAAATTATATATTATATTCATATATATATATATACACATACAGATAGTCTATGAAATATGGGTTTTTTCTTTTTAGAACAATTTTCAGGAGCAAAGTTTAAATAATGCCTTACATAGGATCGCAAAGACCAGTCTAACAGTTTTGTTACTAAGAGGCATAACTTTTAATTTGGGGCCATTTTATGTCTGCCAATGAGAAAACTGTAGAGAAGGATCTCAATTTTTGGGGCTTCCTTCAGAATTGCTTTGCATGCTCTACCATTTGGCATTATTAACTCTATTTACATTGAAAGACTGTACCATGAAATGCATTAGGAATCTGTTGCTTAATTTATTGTGTTGATACTAATGAGAACTGTCCTCTTTCTGACTCTACTGTAGCATCCTAGCTATAAAGCCTAGTAGGAAAAATTTTCTTTAAGGCCAAGAAAACGCTTTCTTCAGCCTGCAATAAATGACATTTAAGAGATATATTAGGTTTCCCTTTATGCTTTGATGTCCAAGGTGCATAGTACCATATTCATTCCTAATTTTTGTTACATTTAGGAACTTCAGCTTATCTGCATTCCTTTGGTACTGAGGTCCTATTCTAATTTAGAACACTATTTGACAATTTTTTCTAAAATTATATATATATAAGTGTATATACACACACATACACACAAACTATATATACATAAACACACACATATATACTTTATCAATTTCAATTTATGAATCTGTTAATCTACAGGTAATCCTATGTAGAAGAGGTCTGGTACAACAAGCAAAGAACAAGAAAACAAAATTCTGGGTCCACAAACAACCCATTTTAAGAGGAGATTCCTCACCATTTACAAATTGTAAGTAAAAAAAAATGGTTTTCTTGTTTTTTTTTCTCTTTCTCTCTTTTGTGTTCTCTCTTCTACTTTTCCTTCCTTCCTTCCTCCCTTCCTTCCTTTCTTCCTTCCTTCTCTCTCTCCTTTATTTTTATTTTTTTTTGCAGATGGCCCTGAAATGAAAATATTCTTTCCTCATGTGCTACACCTTCCCCTCAAATTTAGATTTAAATGCAGATTTATAGCTATAGCTAGTATTGTTATAAACAAACAAATGCAGAATTCACAGCCATGAAACTAACCAGATAAAGAGGAGGGCAAGGAGCATGGAAAGAAGGGAGCTTTTTTCCTCCTTTAATGTAATCTGTAACAAAATGTCTAAAAGAGCTTTCCTAAAATGTTTTATACAAGAGAGACAGTTTATTAAAGATTGTGCTTCAGAATAATCTAATTTGTACTATGTTCCTTACTTCAGAAATCTCTATTAACTCATTCAAGCCCCAAGGGAACTATTTAGCAAATTCCTGCTTTAGTCAAACAGCTAAGTAATGCAAAGGAACTTCAGATATAGCATAGAATAAAATGTTACAGAATACATACTGTAACTTTAGCCAAAAATTCCTATTTCTCTTCTGCTTAATATTTTACCAAGTTTTCTTTGTTTTAAAATATTACTATTTCTTCCTGTTTCTATTATTTTCAAGGAGATCCATTAATAAGGGGTAAGATAGTGAAAGTGGAAGAAGAAAGAATATTTTAAGAGAAACACTGAGCACAAGCTCTTTCTGGGTCAATTTCCTTAGCCTCTCTGGGCAACAGTTTTTATTTTGACTAGGTAGTTTCCACCACCCTTCATTGCAGACGTTACCTATTCTAATCCATGTTGAAATACATAAATAGTGTTTGAATAACTGCATTAAATATAAGGTTCTATAGTTTAATGAAAAAATTAAAACCAGTTTATCTTCAAAAAAAAACATAAAATGTTACAATAATATCTGACTTTTTATCCAGTGGCAATAGCCCAAGTGCATGCCAAGTTTCCCAGGCCCATTAATAGTCTCACAAGCTCCAACTTATTAGATAAGATTTCAGCAAATGCTGAATATTAAAAACATTAAAACTATTAACACATATTACCTGAAATAACAAAGTTTCCGCTATAAAAGAATTTCTTAAAACAAAACTGTTAACTTTTTATGTTATCTGAAAAAAATGTTTTCAAGTATTAATTTCTTATGTATCCAGTTTTTAAATGACAAGCAAGAAACTTACAGATTTTTCCAGCAATTTTTTCTAATCCTATAACTTTTCTGGAGTCTCTCCCACCCCATCCCAGATTGGATACCTATGCAATACAGTTAAAGTTCCACGTTCCCCGTTGTAATTAATGAGAATGATTGGCAAGCATTGGTAATTCTCTAAGTCCATAATGCTTTCCAGATGTATTATTTGGCATTCTACTTAAGGAAAGAAACCCTATTTTTTTTATTTTTTATATTAATATGGCCTCATTGATATTTATTTTATTCAATTATTTTTAATTCATCACTATCGGATGCTCAGATTGTCCCAGATATGATCAGAGAATGCACTTTCAAAATGGCTCCTGTAGACAACTAAATTTTTATCTACCCAGCCCTATCTTCTCCACAAATTTCTCAGAAATGCTCTTTTCCCACTTCCATCTACTTAGTTCATATGGAGTAGCCATGCTTTTGCAGTGGGACACAGAGAAACTGGACCTGGTTTATTGTTTTATGAATGGACACGTGGCCTAAACTAGTGAAATCAAAGTCACCTCTGCAGATGTTACAGGCTGATTGTCAATGGGTGTGCATCTACCCTAGCTGGGCCAGTGGAATTTCTGCTCAGGATGTGGAAATGAAATTAAATGATACTAATTTCAACTCTGCAGGTTCCTTGAATAGAGGATAAATTAATTTTTAAGTTATGAGTGACAACTACTTGAACACAGTTAATTTGCTTTTTGAATGCCCGGTCACAGTGGATACTCAACAAATATTATATCTCCCCTTTAATGGTTCTTTATTTCTTGCTGGTAAGCAAGACATAGGCTGGCAGAAGATGAACAGTCTGTAATCCCTTGCCTTTATATCATAAAGATCCTTAACTTTCCTTACAAATAGCCCTTAGGTAGTATTCTTTACACTTATGATTTCCAGTTTATCCTTTCCTACTCCTGTCCCTAATGCTAATAGAACAACTGCTGTATACTTTTCCTTCCACCATAAAATTTCACCCATTCTTTTGGTTTGCCTGATTTAGAGCAGTCTTCCTGATGTCCTATGCTCTGAGAGTGGAAGAGAAAAGCAAATCAGACTTGAAGTCCACTCTAAGTTAACAACTTGGGGCAGGGAAAGAGTTTATAGTCTTTGCTAAACAAAATATTAGTAGTCACAGAAAGAATCAGATGATACTTTTCCTTGATAAAATATAAAGGACATTATGGGGTTCTGATTTACATGTGATTATGTAAATTATAAAAGCTATATAGAGACTACTGAGAATAAAATATTCCAGTGTACCTTATCAGTTAATTCCTATGTATAATCATACTATGCTGCTCAATCAATACCATCTCATAAAATCATAATAGTTTTTTCTTTCCTCCAATGCATCTGCTAATCATTTTAGAGTCACTCAAAAGACAAATTCATGTTTGAATTTATCAGGAAATGTGTTTTCTGTGTGTGTGTGTGTATAGTTTTTTGTCAGAAAGCAAAATGACATAAAAGTATTTCCATTCCTACCCCAAAGAGCAGAAAAGTTAGAGGTGATTTTATTGCCCAAATCTGATAATCCAATGAAATAAGCATGTGAAAACATGTACTGGTTATTCTTTCAATGATTTTTCTTCAACGTTATCTTTATATGGATTTCCCCAAAGTTTATCACTTTAAACAAATAATACAAATGTATAGCTTAATTTATAATGTGATATACAGATTTTTGAAGGGAGATGGGCAATAAAAATGCATTAATTACATATTTTGTCAAAGTTAGTTTGTTTATGGATAGAATCTTTAATTTGCATATCTTGGTGACTTAGGTCCTAAGTATTAACATGATGTGGCACATAAATAGTAGCCTCTGATGTTTGTGTCTCCCTCACTATAGGAAGTAATTGTTGGCTTTGGCCCACCTTTTACTTTTGTATGCAGTAACGTGATTTTCATTTTGACTTCCATTTTTGGCACTCACCTCTCCATATACCCTAGGAGTAGCCATCTATGTCTCCAACTCCAGGAAAGAAGCTGACTGGCCTAAAGAAATTCTCCTCAGTACCCAGTGACTATTTCAGAGATGAGCAGTTGACTAAATTGTGAGGCAACTCAGGTGCAAGAAGATATGTGCTTGGAGCTTCTGAGGAAAAGAATTTCTCATAATTTAATGAAATATACCTAGACTGATATCCTCTTCCCTCTGGATGTGAACACACTAGAGTCTTCTGAATGTTGTCTTACAGAGGAAGGGAGCTAATACTAGGATGAGGTGAATGCCTTATATCAGGTTTCTTTGAAGATTTTACTGTGTCACTGGATCAAGCCTCACCTGGACTCCATTTTACCTACCTCTGTACTTTTTGGTCAATTCCATTCAGTGTGTAAGCCAGTAAGTGTGGGATTTTCTGTTATTTGCAATGGAAAGTTTCTTGAAAGACTCCACACAAACTGTAGTCGTTTGGAGGATGGCATTGAATTGTACAATATTGATAAGGACCTTAATAATTATTTGTTTTATTTTTTCTTGGGTTAGGGGAAAGGGGGAAGCCAAAGGAAGAAAAGACTGATGCATTTATATATCTATTGTTGGTTCATCCTGATGGAAAATTATTAGGATTATAGCTCTACTCATATCAATTTCCCCAGAAGCAGAAAAAAGGAAAGTGTCAGACTGATTAAAACTTCCACTAGGGAAGCAAATTTTGGATTTAAAGTAGATAATTATGGGAGAAAAGGAATATACAGGGAGTCAAGGATATTCCAGTTGTGAAAGCTTAATCCATCTACAGAAGGTCTGATTGGCTCTTACTTAGGAACTATAGAAATTTACATCACTGGTTCTAAAACCTTAAATGCCAAAAGTCCTTGAGACATTTATAAAAATGGTTTTACTTGATCTCCACACTCAAATATGTTTTTATTTAATTGTTTTGGGGTAGAGCCAAGGCATCTGCCTTTTTAGCAACCTCCCCAGATTATTCTGTTGCAGATGTTCCAAGGACCACATTTTGCAAAACTGCCTTAGAGTAATGTAGACATTAACTTCTTTCTTTATACCTGAAGGATTCCAAGGGAGTCCCTCACCAGATGCCTTCCTGCCTAGGGCTTGGCTGAACTAAAGCATTCCAGGGAGAGGTGAGTTAACTTCCCCAGGCTTCCTCAAGACTCTAGGCAATAACCAATCAAGACTCTAGGCAATAACCAATCAACCAGAAATTGAATATTCCAATGAGGAGAAGGACCAAGGGAGCATATTCCTTTTCTATGTAGCAAACCTGAACCAGAACTGTGGGCTCCTGAAAGGAGAGCTTTGGGAGGACCAAAGCCCCTTTCTCTCAGACATGGAGAAGTGCCCTTGTGTCCTGCTGTGCTTGGTCTTCATTTAATTGTCTAATTGACTTAATTTATAGGAGAAAATCAAGACTGCAAATTCTGTCACTTAATTGGAGAAAGGAACCAAAAGAAATGTTAAATGATGGGCCAAGTACAAAGATTGTAAGAATTACAAAGGCTACTGCTACAAGTTAAAAGTTGAAACACTAACCTCAAGATACATTTTAAACTTCAGGGAAGGTGTCACACCTTTTCAAACTGTTCTGATGAAGATATAATGGCAAATTGTGCTGGGATCTTTGTCTGAAAAAATAGGATTAACAGTTTATCTTAGAGGGCCTATTTTTATATTTTTTCCACTTTAAGTAACATTTAGTTTTTAAAACATTAGTAAATAAAATGTAGAATTAAAGAAAAATAAAAATTACTCATAGTCACATCATGCAAATACATATGCTGGTATCTTTTTATCAGGACTTCCTCAGGGTCATTTTTATTATAGAGAAGAAACATTTTCTGGCCTGGCATATGAACGCTATTTATATATTAATATTTCAAATATATTTCTATAAGTACTTTCCCATTTAATAATTTTTATAAAAGTCTTCAATAATGGTTGTGTTATAATCTTCCAAATGTATGTAAGATATGTTATTAATCCATCCCTTGCGGTTGGCTATTATGGATGTTTAAACTGCAAAATAGTAATAATAATAATGATGATGATGATAATTATAATAATAATAATATAAAATGTTTACTATTTTTGAGTGTTAACTATTCACCAAATACCGTTCTTAAGGTTTCTGTATGCAGTACTTGATATAAAAATTATTATTTTATATTACAGAATACATAGGGATTTGATTCTAAATTTTATTACGTTATATTAGTAGATACACCCAAAGCAATCATAAAACTAAATTTTGGGAGATCTACTCATGTAACAAAACCATCCTACATAAAAGAAATCTGCTGTCAAATGGTAATCTGTTACTTTAATATTTAAAATTAGCATGAATTTGTAGGGGGAAAAAGGAGACAATTGTCCAGTTTACTATTTAAAAAAAAATAAACAAAACAGTTTAATGATTATATTTTTAAGGAGGTATAAAATGTAGTCTTGATGCTTTTCTGCCACCTTCTCCTTCACCACACTGATTTTGTGTGAAAGAGGTAACGAATAGAATTGGTCTCAAAGCTAACAAAGACAAAAAGAAAAACAATTAAAATAGCTGATTTCCCTTTAACTTCTCACGTTTTTTCTGAACTTGAAGGAGGATCAAAAAACACTTCCGCGGCCTCATGCAAAGAAGTCCCTCTGTCGCTAGCTACTGGCAACTACAGATGGGAAGTGGGTGAGAAGGAGTCACAAAAGGCCTTACCTAGCAGATTAGGGATCTTCAAAGATTCAGAAAAAACATGACTGACCTTCCCTGGTGGCGCAGTGGTTAAGAATCCGCCTGCCAATGCAGAGGACACGGGTTCAAACCCTGATCCGGGAAGATCCCACATGCTGCGGAGCAACATAAACCCGTGCGCCACAGCTACTGAGCCTGCGCTCTAGAGCCCACGCGCAACAACTACTGAGCCTGCGCTCTAGAGCCCGCGCTCCGCGACAGGAGAAGCCACTGCAACGAGAAGCCTGCGCACTGCAACAAAGAGTAAACCCTGCTCGCTGCGAATAGAGAAAGCCCGCACACAGCAACAAAGACGCAGTGCAGCCAAAAATAAATTAATTAATTAAAAAAAAAAAAAGAAAAGACATGAGAGCACGCATTTTACAGTGGCTAACAAGAACATGGCTTTCCTCTTTGCTAAGACCTGCACCTGGTATTTTTTTGGCCCCCTTGTGCACCTTACCAAAGCACTAAGTCTATGGATTCTCTGTAAATACATGATCATAGATTAATATCGGCATCACTGAACAGATGAAACTCCTGCAATAAACCCTTTGTATCGTGGGTAATCTTAGTTATTTTGTGGATAAAAAGCATTTTGGACCCATGAATTCTAGTGTTATCAAAAGACCCCCTTTATATATCTGAAAAGGAGAGAAAATGCTAAATATAACCAAGAAACTGCTTCAATCTTTTCCATCCTTCCTTCTACAGTAACTTAGAGGTTTTAGGAACAGAATAATCTTTCTTCTTAACTAGGAGAAACTATATTTGGAGTGAGTTAGAGTTTTATACTTTTCTTTCCTTTCTACTCTTTTTTTAAAACCAGAAATTGCCTTTACATGGTGATTTCTACCTGCCCAAATAGTCTTAAAACCACTACTAAGGAAATACTTACATATATAAAATTGCTACCTTGGGTTCGATCAATTATGGAAGAAAAGCTATCATTCTCATACCCTTAAAAATGACATTTTCAACTGCCTAACACAGAGCATGCCCCAGGGGTTCTTGGAGACTCAGAAGTAAAAATTATCCATTTTCATTTTTCAAAAGTTTAGAAGTATGAGGCAGATTTTCTTTAAGTCTCTTCACCAAAAATTGCAAAAATAATCTGCTATGACTTTGTACTCATGAAATAATGCTTAGTCACACTCTTTCTTCCTGGTCAGGAATATATTTATTTTTGATATAAGACCTACCCATAGGCATCCTTGTGCATTCTTGTAAAAGGGTAAAAGTTAAAAAAAAAAAAAAGGACTGCACATAATTTACTAAAGTAAATGAATTCAGGTTAAATAGTGATAAAAGGGGGAAGGGTTATAGGGAAGAATAGGAAATTGGACATAAACAAATCTAGGACTTGACTAGAAAAAAATTAGACAAGGAATACATTAATAAAATATTAATTGGCAATGTTTAACTTTTTAAAATTATTTTATGTATTTTTCAAAATTTATTTTTTTTTATACAGCAGGTTCTTATTAGTTATCTATTTTATACATATTAGTGTATATATGTCAATCCCAATCTCCCAGTTCATCCCACCACCACCCTTGCCCTGCTTTTCCCCCTTGGTGTCCATACGTTTGTTCTCTACACCTGTGTTTCTATTTCATATATTAATTATCTAACTAAAAAAGAAAAACCAAGAATGTTACAGTTTGTGTGGAGCTCATGTGTTAAGAAAACAAAACCAAATAAAGTTTCTCTTTTCAAAGAGATTTGGGATTCAGTGAATTCTACTTAGTCTAGGAAAATCAGAATATACTCACTATATTAAGGTCTTCTGAGAAGTCCTAAAGAAAACAAACATTTAACTTCATCCAAATATTTGCCAAGCCTATTTGATCATGCAATGTGTTTTTCATGAAACATCAAATAACGACTTGTGGAACTAATTCTGTGGTCCATTGTTTGGTGAACACTGAACTAGAATGATACCCTTATTAATAGATAAGGATGTTGATACCCTCAATCACAACTACGGGGGCACTTAAACAAGTCTTAATGTAGGTTAAAGCTTCAATGTCCCATTAATAAGATATTATATTTGAAAAAATATGAATTTCACCAGATGCCTTGGCTTGGAAACCTTGTTTTACTAATATCTCTACTATTCTCAGTGCTAAGATAGTTGCAAATAAATAAATCTTATATTAGAAACAAATTCTATTTCTCAGAAAAGGGTAAGGTATTGAATTTACTTGGTGGAAGTAAAATGTACTAAGTTGTTGAATTCTGGGCAGATACCATGGCAGATAAGAACATGAAAAAGAGACTAGTGTGTTCACATACTTTAAAATGTTAAGAATGAATGATCCAAGGTGAGAGTTCCAGTTGGACCAAACAGAGCAGGAATTTCAACTAAAAATTGCAAGTATGGTCCTTGATGGGGTTCAGGACAAGCTACCCCAAAATATGACACCTTGGCAGCTTGAATACTTTAAGCGGAAGGAATTTGAAAAATAGCAAGTGCAGGAAAGACTTTCTGACCTCTCCTCTTCTTCGCCCCTGAAGCAAGTCAAAAGGCCCTCATGTGAGAGGTGTCCTCTCCATGCTTCGAGAAAAAGAGCATCCTTATATCCAAAGATGGAGGGAAACCATTACTACCATTAGCTCATTCTCTTTTGTTCTATGACATTTTTCTATGACTTTCTACTCTTTTTCACAGCCAGTAGAAAAATGTTCAGGTTTAACCATATCTGCAGGCCTTCACTTCCTCATTAAAGCTCTCATGTCACATAAAATGTATATTAAATAAATTTGTGTGCTTTCCTCTTATTAATCTTTCATCAGTCCAATTTATAGGATCCCAGCCAGGGAACCTAAGATGGGTAGAGAAAGATTTTTTCCTCGCCTACACACTTCCAGTTACCTCAATTACTAGGCTCCCTCTTGATGGTAATAATAGAAGTAAAAATGCTACATCAGGGCTTCCCTGGTGGCGCAGTGGTTGAGAATCGGCCTGCCAATGCAGGAGACACGGGTTCGAGCCCTGGTCTGGGAAGATCCCACATGCTGCAGAGCAACTAAACCCGTGCGCCACAGCTACTGAGCCTGCGCATCTGGAGTCTGTGCTCCGCAACAAGAGAGGCCGCGACAGTGAGAGGCCCGCACACCGCGATGAAGAGTGGCCCCTGCTCGCCGCAACTAGAGAAAGCCCTCGCACAGAAACGAAGACCCAACACAGCCAAAAAATAATAATAATAATAATAAATAAATAAATAAATAAATAAAATTTATTATTAAAAAAATGCTACATCAAATAAAGTAAAGAATGAATATGATAATATGTCTAAGCTAACTGGTTCAAGTTTACAGGAAGCTCTTGAAAGAGGTTCATATAAAGGAAAGGAGATATCTTGGTCTATAAAGGAATTTAACAGAGTCTATGAACTTGCCAGCCTCTTGAGCATTACAGACCTATGTCTGCTAATGTAGCTGTCATCAGTGTAAATAAGTACGTATTTTAATTATTCCATGTTGTTTCACCTCCCGTCTAGGAGAAAATCCCAGAACTGACCACTGCTGTGACTCTGGTAAATTGGCTTAAGTTATCAGCAGTTAGAGCAACTTCATTCCTTAAATATTCTCCCTTGCCCTTCTTGCCACCAAGGAAGCCGTTCCTGGTCAAATAGGTTAGAATCAGCTATCAGAATCACTTTGTCTATCTACTACATTCTGTTTATACAATTATAAAATCTTTGAGATTGATATAACTCAGAAGGAAAATCTGTCCACTTGTAGTCATAAGAAAATAACTTTGATGAGACTTTGAAAAATGGAAATTCCTTAACTATCCTTGGTAATACAGAACATTACAATGTTAAATAAGTAATAATAGTTAACCTCTGTATGTGATGTGCTAGCACTTTATAGGAATCATTCTTTTAAATTCTAATACAATTCTATGAGATGGGTACTACTATTAATAAACACGTATTACAAAAGAAAACTCTGAAATACAGAGAAAGGCATAATTTGCCCTATTATCATAGTTACAAACAGTAGTCAGTTTTCAAACACAAACAGTTTGACTCTAAGCTTGTTCGCATAAATATTACCCTACATGAATTAGTTTTCAGTGACTCTTGTTAACACGTTACCACAAACATGGTGGTTTAAAATAACAGATATTTATTCTCTTGCAGTTCTGAGAGGCCAGAAATCTGAAATTAGTTCCACTGGGCTGAAATCAAGGTGTCAACAGGGCTGTGCTCCCTCCGGAGGCTCTAGACAAGAATCCATTCCTTACCTCCTCTGGCTTCCAGTGGTTGAGGGCATTCCTTGCAGTGTGGCTGCACTGGTCATATCTCCGCCTGCATAATCACATTACCTTTTCCAATTGTGTCTATGAAACCTCCCTCTGCCTCCCTCCTATGTGAACATTTGTGATTATACTTAGAGGCAACCAGATCATCCAGGATAATCTCTCCATCTCAAAATTATTAACTTAATCATATCTGCAAAGACCGTTTTTTTCCATATAAGGTAACATTCACTGGTTCCAGGGATTAGGACCTCATATCTTTATGGACATTATTCAGCCTACCACACAATACTTTCCCTCATATGCTTATGCATATCTAATTTAAGACTCTAATGACACTAATGGCAATCATTTTTCTTCAGTTAGTTAGAAACTAAGCCTAATGATTGGTGAAGTTATTCTTATCCTGTGCTTGGTAGAGAGACTAGATTGGGTAATAATAGATAAACTTAACAAAGGGGGTTTTAGCAAATTCCCCAAGAAGAATAGGAAATGATGGACCTGGATTTCCTTTCTAGAAGCCTTAGCTCAGCACTTCATACCTAACTGAGTAAGGTTGCAAGCATGGGATTTGGGAATATCCAAAAACAGCATCCTATCTGGGATTACTCCACAAATCTAGCCAGGCAAACTTAATGACATTACTCCAAAATAAGAGACAGAAAAACAAGGTAAAATAAACAATTTTGGAAAATAGAATAGGTTTAAAGGCTGGGTATATAATCTTTGAGACTCTGGAAAGTAGCTTCTGGAGCCTTATTTAGAATAAAGGTAGAGGATGAGGGCAGGAAAAAGAAAGTGAAAGGGAGTAGGAGAACAGAAGTGGAAAGAAATAGTCTGGAAAGTCAAACCAGTGTTTCCTGTCTTTGTTAATGGCACCAACATCTACCCATTTCTTTTTTTTTTTTTTAAATTAATTAATTAATTAATCTATTTATTTATTTATGGCTGTGTTGGGTCTTCGTTTCTGTGCGAGGGCTTTCTCTAGTTGCGGCGAGCAGGGGCCACTCTTCATCGCGGTGCACGGGCCTCTCACTGTCGCGGCCTCTCTTGTTGCAGAGCACAGGCTCCAGACGCGCAGGCTCAGTAGTTGTGGTTCACGGGCTTAGTTGCTCCGCGGCATGTGGGATCTTCCCAGACCAGGGCTCGAACCCGTGTCCCCTGAATTGGCAGGCAGATTCTCAACCACTGCGCCACCAGGGAAGCCCTATCCATTTCTTGAAAAAGAAATATGGGAGTCATACTTTGCATCTTCCTCTCTCTCCATCTCCATATCCAATCCACCCCTCCAGGAATGATGATTTTAGCCCTTAAACAGCTCTCAAATCCATTTATCAGCTACACTGTCTTTACTATGCTAAGAATATTTCTCACCAGGATAATTTTAAGCCTACTAACAAGCATTCAACATGAGACATAGTCTATTCTTTACTGATATAGTAAAAGTTCAACGTATGTAGTACAGCTTAATAAACTAGAGTGGTTATCTTTCCAAAACAGTTTAACAAGAATTCTCTACATAAAGCAAAAGAAAATTTTCCAATTCAGATATAAACTACCATCCTAAAATTAAAATTAATTAGAATTTAGATGCGAATATCATGAGAAATGGTATCGAAGTTATGTGAAAACATATTTTATGATATTAAACTAATGTTTTTTCTTCAAAAAAATCCATTAAAAATAAGGAAGAGTGAGCTTGTGTCCTTTGTAGAAATTTATACTATGATTTACTAGATGATATTAAGCTCCTGCAAGAAATGACACATATGGGATGACTTTTTATTTCTTATACCAGGGTTCATCAAGCTGTTTCATATTTATTTTTCTGATTAATGATATGTCAAAATTCTAATTCTAGTACCAGTTTATGGTGTGTTGGCAACTGGAGAATGAAACAGCAATGTAGACAACAGGCAAAATTGATTTTTATCCATCTTCTTTGAATTCCAGTAAATGTTTCCCAAATGTGCTTTTCTGTTTCAACCAAGCTAAATATTATAGTCTTATTTCTCTCAACTATTAATTATGTTACTTCTGAGAAGAAGAATTTCTTAAAGCACAACAGTATAGCTGGATGATATGATTTAATGTATCAGTCATTCTGAATTAGAGGTTGCATATTTAAGAGTTCCTACTATTGTTTCCTCATTCATAAAGACATATCATATCTTTAAAAGGTTATTTAGTGCAAATGGGTTTCGTAGGAGTTTTTAAAATGAACATAAATGTTCTGAATTAATAAGAAGTGAAATATAACTAGATGATTACATTGCATATGGAGTCAATTAGAAAGTGAGAAAATAAATGAATTACTAAAAACAAAATAGAAAGGAAATGAGAAAGAAAAAGAGAACACACGAAGTGCATGGAAAACACACAGCGCATCTCTTCAGAAGGTGGAACACTTATTCTACCTGTTTAACAAGTGAGATAATATTAAGAGAGTTTTAAAGAAATAAGCACTTCTTCTAGAGGCAATCATAGCACCATCAAAATGGAGATTAGGACATTGAAACTGCTTGTGTTTTCAATGTTCTTTATGGATTCAGGGCATGAACTATTGAGTTAGACAAGAAAAATAACTATTGGCATTCATGGTAAAATGCTAACAAAACCAACTTCTTACTCTCTTTTTATATCAAATGGTATTAAAAAATAAACCTAAAACTTGTTTGTAAAGATTAATGAGAGTATTCTTTCAAACACAATCATCTTTGCCAAAGTTCAAACAGTGCAACCATGCTTAAAAACACACTATTCATACTTAGGAATCTTGCCACTTCATAAGTAATGACAAAATTGTTATTTCAACAGTATTTATCAAACAAGACTCCTCAGAGACCTGATGATAATGGGATTTTGAATGTTGACTACAGGGAATGCTGCTTAGTCCATTTCAAATCACTGTTGCAACAAGCCATCTTATTCTACCAGGAGTTTAGCCTCTACAAGAGTTAATTGGTGACACAGAGGTTCACTTACCTTCCATTAGCCAAGGAGAAACTGGAGTCCTGCCTGCACAGTCAGCACATACCTAGGGATTAGGGCGGAATGAAATGGAATGTGACTCAAACCGAGAGACTTAACTTAAAAGTTTGACAGATACCTGATTAGTTTTTCAAACAGGATGTACTTCAGGTAGAGATGCAAAGAAGAAAATATAAGTCTGTGTAGCTCAAAAGTATTGCACATATCCCTTGTAGGACTATTTCATAATGTTGTGAAGATTTCTCATTTGGGGTCACTCAGGTTCAGTCTCTCCTTTTACCTCCTCCGTTTTCTTTCTGGGGGATTACCTCTTCATCCCTGTGTGTGGGCTTGCTGGGAAGGTTATATCTGTTGCTAGCTTCCCAGATTGGAAGATAAAAGGACTGAAGTAGTAATTCAGAGATCCTTTAATCCTCTCCTGTCTGAGGAGATCTAGGGGACCAGTTTGTGATTTAAACACTGTTAATCTCTAAGGTGCTAGGAAGCAAAGAGGAGGTGATATACACAGGTCATTCAGCAGAGTAAGTCATCCATCCAACATCTTACAATATTTCAGTTATAAGATCATCACTGGCATCTTTGTTCTTTGTTTCTGCTAATTTCAAAGTTTGGTCCTCCAGTTTCCTATTGATTGAATGAGCCTCCATAATACTTCCAATAAATTCATTTTACGTAGACGCAGATATCATCAGTGAATTCATATTGAAATGAGCAAAATAGAAAACACTAGAAATGAATTTATTGCCATGTGAATAATCTCTAACATTAATATACTGAGTTAGATTTGAATTTTGTTCACTTTCAAAAATGAACAATTAATACCTCAAGAGGATAATCATAGACTTTTATAATTTAAAAGGCCCTTAAAGCTTCCTAATCTAATCTCTCATGTGTGGTTCCCTTGACTCTGCATGAACAATGTTAGTGATGTAAGTGTAAGAATGTGAAGTATCTTTGAAAAAAATTCATAAACTCTCTGTTTAGAAGGAGGAATAAAAATTCAATTACATTTATTTCTGTACCTTCAAAAGGATACATTCAAAAGAAAGAAAATTAATGTTTTTCTTATTCTGCCGAGAATTTTGAGGTGTGTTTTACAATTGTTTCAGTACAAGAGATCTTTTTACCTTAGGATCCCAATTCATGAAAGCAGGTGTATATAAACAATGAGGGTTAAGCAATTAACTTTTAAAAATATTCTCAATCAATCAACAATATTTATTGAGCAATTACCATGTGATTAACTCTGATACACAAAAAAGTAAGCAACAAAGAAGTAGTCAATGGTCAAAGTATCTTATTTTCCAGTGCAGTACACTGGGAATTGAGATCTCGTATTAGATAGTTCTGTATAGCAGCACTATTACGACTATCAATGCTAAGAACAGAATGAACTGTAGCAACAACTTATGTATTTTATGGGACATGTAGAACCTCCTGTATAACATGGTAGAAACTGAAACATACCAGTAAGTTTAAACTACATGGAGGTAGAGTTGCAGTTTGAAAAAAGAGATGTGTACTTTAAGAAAGGTCTTCCAGTAGAAAACAAAGAAAGCGGTGCTATCCATCTAACAGCAAAAAGCCCTGCCAGCTCTGCTTCTTTTCTTTTGCAGTTGCCTTTATATCCTAGCCAGACTAACTCTACGGATCTGTCACCAGGGGTCTTGAAGTCTATAGCTTTTTGGTAAGTAGACACATATTTCAAATCAAAGTGAGTTGGCTCAGATCCTGTTTTAATGAGAATATTGAGTCTGTTCCAATTATGATTTTGGAAAACACTTGGTGTTGATGATGTTGAAGACCACAACCTGGAGAGTAGCAGTGTGAGAGTCAAAGATATCAGTGCCCAGAAGCTTGGGAGAATGATAGCCATTTTCAGAAAAATGGCTCTGAACGTTTCTTGCCCCTATATTCAACTGAGAACATATTTCATATTCTCTCAGTCAAAAAAAAAAAAGAAACAAAAAACCCCAAAAACAACTCTTGCCTAATTTAAACACTGGACAGAAAATATGGTATCTATTTTAAAATGCACATAGAGATTCAGGATATATTGGAAGGAGAAAAGCTTCCACGAAACTAAGCAAGAGGGTGCATCTGTGATTGGAAGAGTCAGACAGATGCACCTGATGCTCAACCAATTTCTGAGGAGCCTTGGAAAAAGCAACATACTTCCCTTTTCGTTGGAAATGAATCACAACTATTCTCTGCTTATGGTGCTGGAACACAGTTTCCTATTTTTACTACAAAGAAGCACTATCTGGAAAGAAAAATGAAACAACCCCCATGCACTTAAAGAAAATAAGTGGAAAAGAAAAAGGCACTAATTTATCCTTCTTAACAAGTTCCTCCACATCTCCATTTTAATTTTTAATTTTCATCATCACCTTTTTAAATGAGTCTTTTTCTTCTCTGTTCTTTCTGAGTTATTGCTTAAATTAACAGTGTTAAGGTGATGAAAACAAATGAAAAAGAGGGCAAAAAAAAGAAAAGCATAATTTTCTTTGGATATTGGCAATCAGGTATCATAGGTCATGATTCCCAGAATTAAACGAAGGGACATATAAAAAATATGTTTTCTAAGGATTCGGAAAAGATACTACAGAAATTGTGGGTCCTGTATCATTATACCTGCCCCCTTCATTAACACAGTATGTGGGTGCCTACCTGTGCACCAGGTGCATGGCTCCATTTCTTTTTTTTTTTTTTTAACATCTTTATTGGAGTATAATTGCTTTGCAATGGTGTGTTAGTTTCTGCTTTATAACAAAGTGAATCAGCTATACATATACATATGTCCCCATATCTCCTCCCTCTTGCGTCTCCCTCCCTCCCACCCTCCCTATCCCACCCCTCTAGGTGGTCACAAAGCACAGAGCTGATCTCCCTGTGCTATGCGGCTGCTTCCCACTAGCTAGCTATTTTACGTTTGGTAGTGTATATATGTCTATGCCACTCTCTCACTTCGTCCCAGCTTACCCTTCCCCCTCTCCATTTCTTGAAATTAGTTTTTGAACCACCTTGGTCAGCTCCATCATTATCTTTAATGACCTCTTCAAATCCTGTATATACCTGGTTTGTGATCTTGGTTTAAATTTCCTTGACTTTGGCTTCCCTATCTTTCGCCCTTGAACTCACACTCAGGCTCTTCCTAAGTCTGAACACTCTAAGAAGCAGCTCACTCGATGGAAGCCCTGGCCCTTGGTACCCTCCCTTGTGCCAGCCTGCTGGATGGGTTTACATCTCATCCCCACCCCACTCCCATAACCATCTAGGCAAATGTATGATAGAACAATAAGTTATTCAATATTTTTAAATGTGTTCCATATTCTGAACATCAGAAAGGTGAACAAACTCAGTAGGGGCAATTATTGAAAATTCAAAGTAGATTCTTATTGGCATAATGTTTGCTTTAATAGTTTAGACTTCCATATATTTGAAATTGTGATAAGTAGGAAAGTCTGTATCTAGATGAATAAAATGAAAGTAGAAATCATTCATCTAATAGATTATCATTATTAGCATACTCTGGGTAGAATGTATTCATTTAATTAACCATTTGATCAGCGTAGTTAGTTCTAAGTAGTTCTTACTATAAGAATGGTATTACTGGGCTTCCCTGGTGGCGCAGTGGTTGAGAATCTGCCTGCCAATGCAGGGGACACGGGTTCGAGCCCTGGTCTGGGAAGATCCCACATGCCGCGGAGCAACTGGGCCCGTGAGCCACAGCTACTGAGCCTGCATGTCTGGAGTCTGTGCTCCGCAAAAAGAGAGGCCGCGATAGTGAGAGGCCCGTGCACCGCAATGAAGGGTGGCCCCCGCTTGCCGCAACTAGAGAAAGCCCTCACACAGAAACGAAGACCCAACACAGCTAAAAATAAATAAATTTATAAAAAAAAAAAAAAAAAAAAAAGAATGGTATTACTTTGCCATAATGATTAGAGATCCTTGTGGTGCTTTTTGCTTATGGTAGCAATAATGTTGCAATTAGTAAATAATTTACTACTTTATAATAAGAGTAGAGATCTTTATTTAGCATGGCCTATTTACAGATCTCACCTTACTTTTACTTCTAGACTCATCTCCTTCCACGCTTCAATATAAAATCTTTGATTAAATGAAATAATTTGGAATTCCCTGAAGTACTGTGCCTTTTCACTTGCCGTTTTATCAGCAAGAAAACCTTTCTTCTCCTTTCATGATCCTGATGAACTATTATTAAATAATAGTTAAATCATCTCTCAAGACATATCAGCCATCATTGTCTTTGGAAGCCTCTCCTGACCAAACTCTCAACCAGCCCCTCTGACATGGTTATTCCCTCTTCCTGTTCTTAAAGTATGCCCCATATATATTTCTATCACTCACAGAATTTGTGGCACAGAAGTATAGGTATAGCTTTTGTCTCTATCACCTCCTATCTGACTCCAGCTAAATTTAAACTTCTGGATCTTATTTATTTCTCCCATTTGTTGTCAAATCCAGCACAATATCTGACATACAGGAGACACTCAATAAATATTGTTAAATTGATGTATGAGGCTTTTAAAGTTATTTTAAATAATATTTAGCATTTGTTAATGATTGTTTACTTTTCAATGCATAAAATCTTATGTGGTTATTAATGTTTCAACAAGTTTTTAAAATAATTCATATGAAGATTGACAGGATGCTATGATGGTTTTTAAAATATGTCTACAAATTATTTGATACTATTCCTTTTAAGAAGTGGAGCTTAATTCCTCTCCCCCTGAGTGTGAGCTGGACTTAATTAATGACTTGCTTCAGATGAATAGCAGATGATGAAATGGCAATGTGTAACTTCCAAGATTAGATCATGTAGGCATTCTGGTTTCCTTCTTAGCTCTCTGTCTTGGATCACCTGTTCTGAGGGAAGCTACCTGCCATGTCATGAGAACACTCAGCAGTCTATGGAGGGACCCATGTAGCAAGGAACCTGAGGCTCCCTGCCAACAGCCATGTGAATGAGCCATCTTGGAAGTGAATGCTCCAGCCCCAATCTAACCTTCAGATAACAGCAGGCCTGCTGACATCCTGAAGGCAAATTCATGAGAGACCCTGAGCTAGTGCTACACAAATAAGTGGCTCCTGATTTTTCATCCCCTGAAACTGAGGTAATAAATCTTTGTTATTTTATCCCACTAAATTTGGGGGGCAATTTTTATTGCAGCGATAGATAACTAATACACATCCTTTAAATAACACTTAAATAGTGCAGTATATCCCTTTTATAGTCCTTTTAGTAAGAGCTAAATATTATTGTATGTAGAGGAATAGAGAAAGAGTTATGAGACCATACATTTATAGAAATGGACAAAAGTTTGAGACCAGAGGATGTTTATTATTTAAAGGGTGACTTTCCCAATAATAGTATTAAAAACTACTGTAGACTACCTGAAGGATACTGCTGCAGCTCCCAATGCTTCTTAAAATAAAATAGATTGAATTTTGTCTGTATATGGCCTCCAGTAAAACTTCTTAAGATCTTATTGTTAAATAACATCAAAATTAAGTATTTCCATAACTTGACATGTGAGTTGCAGTTCTCTCATGTGTGTCATGTTGTAAATTATGAATGATTATTTAATTTCAGATCACTAAAACGCAATGAGTAAAATGAAAAATGTAGGGTTTTTTTTAACCTATTTGGTAAAAATAAATATGCAATTGAATGGACTTGTTGAATACTTACATAAATTTGGAATGTGATTCTCAATACTGGCTGCACATAGAATTGCTTGGGGAAGTTCAAGCAAGAATGATGACTGGATCCCACTCTTACAGGATCTGATTCATTAGGTTAAGGAGAGGCTTGGGCATTTGGACCTTAAAAATTTCCCAAGATGATTCAAATGTGCAGCTATTTTTGAAAACCAGTGATTTAGAAGAGCTTCATCAATATCTAATTACAACTCTGAAATGTTTTACCAAATTATACACCAGTAGTTCACGAATGTTAGGGTACATGAGAATCACTTACAGAATTTGTGAAATATATAGCATTTTGAGCCATGCCTCCAAGAGATCTCAATTCATTAGGTCTGGAATTGGGCCCAAACTACTGTAATTAAGAAACATCTTAGAGGATTTTTTGATGGGTGTGGGACATATAATCTGAAACACTGACCTACACAAAAAAGACCAGTAAGCTCATCAGTAAGACCACTTAACACTCAACAATAAGCAAAAACACTCTAACTTAAAAATGGGCAAAATATCTGTACAGACACCTCACCAAAAAAGATGTACAGAAGGCAAATAAACTTTACTCAACATGTCAGTAAAGAAATACAACTTAGGGCTTCCCTGGTGGTGCAGTGGTTGAGAATCTGCCTGCCAATGCAGGGGACACGGGTTCAAGCCCTGGCCTGGGAAGATCCCACATGCCGCGGAGCAACTGGGCCCGTGAGCCACAATTGCTGAGCCTGCACGTCTGGAGCCTGTGCTCCGCAACAGGTGAGGCCGTGATAGTGAGAGGCCCGCTCACCGCGATGAAGAGTGGCCCCCGCTTGCCGCAACTAGAGAAAGCCCTCGCACAGAAACGAAGACCCAACACAGCCAAAAATAAATAAATAAATAAATAATTAATTAATTAAAAAAAAGAAATACAACTTAAAACAACAATAAATACCACTATAAACTTATTAGAAATAGCTAAAATTAAAAAAAAAACAACAACAACTGGTAACAGCAAGTGCTGGCAAGGATGTGGAGCAACATGAACTCTCATTCTTTACTGAAGAGAATGAAAAGTGGTACAGCCACTTTGAAAGCTGGTTTGGTTGTTTCTTACAAAGCTAAACATAGACTTAACACACAACCTAGTAATTGCCATCCTAGATATTTACCAATATGATTTGAAAATGTGTGTCTATACAAAAACCCTCACAGCTTTATTCAGAACCACAAAAACTGGAAACAACCAAGATGCCCTTTGCTAGGTGAATGGACAAGCTAATTGTGATGTGTCCAAACTTTGCAGCAATCAAAAGGAATACGCTTTTAATCCACACTAAAACATGAATGAATCTGAAATGCATATTTCTATGTAAAGGAAGCCAGTTTGAGAGAGCTTGATGGAGTAAGACCAATGGAGAATGGTTCCATTTCTATGGCATCCTGGAAAAGACAAAACTGTAGAGACGGCAAACGGATCATTAGTTGACAGGGGTCTGGAAGAGTATTAAATGCAGGGAGCACAGGAGATATTTTAGAACTATGAAACTATTCTGTACAGTACTGTCATTAAGGATACATGACACCGACCACTTGTCATAACCCACAGAATTATACAAAAGTTTAATGTATGCAAAAAATAGAAAATAAAATCAACTAGAGGATAGACAGAGATCACCAGATGGAATGTAGACTATGAGAAAAGAATCCAACTATATTACAAATATATGACATAATCTTACTGAAGGGAATTAGTGGGGGAAAAGCTATGCTGACCTAAGCCACTGTGGAAATGAATGAATACACTTAGACTAAAGACAAAAAGGAGCTGAACATAAGCACTATACTCTAGTTGGTCAAGTTATTTTTCATGGGAGCCTGGGTTAACAATTCTGAAACTGCTATAAATGCATACCAGGGTTGAACAAACACGTAAATGAATGACAGTTGGAGGAAACCATATTTCTCAATGTTGGAGTAGGAAGATAGGCAAGGGGGGAGGCTAGAATGAACCAAGGTGAACTGTGATACTGGTTTAGAATCAGAGACATCAGTATAAACTCAGATTTAGCTTAATACAGATACTGATATACATACATATATTTCCTTAGTTTGTCCACTGAGAAGCTCTGGAAGCCATGGTTCCCTAGTAGCAATGAGTACACCCAGGGTCCAGCTCTTTGTACCTAATACAATTCTCCAATAAAAGGAACCTGAGATTCTTTAAGAAATGGCTCATTTCTGGAGCAGGGACAAGGAATATACACTATGAGCCTGAAGCATCTATTAGTGCCAGAAAGTAATTAAATGATAAAACAAATAAAAAAACAAATATGAGAGTATGTCAAACGAAACCAGAGCCAACTAAAATAACTCTCAATGGCAAAGTTACAACAAAATAAGTAACACAGTATTGGATTATAACCCAAAATATAAAGTAAATATCCATTAATCCATACTGATACAAAACAAAAACACTGAATCACTTAATGAATATGGGAAGTGACACATTTCCAGTGTAAAATTCCAATTTATGTAGATACTGCTCACTCAAGAAAGTGGAATGTAGATCTCTACACCTTAACTGTGGGCTACACTTAATAATTTGCTTTCAAAGAGTACGGTATAGAAAAAGGAAAATAAAAAGGGAACTTTAGTGTGGAGAATCCTTGCAAAGACTACCATAGCCAGGTGGACGAGGTTAGTATCACCAGTAACAAGTCACTTTGATAAGATACATATGATAATATGCATGAAATGCTGTGTTGAGAACGGCACTCTACCTCTCTGGTCTTCCTCCTAATAACCCATAATCCCAGTCTAACCATATAAAAATATTAACCAAGCTCAGATTGAGGGACATCTTATAAAATACCTAATGAGTATACTGTCAAGATAATGAAAAAACAAGAAAAGTATGAAAAACTATCCCAGTCAAAAGGAGCCTAAGGAAACATGATGATTAAATGTAGTATCTTGGATAGGATCCTGGAATAGACAAGGGACATTAAGGAAAAATGAAAATCTGAATAATGTATGGAGTTTAATATCAATAAATCAATATTTGTCCATTAATCGTAACAAATGTGCCACAGTAGTATAATATATAACAGGAAGGGAAATTGTATGGCACGTGTATTGGAAATCTCTATACTATCCTTGCAACTTTTCTGTAAATCTAAAACTCTTCTAAAATAAAAAGTTTATTTACAAAAGATAGGCCCAATTCCCCTTGCCCATGGCACGGAGCAAAGCGTTGTCCCAGTAAATTACAGTAAAGGAAGTAGCCTTAATTAAGCTCTCTCCCTAGACTTGAGGGCTTAGCTTGGCCTAACTTTTTATCGAAAAACAATGAGTGAGTTTGCTCACTATGGCAGCAGTTTTTCAAGTTCACGCAGCTCTAACAGAAATCTATTAAAGATAAAAAGAAGCTTAAACAGCCTATATTACTACTTCTTGCTTTTGTTTATACACAGTGAAGAGTATTCAGAATGGACCTCATCTCAAGCTTGCACTAATCCTTAAATAATTACAATTCATCTACTCAATGCTGGAAACACCTCCTGGAATGTGACTTTGTTCTGCTGGCTTGTCTAATCCGATTCAATTACTTTGGTTCCCTCTCCCAGAGGCTTCACACTCAGAAACTGAGCTCTGTGTGGAAAGGAGAACTGGGGAGGGGTGATTCAGTTTCAACAGAAATGAGTTGAACATTAAAAAAAATTTTTTTAGTCCTTTCCCAAATATCAGTCCATCAATAAACATGAGAACAGCTTGTAATTCACAAAGCTTCCTGCACCTCTGTTGTGATAAGGGCAGATTGATCTGGCTGAAGAAATGTTGGGGATGGGAATACTTCACTGGCTTGGACCAATTTGAATGGATGGAAATCACAAAAGTCCCTGAAGCTGGAGGATATAAAGCTCTGAAGGTGGCAGAAGCTTGTCATCGGCATGCAGAAAGCGACAGAGATATTACAGATTTCCCGTACAAAGGGAACTCCTTCAGTCACCTGTAAAGAGTTCCCTTGTCAATTAGGACATTCAGAGAAAGGCTGCAACAACTAAGGGATACCTCCTTCCTCTCCTTGCCAAGAACAGCCACCTGCCCAGAATTTAAACTTTGATTTAAAAAGAGAATAAAATATCAGAGTTCAGTGACTGCTTAACAGAAATTCCATAAAAGAAACTGCAATCCAAAAGAGCAGAGAGGCAAAGCACATGCTATATCACATGTAGGGATGGGTTTGAGATTGTGTGATCTTCTCAAGATCAAAATGACCAAGGTCTTAATTAATCACCAACTTTTTGCCAGCAGTAAATGATGTAATGCAATAAAAGAGCACTGTCATTCTCTCCCATGTCCAATTCCTGACCCTTTGTTATATTACTTTCAGTGAATCATGTCTGTTATCTTGAAATCATCTTCAACACTTTCCTAAACTGCCTACAATTTTACAATTGAAGAATGAATAATGAAACATGGGGATGTATGAGAGATTAATTTAGAGACAATAATCTTTAAATGGAAATTTATATCATTTTCCAGGTTACTGCCTGTAGTGAAAGTGAAGAAAAAATTTTACTCCTCAGAATTTAAAATGAATTTTGCTGTTGGTGCTGTTATCTTCTGGGTAATTGGCAAACTTTCATGGATGCTTTTAGAAGCACCTAAACATTCCAAAATAAATGCTGCTATACGAAAAATACCATGAGCATTTTCAATTCCGGAAGCTTAATTCTCTTCCCTGACACTGAGGGATGACAGTAGATAGATTATCAGAATCAGAGGAGACAGCAGAGCACAGAGACTAAGTTCTCTTAGTCTCAACTACCTGTAAAATGGAGACAACAGTAGTACTTAGCCTAGTGTTGTGGGGATTAAAGAGATAATGTATGTTGAGCACTCACCTGCAGAGCCTATCACATAGAAAGTACCCAATCTTTGTGGTGATATCCTGGAAGAAGACTATGCTCATACTATGGTGAATGTCTCAGATAAGTAAGACACTCAGCATCACACAAACTCTAAATAAACTTAAAATCTAGCAGGTAACATGGACAAAAAGAAAATGTAATTCATTATTTCATTTATTTGGAACATGTTTACTGAAGTCCCCTTATATGCCCGGCACTGTTTCTGAGGCCGAGGGGAATGCTACAATGAATAAAGATAGACAAGATCATTGTGCTCAGGGAGCTTACATTCTGTATATGTAATATACATTTTTAATATGCTATGGTATTAAACCAAATGGCCTAAAACTTCAAAATATTTTTGTAAACAGACTATTTATACCATCGCTGTTCTTTTGATTTTCCCAGCAACTATCTGAAATCCTATTTAGAGATACCAAAAACCGATTTTTACTATACCCTTTAAGCAAGTTGCCTTTAGAGTCACAAAATAGGGGATGGGGAAAATTTGACTAAGGGGTTTCAGAGATGGTAAGGTTTTTAACCATTTGCTTTATACAGATACCTTACATTTTATATTTTTTATCATTCCAAGTGATTCTCAACAAAACCTCAGTCCTTCTGAAGTGCAGCCACTTAAAGGGATGAAAACAGTAGCACGATAGAATACTGCAGAGATGTTTTCACCAAATTCCGAGGTGGAATTCTATTCATAAAGAGATTCCAAATTGCAAAAGCTCTCAAAGATCACATTTGAACCTTAACATGGAATCCACCAAAGGACTAAAACATCCTTTCAAAGAGTACAACTTGTTAAACTGCAAAGGTACTAAGGCATTACAAAACAAATTTTACAAGGAAGAAAAGGCCTGCCCTCTGGTTTGTGAATAACTTCTTTTAGTAGAGATAAAAAGTCCTCTTAATCTGGGGAGCACTGATATTGATGTTCAACCACGAGTTCGTCAATGATATGGACTGAAATAAAATCCATAGTAAAATACACCAATTTAAATTTCAACTCTCTGACTTTATGTGACATAGTTAACAGAATAACATTTTATTTTTTCTTCTATTGAAATAGCTCCTTCATATTGCCAAAAAATAAATAGATGCTGTATATTGTTAATTAGTAAATTTGTTATAAAGCTTAAAACTTTTTTTGTTGTGAGTTCAGTTCAAGTAGAGCATTCAACTCCTGGCCAATGTTTACTAACATTGGAATGTTGTATGTTATGATTTAAGTCATCATAACCATTTCCTCTTCATTCGGAGGTGAGAGTTAAGTGATTTATAACTGTTTCACATTATACTCATGTGTAGATAGAAAGATCTGCTCAAGAAAAAGACTAATAATTAGTTCCATAGATGTTAAAGATAAAGAAATGAAAAACTACCTTGATAAATGTTAATCATTTAAGATGAACACAATTCCTAAATAAAAATTAGAAATAGAGCAACTATATCAAAGTTGATAAAGGATATCTACAATAAAGCTACAGCAAACATCTTACACGATAATGTTTTATATTTATGATATTACAATTTATAATAATGTACTGAATTTATATTAATGAATTTCCTTCCTTGAAAATTAATAAGACAAAGATATCACTATCTCTATTCATTTTCAACATCAGTCTAAAATAAAGTATTAAAAGTAAAATGCGTATAATGATTGAAACAAAGAAACAAAATTGTCATTATTCACAGATAATAATTCATGATTACATCTATAGATATCCAGAGAAAATTTCACATAAAATGTTACTAATAATAATTCTCATTGAGAATTCTGGATACATATTCAATATTTTGAAAAGCCAATGAAATTATTTTTTGCACCAACAAGGAAATATTTTTATAATAATCAACCCCCCAAACAATGTACTTAGAGAATAAATGTTAAAAATGTGCGATTAGATAAACGGAAATATACTCCATTTTCTTGTTTGGTATGACTAAAAATCACATAGATGTCCACTTTTTACACATCAATCTACTAAAAGCAAACAATTTCACTGAAACTTTCCTCAGAACTTTTCAGAGTACCCCAAAATTTCCTAAAGATGATATAACATAGAAACACTCAAAATTAACACAGAAAATTTTGAAGAAGAACGAAGTGTGTGATTCACATGACCGGATACAAAAGTTTACTATGTAGGGCTTGCAGTCTAATTCTAATGTTACGATAAAAAAATGTACTCATGTGGACTCTGTTACAAGTTTCTCATATATTTACAGGCAAAGTATTAAATACCTATATATGTTAGAAATGACCTTTTTAGAAGGAAGGAAGGGAGGGATTACAGATACATAGAATTATTTTTTGTCATTCACGCCTAATCTGGATGTCACCTCCTCTTTTAAGCATTCCTACACAGTCAGCCTTCTGGATCGAAATTGGTTGAATCTGAGGATGCAGAACCCAGGGTTATGGAGGGCCAACTGTACTATTCCATTTTATACAAGGAACTTGAGCATCCTGGATTTTGGTATCCACTGTGGGTCCTGGAACCAATCCCCCTGGGGATACCAAAGGTGGACTCTACTTCTCTCAGTAGATTTCAATACTTCCTACTCTTGGCCACCATTTAACCCAAACCTGTTATTGTAGTTTATATAGTATATTTTAATTATGTTTTCACTTATCTTTCTCTCTTAACAGAGTTTGTTCAAAGCAAGATCTATGTCATATTAATATTTATATCACCAAATTCATCAAAGGAATCTGTATTTATCAAAGCATCTAATGCTGTATATTTTATGGAAACAAACACAACTGTGGACATAGAGGTCATTCTTCAAGGGAATTAAGCATGACCTTCTTCTCCGTATTTCTAAGAATGAGAAAAAACAACAAAAATGTTTATAGACTCAGAAATAGTTTTTTAGATACCTTTGAATATATGTATTATATACGTATATGTACATATGTGTATATATATATACATTTACCTAATACATTAAGCAAACATTTATGCACATATATGTGTATCTGTACACATTTATGTGGATACACAGATAATCTCATTTGACCCAATCTAATACAAAAATTACGTTAACATGGAATTCTACTCTAGATATTACAAGCCTCGTTCTTCCCCTCCCTCCGTCAGGGACCCTCCCTGCACACTCCTGCAATTCCCTCATCTTTGCTCCCCAGCTCTTATCCTCTGTCCCTCTGTCTGCCTTTTAAGTTAACACTCTTAAAAACCTTCTTTCAAATGTTTACTAAAGCTAGCATCAGACCATGTTTCTCCCCTGGTGTTAAATCAACACTTCCCACTCCATCTAGTTTTTGACTGCTGAGTTTAACACTAGGAGGAGGTGAGGATTTCTGTGTCTGCCAGTTGGCACTGCTTGGGAGGAAATCTGGCATCAGAACAATTGCACATTTAAAGTTGATGTCACCAGGCCTCTTTTCACTGGGCATTTTCTCTGATCTTTTCATGGACTTTTGTTCCTCTAAAACTTCAGATGACTCTCATAAAGGATAATCAAATGAGTGCTAGTCTTTCTAGAAATTATATTTTACACAAAATGGAATGTGTTTTCTGGGCATGATAGAACAGAAAATCAGGAATGAATATCATAAGAAAAAGGATTATGCTTCTATATGGTTTAAAAAACCAAACTGTATCTAGACAAGAATAAGCTTTTTAAAAAATAAATCAAAATGCTTGGTAAACTGACAACTGAAGATCAAGAAAGCGAGATAATGCACTTTGAAAAAGTGATCATTCTGAGATCTGTCCTCTGGCTAGCAGATAGTAGGTTAACATTTCCACTGTAAGAATCAGAAACTGGATAATCTGTAATCACAATTTTAAGTAGATCATATTGCTATGTGAAAATAAATACTTGGTGGATTAAAGATTTGAGAGAACAAATAGCCCCTGCTAGGAAAAAGCTGATAATTATTGTGGACCTTTGCTAATTCCAGTTTTAAGCTAAAGATTAGGCTTAGGCTGAGCAGAACAACTAAACTAAGGGAAAGAAGAACTAGCTAATTACTGATTGTCTGACAGCCTGGCATAACAGACTGAAATCTAGAAAAGCCCCTAAGCATGGCCAGTTTTCCCTAATTGAAACTGTCTGAGTTCTGAGGCAACGTGGGAAGTTAGGGGGCTTATCCAGAAACTAGTAAAAGGCAGAGAGTAATCTCCACCTTTATCATGGTACTTAGGAGACAAAGTCCTACTAGAAAGATGCTGTCTGCCTCAGGCTAGACCTCTCTCTCCACAAATGTCACAATACAAGCTTCACTGCGCAGGAGTCTAAGGATCTTGATTCAAAACCTCGGAAGAGGAGAACTGTATTACTCTCCATCTTTCAGAGCTGAAGAAACAAAGAACTGTGAGCCTCTCAATCAAGAGTCTGTGAGAGACATGTTTGAGGAATGAGAGACACACTACACATGAACTAAGGCTTATTAAAATTGTTCCTCAGACCCAACCCCTACCTGACTGTCTGGAGTGATTAGACCTTCACATCACCTACCTAACAGAGGAAAGGAAAAACTTCTCTGAAGGGGAAAAATCATCTGCAAATTCTATGGTCTCCTACACAATTTCCAGATTGCAGTAAAAATTACAAGGCATTCAAAGAGGGGCAAAAATGTGACCAACATTTTGTGGGGGTTTTTTAATGCAAAAAAAATAGTAAGACTCACAGATATTCCAGGTCTTGGAATCTTCACTCAAGGACTTTAACATATCTATTATAAATTTGTTTAAGAGCACAAGTAAAAGGAGAACAGAATGGATAAAAATAGTGAGAATTTCAACAGGAAATTGGATTCTTTAAAGTAGAATGAAAATGGAACTCTAGAATTGAAAAGAGAATTAGTTTTACATCAGAAAGTATGACTAGTGACCTCAAGGGGGGAAAAAAAAATATCCAAGCAGAAGCATAGAGAGAAAGAATAAAAGACTGTAAATAAAAGAATAGATTGTAAAGAAAATGTAGACATAATTATCTATCATACATGTAATTGGAACCACAAAAAGAGATGAGAAAGAATGTGATTGAAGCATAACTTGAAAAGATAATGGCTAAGGAATTATTTGATAAACTGATAAATAGAGAGTCAAGAAGTGTAGCAAACCTCAAGCAGGAAAAATAAATAGAAAACCGTATTTATGCACATCTTAGTCAAACTGCTGAAAACCAAAGGCAAAGTGAAATATTAGCAGCTAGAGAAAAAAAGACATATTTTGTTCAAAGGAGCAATAATAAGACTCATGGTTGCTTTTCAACTGTGACTGTAGTTATCAGAACCAATAGTGGAATCTATAAAGTGAAGAAAGAAAGAAAAAAAATTAATGCAAACCTAGAATTCTATCTTATGTTAAATCATTCTTCAAAAGTGAAAGCAATAGAAAAACATATTATGGTTAAAATAATCTGAGAGAATTTGTCACCAACAAACCTACACAATACAAGAAAATAATAAAGTTCTCCAGATTGAAGCAAAATGATGCCACATAAGAGCATGAAACGTCAAGATAAAAACAAGGAGTACTGGAAAAGGTGAAACTGTGGAAACACTTATAAATAATTACCATTATATATATGGAGTCTAAAAAAAAAAAAAAAAAGGTTCTGAAGAACCTAGGGGCAGGACAGGAATAAAGATGCAAACATAGAAAATGGACTTGAGGACACAGGGAGTGGGAAGGGTAAGGTGGGACGAAGTGAGAGAGTGGCATGGACATATATACACTACCAAATGTAAAACAGATAGCTAGTGGGAAGCAGCCACATAGCACAGGGAGATCAGCTCTGTGCTTTGTGACCACCTAGAGGAGTGGGATAGGGAGGGTGGGAGGGAGGCACAAGAGGGAGGAGATATGGGGATATATGTGTATGTATAGCTGATTCACTTTGTTATAGAGAAGAAACTAGCACACCATTGTGAAGCAATTATATTCCAATAAAGACGCTAAAAAAATAAAATAAAATAAAACAATAATAATAGTGGTTCTCTGTGGGGCTATAGTATGTGCAGCAGTAACATAATCTGATGGCAGAAATGAAAGAAGGTCAATAAAAGCAGTTAAACTGTTGTAACGTTCTTACACTGTGTGGAAATACGATATCAAAAACTTACAAAAGATTTTAATAGGTAAAAATGCATCTGGTAATTTCTAGGGTAATCAATAACAAAATAATAGAAAACATGTAACAGCATGCTAATGGAACATATAAAATGGAATAATAAAAGACATTTGATCAATATAAAAAGGAGGCAAGAAAAGGAGATATAAAGGAACACAGAACAAACAGAAATATAGAAAAAGTCAATTATATAAATAATTACATTAAATATAAATGCACTTAAACTGAGACAGATATGTTAGATTGGATTTAAAAACAATAAATAATTATATCTTGCTTTTAAGAAACATACCTGAAATATAATGACAGAGGTTGAAAACATTAAGTTGAAAGAGAGTAGTATATCTTTGCAAATATTAACCAAAAGAAAGTATAGCAATATTAACATAGACAAAGTAGACTTTAAGGCAAATAGTAAATTTAGAATCATAAGGAGGGATATTTTAAAATGATAAAATGACAACTGGAAAGGAAGACATAATAATCTTATATATTTGTGCACCTGATAACATAGCTTTGAAAGGACTAAAACAAAAATCAACATAGCTGAGACAGACAAATCCATAATTCTATAGGAAAATGTTAATCTCTCTAAATAATATAAAAAGCAGACAAAAATCAGTAAGATTAAAAAAAATTAAACATCACATTTAAATAATGTGACCTAATTGACATAAGTAGAACAGTATACTCAAAAAACATAAAATACATATAAGTTACAGGTGTATTTGGGACATTTACCAAAAGAGAGTATATGCTTGGCCATTAAATGAGGCTCAATATATTTCAAATGACTGAAATCATAAACATATGGGCTCTGACCAGGAATGCAAGTTTGGTTTTACATTTATAAATCAATCCATTTAATTCCCAACATTATGGGAACAGAAAAAATGTCATATGATTATCTCAATATAAAGAGAAAAACATTTGTTAAAATTCAAAATTAAGTCATGAAAAAAACCTTTCACATACAATAGTAGAAAAGAATATCTTTAATTTGATCAAGAGTATCTAAAATCCTACAGCAAACATTATTCTTAATGATGTTATATTAAACATCTACCCCATGAGAAGGCAAAATAGGATGTGCACTATCTCCATTTCTATTTACCATTGTCCTGGATGTCTAAACAAGAGTAAAGTAAGAAAAAGGAACTAAATGCATAAATATTTGAAATATTTGAAAGGAACAAACAAAACTCCCATCTTTTACAGATTATATACTCTGTATGTTGAAACCCCGTAAGATTTAATATCTAAATTATTAGATTTAATAAGTAAGGTTGTTGAATATAGGTTCTATGTACAAAACTAAATGAATTTCTAATACCAGTAATAGACATTTAGAAAATGTCTTCAAGAAAAGATATTTAGGTGAATTGTACCAATGTCAATATCCTGGCTGTAACCTTGTACTGTAGTTTTGCAAGATGTTACCATTGGGGGAACCTGGGCAAAGGGTACATGCAATCTATTATTTCTCACAATCACATGTAAATCTATAATTTTTTAAAGTAAAAAAAAATAAATAAAAAGATAATTAGAATATCAAAAATTAATGTGTATGAATAAATCTAACAACAAATAAGTTAAGCTTTTATAAAGATAACCATTACACTAATGAGAGACACTAAATAAGAATATACTGTAGGAAACTCAATATTTAAAAGATGTATTTTTCACTTCAAGTTGATCTGTAAGCTCAATCCAAAGGACCATATGCAAGTAAGATGCTTTTCAAAAAGAAGACCAGTGTTAGAAGAAATAGGTTTGCAAAGAACAAGCCTTATTATAATGCTACAGTCGTAAAAAGGCATTGTGGTAACAGCACAGGACAGGCAAATTGTCCATTGGAATAGAATAAACAGCTTAGAAACAATCCACACAAATATGGATTACTGATTTCTGAAAAAGAGGAATAGCATATCACTCGGAAAGACAGTCATTTCAATTAATTGGCTTGTCAACTGAATATTCATATGACAAAATATGTGACACCACTTTACACAAAAATCTTTTGTAGTTCTAAACTTCAAAGTTGAGATAATTAAGTTCCCAGAAGATGTTTTAGAGAAAACCCTTTTGTAATACATTAAGAGTATTACAGGCTGAACACAGCATAGGACAATGTATGTGTAACATATAACTGACCAAAGTCATTTATCTAAAATATATATATCTGAAACTTTTATTAAAAAAAGAAAAAGGCAACTCAATAGAAAAGTCTACAAAAGCATTGAACAGACAATTTACCAAAGAGTACACACAAATGTCCATTAAACAAATAAGAAGGTGTTTTTTTTTTAACATCATTACTAATTAAGGAATACAAATGAAAACCAAAAAAAAAAAAAAAAGCATACATTTAAATTAGAAAACCTAAAATTAATCAAATGACCAAGAACAAGAGTTGGTGAGGGTATGAAATAACTGGGATTCACATACAACTGTTGGTAGAAGTATTAAAGTGGAATAATTGCCATGAAAAGTATTTTAGCATAACCTATGAAAGGTGGAGATATGTAAACCTCTGTGCAAATATATCCAGTCCCTAAAAATATGTATACCTGTGTATCGAGAGATATGTACAAATATGCTTGTAACAGCAATATTAACTAACAATAGAGCAAAATTGGAAACTAATGTCCATCAGCAGTAAATTACATAAATAACCTGTGATACATTTATAAAAGAAAATATCATATAGCAATGGATACAAACTATACAACTATATGTTATAATATGAATCTAGTAACATAATTCTGAGTAACTGATGTCAGTCACAAAAGAATATATATTGTTTTGTTTCTATAAGTGTAAAGAAAAAGCTGAGGGTACTAAATTGCAGTGTTTGGACATACATGCTTAAGTGGCTAAACTATAATAAAAAAACTAGAAAGGATTACCTAAAAGTTAGGAGAGTGACTGCTTTGTGGGGAAAGGAGAGGTATATTAAGAGGAAAAAAGGGAGGCTTCAGGAGTCTACAAACATCTTATTTCTTAACGTCCGTGATGATCACAAAAGTGTTCTTGTAACATTTCATGGAAATTTACATTTATCTTTTGCACCTTTTTCTCTACTGGTGTTATACTTGATGCCGAAAAGACCAAATAATAATACATTTCTGTACAATTCAATGTCATATCATCTATATTTGATTCACTCAAGAAAGGCAAATTTTTTTCCACCAGAGCAACACCCAGTTCTACCCACCACCAGTCCCTCCCATAGATAGCCTCATCCACCAGAGGGCAGACAGCAGGAGCAAGAAGAACTACAATCCTGCAGCCTGTGGACCAAAAACCACATTCATAGAAAGATAGACCGGATGAAAAGGCAGAGGGCTATGTACCAGATGAAGGAACAAGATAAAACCCCAGAAAAACAACTAAATGAAGTGGAGATAGGCAACCTTCCAGAAAAAGAATTCAGAATAATGATAGTGAAGATGACCCAGGACCTCGGAGAAAGAATGGAGGCAAAGATCAAAAAGATGCAAGAGGGCTTCCCTGGTGGCGCAGTGGTTGAGAATCTGCCTGCCAATGCAGGGGACACGGGTTCGAGCCCTGGTCTGGGAAGATCCCACATGCCACAGAGCAACTAGGCCCGTGAGCCACACCTACTGAGCCTGCGCGTCTGGAGCCTGTGCTCTGCAACAAGAGAGGCCGCGACAGTGAGAGGCCCACGCACCGCGATGAAGAGTGGCCCCCACTTGCCACAACTAGAGAGAAAAGCCCTCGCACAGAAACGAAGACCCAACACAGCCATAAATAAATAAATAAATAAAATTAAAAAAAAAAAAAAAAAGATGCAAGAAATGTATAACAAAGACCTAGAAGAATTAAAGAACAAACAAACAGAGATGAACAATACAATAACTGAAATGAAAAATATACTAGAAGGAATCAATAGCAGAATAACTGAGGCAGAGGAACGGATAAGTGACCTGGAAGACAGAATGGTGGAATTCACTGCTGTGGAACAGAATAAAGAAAAAAGAATGAAAAGAAATGAAGACAGCCTAAGAGACCTCTGGGACAACATTAAACGCAACAACATTCGCATTATAGAGGTCCCAGAAGGAGAACAGAGAGAGAAAGGACCTGAGAAAATATTTGAAGAGATTATAGTTGAAAACTTCCCTAACATGGGAAAGAAAATAGCCACCCAAGTCCAGGAAGAGCAGAGAGTCCCATACAGGATAAACCCAAGGAGAAACACGCCGAGACACATAGTAATCAAATTGGAAAAAGTAAAGACAAAGAAAAATTATTGAAAGCAGCAAGGGAAAAATGACAAATAACATACAAGGGAACTCCCATAAGGTTAACAGCTGATTTCTCAGCAGAAACTCTAGAAGCCAGAAGGGAGTGGCATGATATACTTAAAGTGATGAAAGGGAAGAACCTACAACCAAGATTATTCTACCCGGCAAGGATCTCATTCAGATTCGATGGAGAAATCAAAAGCTTTACAGACAAGCAAAAGCTAAGAGAATTCAGCACCACCAAACCAGCTCTACAACAAATAATAAAGGAACTTCTCTAAGTGGGAAACACAAGAGAAGAAAAGGACCTACGAGAACAAACCCCAAACAATTAAGAAAATGGTCCTAGGAACATACATATCGATAATTACCTTAAGCGTGAATGGATTAAATGCTCCAACCAAAAGACACAGGCTTGCTGAATGGATACAAAAACAAGACCCATATATATGCTGTCTACAAGAGACCCACTTCCGACCTAGGGACACATACAGACTGAAAGTGAGGGGATGGAAAAAGATATTCCATGCAAATGGAAATAAAAAGAAAGCTGGAGTAGCTATACTCATATCAGATAAAATAGACTTTAAAATAAAGAATGTTACAAGAGACAAGGAAGGACACTACATAATGATCAAGGGATCAATCCAAGAAGAAGATATAACAATTATAAATATATATGCACCCAACATAGGAGCACCTCAATACATAAGGCAACTGCTAACAGCTGTAAAAGAGGAAATCGACAGTAACACAATAATAGTGGGGGACTTTAACACCTCACTTACACCAACGGACAGATCATCAAAAAAGAAAATAAATAAGGAAACACAAGCTTTAAATGCACAATAGACCAGATAGATTTAAATGATATTTATAAGACATTCCATCCAAAAACAGCAGATTACACTTTCTTCTCAAGTGCGCAGGGAACATTCTCCAGGATAGATCACATCTTGGGTCACAAATCAAACCTCAGTAAATTTAAGAAAACTGAAATCATATCAAGCATCTTTTCTGACCACAACGCTATGAGATTAGAAATGAATTACAGGGGAAAAAACATAAAAAACACAAACACATGGAGGCTAAACAATACGTTACTAAATAACCAAGAGATCACTGAAGAAATCAAAGAGGAAATCAAAAAATACCTAGAGACAAATGACAATGAAAACACGACAATCCAAAACCTATGGGATGCAGCAAAAGCAGTTCTAAGAGGGAAGTTTATAGCTATACAAGCCTACCTCAAGAAACAAGAAAAATCTCAATAAACAATCTAACCTTACACCTAAAAGAACTAGAGAAAGAAGAAGAAACAAAACCCAAAGTTAGTAGAAGGAAAGAAATCATAAAGACCAGGGCAGAAATAAATGAAATAGAAACAAAGAGAACAATAGCAAAGATCAATAAAACAAAAAGCTCATTCTTTGAGAAGATACACAAAATTAATAAACCATTAGCCAAACTCATCAAGAAAAAGAGGGAGAGGACTCAAATCAATAAAATTAGAAATGAAAAAGGAGAAGTTACAACAGACACCGCAGAAATACAAAGCATCCTAAGAGACTACTACAAGCAACTCTATGCCAATAAAATGGACAACCTGGAAGAAACAGACAAATTCTTAGAAAGGTATAACCTTCCAAGACTGAACCAGGAAGAAACAGAAAATATGAACAGACCAATCACAAGTAACGAAATTGAAACTGTGATTAAAAATCTTCCAACAAACAAAAGTCCAGGACCAGAGGGCTTCACAGGTGAATTCTATCAAACATTTAGAGAAGAGCTAACACCTATTCTTCTCAAACTCTTCCAAAAAATTGCAGAGGAAGGAACACTCCCAAACTCATTCTATGAGGCCACCATCACCCTGATAACAAAACCAGACAAAGATACTACAAAAAAAGAAAATTACAGACCAATATCACTGATGAATATAGATGAAAAATCCTCAACAAAATACTAGCAAACAGAATCCAACAGCACATTAAAGGATCATACACCACGATCAAGTGGGATTTATCCCAGGGATGCAAGGATTCTTCAATATACGCAAATCAATCAATGTGATACACCATATTAACAAATTGAAGAATAAAAACCATATTGATCATCTCAATAGATGCAGAAAAAGCTTTTGACAAAATTCAACACCCATTTATGATAAAAACTCTCCAGAAAGTGGGCATAGAGGGAACCTACCTCAACATAATAAAGGCCATATATGACAAACCCACAGCAAACGTCATTCTCAACAGTGAAAAATTGAAAGCATTTCCTCTAAGATCAGGAACAAGACAAGGATGTCCACTCTCACCACTATTATTCAACATAGTTTTGGAAGTCCTAGCCTTGGCAATCAGAGAAGAAAAAGAAATAAAAGGAATACAAATTGGAAAAGAATAAGTGAAACTGTCACTGTTTGCAGATGACATGATACTATACATAGAGAATCCTAAAGATGCCTCCAGAAAACTACTAGAGCTAATCAATGAATTTGGTAAAGTTGCAGGATACAAAATTAATGCACAGAAATCTCTTGCATTCCTATACACTAATGATGAAAAATATGAAAGAGAAATTAAGGAAACACTCCCATTTACCATTGCAACAACAAGAATAAAATACCTAGGAATAAACCTACCTAGGGAGACGAAAGACCTGTATGCAGAAAACTATAAGACACTGATGAAAGAAATTAAAGATGATACCAACAGATCGAGAGATATACCATGTTCTTTGATTGGAAAAATCAATATTGTGAAAATGACTCTACTACCCAAAGCAATCTACAGATTCAATGCAATCCCTATCAAATTACCAATGGCATTTTTTACAGAACTAGAACAAAAAATCTTAAAATTTGTATGGAGACACAAAAGACCCTGAATAGCCAAAGCAGTCTGGAGGGAAAAAAATGGAGCTGGAGGAATCAGACTCCCTGACTTCAGACTATACTACAAAGCTACAGTAATCAAGACAAATATGGTACTGGCACAAAAACAGAAACATAGATCAATGGAACAAGATAGAAAGCCCAGAGGTAAACCCACGCACCTATGGTCAACTAATCTATGACAAAGGAGGCAAGGATATACAATGGAGAAAAGACAGTGTCTTCAATAAGTGGTACTGGGAAAACTGGACAGCTACATGTAAAAGAATGAAATTAGAACACTCCCTAACACCATACACAAAAATAAACTCAAAATGGATTAGAGACCTAAATGTAAGACCAGACACTATAAAACTCTTAGAGGAAAACATAAGAAGAACACTCTTTGACATAAATCATAGCAAGATCTTTTTTGATCCACCTCCTAGAGTAATGGAAATACAAACAAAAATAAACAAATGGGACCTAATGAAACTTAAAAGCTTTTGCACAGCAAAGGAAACCATAAACAGGACGAAAAGACAACCCTCAGAACGGGAGAAAATATTTGCAAAAGAATCAGTGGACAAAGGATTAATCTCCAAAATATATAAACAGCTCATGCAGCTCAATATTAAAAGAACAAACAACCCAATCCAAAAATGGGCAAAAGACCTAAATAGACATTTCTCCAAAGAAGACATACAGATGGCCGGGAAGCACATGAAAATCTGTTCAACATCACTAATTATTAGAGAAATGCAAATCAAAACTACAATGAGGTATCACCTCACACCGGTTAGAATGGCCATCATCAGAAAATCTACAAACAACAAATGCTGGAGAGGGTGTGGAGAAAAGGGAACCCTCTTACACTGTTGGTGGGAATGTAAACTGATACAGCCACTATGGAGAACAGTACAAAGGTTCCTTTAAAAACTTAAAATAGAATTACCATATGATCCAGCAATCCCACTACTGGGCATATACCCAGAGAAAACCATAATTCAAAAAGACACATGTACCCCAATGTCCATTTCAGCACTATTTACAGTAGCCAGGTCATGGAAGCAACCTAAATGCCCATCGACAGACAAATGGTAAAGAAGTTGGGGTACATATATACAATGAAATATTACTCAGCCATGAAAAGGAACAAAATTGGGTCATTTGTGGAGACGTGGATGGATCTAGAGACTGTCATACAGAGTGAAGTAAGTCAGAAAGAGAAAAACAAATATCGTATATTAACGCATATATGTGGAACCTAGAAAAATGGTACAGATGAACTGGTTTGCAGGGCAGAAATTGAGACACAGAAGTAGAGAATAAATGTATGGACACCAAGGGGGGAAAGCGGCAGGGGCTGGGGGTGGTGGTGGAATGAATTGGGCGATTGGGATTGACATGTATACACTGATGTGTATAAAATTGATGACTAATAAGAACCTGCTGTATAAAAAAAAATAGGAAAAACCTACTTATTAAAACAATAAAAAAAATAGCTGACATAATTTTTCATCAGCAAACCCTCAAAAAAAAAAAAGGCAAATTTTTGTGTAAATGAAAATATCTAACAAAGGAAAATAGTAAAACATGATGGAGAAGTACTGATTTTTTAAAGGAATCTCAATGTAGGGGTATAAATATGGAATGATTTTATGTTTTTCAATGATTACCTCCTAATTTCCTAAAGTCCATTTTCTTGATGGCAAGTGGTTTCTTACTGTCATTTTGTCCCAATTCTATAACTCTTCATCCAAGTTCAGTTATTAGAATGATCTTATTCTAATATTGAAGAATCCGTCTTTGTAGCATAGGCTACCTACTTCTTCATGAAACCCATTCACTGCTTCTCTAGGGCATGTGGGTAGAATAAATATTTACTTATTTATTCCCTTGCAGTTAGGTGTGAATGAATGTGACATTTCTGGCTAATGGAAGTGATGTGTTCCACTTATAGGATAAGCCCTTAAAAAACACCCATGCAGAATCCTTCACACCAGTAATATCAATGTTCATGGTGATCTAGGTTGCCATGTGGTATAGATGCCAAAGCCTCTGCCAGCCTTTTTTCCTGAACAATAGTTGGAGCAATTCACCCTCTACAGTCCCTAACCCAGGCTGATAGGAGTTTATGAAAGAGAGAAGAAAGTCTGTCAAGTTGAGACAATGAGATTTTAGTGTTTGTTATAGAAAGTAGTGTTATCTTCATTAAAACTTCAATCTTACATTTGATTCAAAGCTCTTTTTCTTCACCCTTAGAACTCTCGAGCAGCAGCTCAGTGACTTGGGTGAGAGGAAGGGAAGGTATGGGTTGAAGGATTTCAGAAACCTCTTTCCTGCGTCACTTCTAGACTCTTACAAGGTTAGGCTACATATTTTTAGCCGTTTCCCATACAACAGAAAAATTTTACTTGGTGCAAAATACAATTCTACTACATCAGCAAAAGTCTGGAAAAGAAATCCATGAGATAAATTCTGAGAGGGATGCAATTATGGCCTCTAAATTTTAGCATCTAAATTCCCATAAATGTTTTCTGGAGAAAATAAAATCTCCAGGTTCATCAGGTAATTAGTGAATGAATATTTTAAACCATAAATCCTGCTTTGAGTGAAATGTGATTACCCTTATTTTTTACCCTGAAAAATGGCTTTAATAGTGTTTTGAACAGGGCCTGCTAGTGATACCCACATTAGGATCATTGCCTTCTTGTAGTAGTTGCTATTTATTAGAGTATCACGGAAATCACTGCAATGTATCGTTGTGGTCTGCCAAAGTGAATTCCTTTCAATCTGTTCCTGTCTGCCAGCAGAAGACAGGGAGGGTACACTAGGGATAAAGGATGCAGGTTAGAATAATAAACAAGACTGTGATATCTGTTTTGATAAACATACAGAGTATATGAAACCTGAAGGAGCTGGCAATTTATTCCCTAATACCAAATTAAACCCACCAGAAATGCTGAGGCTTTTTAAATCTTTTATTATAAAAACATGTCCCTGAAGATTAAAAACTGGAAACAAAATGAAAAATGAGTTCATTCATCCAGATTTGAGGATAAGCAAATGAACATTACCTTTTTTTCTTTTAAAGTTTACACACATGCATAGCTACAGCAGACACACGCATGTGCAACACACACATGCAAAACACACACACACACACACACACACACACACATACACACTACTATAATGGGCAACCTGCAGATCAGGAAACTTTCCAACAATCTATAATATGATTCTATCATTTGGAAAAGTCATAAATTATGAATGTCACAGAAAGTTCTATACCTTTCTTCTTTATATCCAATTTAGCAATGTACTGTTGTTTCTTCTTTCTTGAATACCTCTGAGTTTATTCCTTTTCCTTCATTCCCACAACCCCCAATCCCTGAGCTACTTCATGCCCAAATTACTTCAACATACTTCTGATTTCAGAGTTTCTTGGCTTCAATCTATTCAGTCCCACTAGCAAAGATATCTTTCTAAAATAACCAATTTCATTAAGACATACCTCTTTTCCAAGTCCTATAATTAATGGCTTCTTTGGAGAAATCACTTGGGAAATTGCACTGCTTTTTTATGTCATGTTTAAATCTATGATGCTGTTTTACAGGCTTGATGGAGAAATGCCTTTAAGATAAGACTGCATGACAAAGGAACTTCAATGAGCATAGTCAAGATGGTAAGGTACACAGAACACAGAGTTAATTAGCAAGGCAAATAAAACCAAAGAGCAGAGAAACAGGGTATAGCAGACATCCTGGATATGCATCAAGTATTAGAGTACTGAAAAGATGTTTTCTGCAGGGACTGGTAGTTTGAAATAAATGTCTCTAGAAGTATCTTAATTGCAACATGTTCAAAATTAAACTCAATATATCGTTCCCCCAAAAGTATACTTCCTTCCATGTTCTTTATCTTAATGAATGGCACAACCAGACTGTGTGTTGACCAAGATGGAAACTTGGCAGGCCTAGCCACATCCTGTGCATTCTATTTACTTGAGATTTCAGGTATCTGCCTCTTTCGCTCCATCCTTAAGCCATCCAGATCACCTCTCAATTTACCCACAATGGTGATCTCTAATTTAGTTTCCTGCTTTCCAGTCTCCCATTTTTCCAGTGATTCGCCACACTACTTCCAAAGCCATATTCCTGCAATATAAATTTACTTAAAACCTTCAATGGACTATCTATGATCTGTAGGATAATTCAAAATTACTTATTAATCAAATTATGATGATTACCAATCATCATATCACCATCAACTTTTCTCTAAGTAACTCCAGTCTTCTTACTTCTTATTCAATCTCCCCCTTAACTTGAACTCTTTATCTAAACTGGTGGTTCACTGAGTGATTTACCTCCTTTGTTTACACTGTTTTCTCTTCCTAGAATGTCATTCTCCTCTTGTTGAACTAGTTTATATGTACCCATTGTTTAGTCCACAACATTTGCTGATCTACCACGTAGACCCATGTCTCTTGGGCTATACGTAGTACACAGTATTATAACAACATAACATTCCACTTCACTTTCTGTGTATTTTATTCTTCATCTACTAGTTTTTATCAGTATTATGAACACTTATATTGCCTTGATATATAATAGGTTATCTTCAAATCTTCATTCAGTGAATGAACAAATGGATGGATAGGTATATGGATGGATGGATGGACATGTGGATGTATGGATACTTCTTTCCTAATCTAAAATTTCATTATTCCAAGAGTTCTTAGTGCAGTTCAGTTTTAAGTTGTGATCATATTGGATCATGGGACTGAGTAGAAGAACTCAATGTGTCAAGTCTGGTAGAAGAGAAGGACAAAAATCACAGGATCTTTCCTTTCCAGAAATAGAAATCATCATGGTAAGAAGAGGTTAGAAAGGCACATATTAGGTGTCTTCTCCTTTTTACCTTGAAAATTGAGTAACCATGTGACCTAATATGAGAACAGTCCCAGAATGTCTCACACTGTCAGTGTGACCGACATCAAGAAAAGGACAATCTTTAATTATTAAAAACAAACAAACAAACCACTCATTTGAAAGGCTTTGGTTCCAAAATCTCATCAGGTTCACGTGGAAATGTTTTATCAGAGAATTCAGGACAAAAGTTCCTTCAAAGAGCTTAAAACCCAGTAGGAGGGAAAGATTTAAATAATTACGTAAGACATATTTAATTTTTCCTGCAGTGAGAATTAGAGAGGAGAATTTCAGAGTATTAAGAGAACATGAGAGGACAAGGCACTTTTAAGTATAATCGGCATGTTCGGAGAGGTATGATTGAAGCTGGGACATGGAAAATGAGAAAAAGGCTAAATAGGTTGCAGTGAAGGCGCTGTGGGTGGGGGGAACATTGAAGAGGAAATGATGCATGGCTTCACTAACTCAAGAAATTTCATGGCACCAATTCCATGATCGTTGCCCATGATTGGCAGTAAATGTCATCAGATTCAAAACGACTCCTTGGCTGTCATTGGATTTTGGTTATAACAAATGATAATAGTCTGAATTCAAGTGGAATTTAGAGAGTGTCTTGTAATTTGGAGATTTTATTATAATTTATCTTCATATAATGAGATTTTGACCCATATTAAATCACTGTCACCTCTGCCATCCAGTCAATGTTAATTAATGGAAAGGCTATGATTTTCAAATCAAGTAATATTCAGAGTTAAATTGACTCTACTACTCTGTTTGATAAACAGCAGTCTGGCCAAGATGGACTATTGAGAGATTATCTTCTCTAGAACAATTATGAAATTGGCCCAGCATAAGTACACTAATTTAAGGAGATAGAGTATGTTTGGCTTATTGAAATGAATCTTTTCAGAAGCAGAAAAAACACCCTTGAGAATGTTGTTAAGACAATATAACAAGTTAGATTAATATAGATTTGACCAGCAAATAATTCTTCACTTACTGGCCTTTGGATTTCAATAATACTTAGCCAGAGGCTGTTTTTCAAGTACTGTCACTTGGGCTTTTTATAATGAAAGGCAGAAAGGAAGCTTTAATGAGCTCTATCCAAATTCATAACATTCAGGCTCCAAACCCAGAAAACAAAACCAGCCACCTGTAAATGTTTGACCTATTGTTCAGAGGGGAATTCTTTGAAGAGAGGTAGAGATCTGCAGAATACAGACGTGAAGGTGAGAAAATACCAAAAGACAAAACGTTCCTACTTAAAAATTTAACAAAGCCATCCTGATTCTACCCTTTCAGGTAAAGTCATTCAGGAATATATTCCCAGAGTGATCTAGAAAAATAGCTTGCATTAAAAATTGTGCTCAGTGTGTTAATCTGTTATTCCCAAAGTTATAGTAAATGTGTTAAATTTTTTTTTTCTGATAACCCCAAATTTTGGAGTATTTGGGGAGTATCTTGAGAAAGAGTAAATCAGGCTATATCTCAAAGGATCTCAATTCTGCATCTACCATTTGCTCAGTGGTCACTGATAGGTGTTAGCAAAGGGGAGAAAAGGCCTTATGATAATACAAAATAAGATGTTCCATTTATGAAGTACTTAATATGAGCACTTGGCTAGAAATTTTATAATGGCCAGTCTACAAGGGAGGTGTTTCTATTTTACAAGTAAGGAAAGTGAAGCTCTGAGAAGTAAGAATTTGTACACTGTCATGTGACTAGTAAGTAGGAAAGCTGGGATTCAAACTCAGAATTTTCCTATTCCAAAGAATAAGAGATACTCTGGCATGATCTTAATCCATTTTTTACCAAATGTGAATCCTACTTATACTGATTTAAATTCACATCGGCCCGAATTATATCATTTAGAAAAAAGGTTTTTAATAGCTGTTGAGATTTTAGAACACATTTAAAGTAATTCAGTGTTATCTGAGAAACAAATACATTTTTTCCCATGTGTCTTTTGTTTTTTAATTTGTTTACAGTAGGGGTTTTGTTTCTTTGCTTGTTTTACATGCATATCAGTCTGCCCTCACCTGTGCCTGGTATCTCCAAATCCAAAGTTCCTCTGATACAGCATTTTAAAGTCTTCCAAAGGGTGTCCGGAGAAGATAGTGGTCTGACTGCAGTTCTCAATCTGCTGTCCCTAGTTTCTGTCTCATCTGTTCAGCATCTTCTGGAAGTAAACATTCCTGAGACTTTTTGTGTTTTGAACTAAGAAATCTGGTTGCTTCTGAGCTCCCCATTTTAGCTTTCTGCTAAGTAATGAAGTACTCAAACACTGCTCTCGTTTCCAAAACTTTACTTTTATCATTTATCCTTTACTTTCCATGTATATGTGTGCCCTTTTGACCTTTTTTTGTTTTTGTTTTGCAAAAGTAGTGGGATAAATGTATTCTATATGCCTTGCTTCCAAGGTGAGATCATTAAATCTTTTAAAATTGAAATATATATACAAAAAAGTACACACATCATGAGTATACAGCTCAATGAATGATCGCAATTTAAGCACTCTTGTCTGCCTTCCAGAGAAGCTCTACCTCCATAACCACAGTATCATTTACATCCTAGAAAATATTTATGGACAACAGTATAACAGAGTAATTAGGATAATATTATTTGAATATATTCTGAAGTCCAAAGGGTCAAATACTGATTCTAACATTTCTTAGTTTTGTGACCTTTTTAACCTTTCCAAACATAAATCTAATTACATTACTCTCTTGCCTAAAAGCTTTAATGTAGGAATGCCAGATTTAGCACATAAAGATACAGAGCACTCAGTTAAAGTTGAATTTCAGAAGAACAATGAATACTTTTTTAGTATAAGTACATCCCATGCAGTATTTGGGACATACTTATACTAAAAAGAAAGTATTTACTGATTATCTGAAATTCAAATTTAACTGCTATCCTGCATTATCTGGCAACCCTATTTTAATTACTTTTTCCCTAACACACCGTGAATAATAAATAAACTCTTTGCTGTGTCCTATGTGCTTTGAAAAAGCATAACTCTGCTGGCTGCTATCTCTATCACTGTATTTCATACCATTGTCTCCAACTCATACGATGTTCCAGCCACACTGATTTTATGTCAATTCTTCCAACACACCTTTTTTTCTTGTCTCAAAGACTTTGCTCATTATTTCCCTGACTTTTTCAGCTCTCACCTTAGATGGCATGTCTTCAGAGAGGCCTTCCTGCCTACCTATCTGGATAGATTCCCTACTCCACTTGCCCCAAAACCACAACTTGTAATTATCCATTTCTTCATACCTTGTTTTCAGCATCTCTCTTAATTCTGCAAGCTACTTGAGGGCAAGGACCTTGTCTGGTTCCTTCAGCAATACTTACTCATCACTTAGCGGTGCTTTTGGCACAAAAAATCTGCTAAATAAACACTTTAAAATTCTTTAAAAATAAGTATATCCAATTTGTCTCAAATAATAGTATCTACCTCAAAAGGACTACTTTGCGCATTAAATAAAATAATGCTCACAGAGTATACAGCTACATACTTGACACAGCCTAAATTATCAATAACTGATAGTTATTCTTTTTGCTTCTATTGATAATACTCTTATGAAATGATCCTATTCTAGTGGAGTGCAGTCTTGTGATAATATTCTTTTAGGAAACCAACAAATGAACAAAGGAAGTCATCTCTGAAGGGCGTTTTGAATACCCGTTAATACTAAAACCAAACCCCCTACACATGTTTTCATAACACACCCTCTTTATCCATAATGATGGCCCTAGATTTTGTGATTAATACATTCTGTAAATACATTAACCCTTTTATTCTTAATTTAATAGACCATCTACCTTTACCTTTAGGACCAGATATCCCATCCTTGCCCATTAGTATTCTTCCTTTCCCTCCTACCCCTTCATCACTCTCTCTCTCATCGTTCCTCCTTACTTCTTATATTCCTCATACATAGTGTTAATTAACCTCATAAAATAAACGTCAAAAATATTTCCATTTATTAATTTATTTTTGAAGCTCCTATTTTCTCTCCCCTTTCTATTTCTCCTAAATTTTGCCTTGACAATTATTCTCCCAGATCACAATCAACTTCAGAAGACACTGAAATCTTTCACCAGTAAACAAACCAAAAAAAAGTGAACAGAGTATTAAAAAGAGCAGATACAGTCTGGCCATCTTGAATGATTTTTCTTTGCCATTGGCACAATTAGTAGAGCATTAATGGGACATTTTAAATTGCTGAAAATTTATATTGCAATTTGTGACTATTAAGCACACAGAATGCAAAGACTCAAATCTTTTCATCAAGAGTTTCATTCAATATTCTTTCAGTTATTCACTGAGCAATCAGTGCATGTAAAGTACTATGCTAAGGCCCAAGGTGGGGCACATGCTTCTCCTTTTAGTGAGGGACACAAATAAAAATCAATGAGCTAAACCTCTTAAGGATGTTAAAAATATATACAGGAAGTGTTATGAATGTTTGGAATAGGAAAAAAATCAATTATATAGGAGAATCAATAAGGTTTGGTGGAAATAATGGCTTTTGAGGTAGGTTATAAAGGATGACTAATAAATGAACATGAGGAATAAAGAGAATATAAATGTTCTTACCAACTACATGTAAAACATATTTTGTTGTTTAGGCATTTTGAAATATTTTTTTATTTATTGGCTATAGGCCAGTCTCATAGAGAACCTTTAATAAGACTTTTGAATTAGTCAGCTCTAAGTTATACTACAGTAACAAATGATTTCAAAATCTTAGTAGCTGCAATTACAGAAATTGATTTCTCACTCTTATGACATATACTTTGCAGAGTGGCTGTAACTTTGCCCCACATCTTATTTATTCTGGGACCAAGATTTAAAGTAGATTCCTTACTAAGGGAATGGTTAGGTGTACAGGGAAAAGGAAATTGTTAGGGCTGAGGAACGGCTCTTAAAGCGGCTGCTCAGAAGTGGTATGTGTCATCTCCACTCACATTCACTGGCCAGAGCAAGTCACATGGTAAAGACTAATGCTAATGGGGCTCCCAAGAAGGGCAATATGTACTTGTCAAAAACTCCCCTGTGTATAAGCCATATATTATAGGAAATATTAACATGTTAAATATTAATTAGATGTTCAAGTTCGGTAAACATTTAGGTTATACTAACACTGATTACAATTTATTTACACATCTTTATTGCCTTTGCCTAGGTGCTCTAAGAAGCTTAATAAACATTCTTTTCAAATACCTGGATTTTGTAAATATTTTTTTGACAGAACATTTTAAGAAACTCATTTTCTAAACTTGTGGAAGCCCAATAGTACATCTCCAATCTTCTTAAGTGTCAAGAAGCAACAGTGATGAGGAAGTATTGGGGAAAAATGGCTATAAGATTGGCTGGTGAAATGGGTACCTGGGGAGAAAGGGATTTCACAGCTAAGGAGTAGTGGACAACACACTGTAATATTACCAATAGGAGGAGAAACAGTCCCTCCATTAGGCTGACAGCCACATTCAGTTGAAAATTTGCACACAGTGGTTTTAAAATCATTCTCTCAAATGTTAGCCAATTGACTTGTAGTTGATTATGAGAAAATTAGCTAATTAATAGAAATTTCAGTTTTAAATTCTATACACAACTTGTGATATCATGGAGAATCATACCCTTTATATGGTTTATCTTTACATATAATTTGTTTGTGTGACACATAAAGCAAGCACTCTCAACCTGGAGGGTGATGTTCTACGGGACTTTTGTGTCACAGTTGATGACCTTTTGAGAATTCACCTGGAGTTTCTACTGTCCACAGACAATTCTAAATATTCAACAAAAGGGGAACTCATCATACTTACACTGCATATAAATCAAAACCCAAAATAAAAGTGTCTTTAACACAGCTTCATGTTGACACCATAGTCCATGAATCAGTTTAAGAGTTAAGGAAAATAGCCAAGGAAGAAGGAAAGACGACCATATCCATGAAAATAGAAAGATCTGCAAGTCACTGAATACAACAGGGTTAGATAAAGTTAAATTAAGAGGAAATTCATAAATCACATGAACCATAAATTCTGTTGCATAGTATGGCTTTCTATATTAACCATCATCAGATTAATAGGTGGAACAAACACTGCCATTTAATGGGCACTTATAAATGCTGAGCTTATGTACATACTATCTCACTTAATCCTCACAACAACCCTGCAAGGTGGAAATTAATAATACCATTTTACAAATAAGGAAATTAAAGGTTGAGATGTCAATTAAAAGGGGAAAACTTTATACAGCAAGTAATTGATAAAGCCTAGGTTACAAACCCGTATAGAGAGAATTTCAAATATCTTTCCAGGACCACATAATGTTATCTCTTATAGGGAATAAAACAGGGAGATTTACATTTTGAAATTCATCTAAGTTAAAGTCTTCTAAGTTTAATTATGCTCTGTTTATACCTTAAAAATGGAGAGCCTGAAACTAGAAGGACTTTAGAAATCATGCCCACAGCCTTAGCACCTGATTACATTTAGTTATATAATTTTTAAATTCTTGTAATAGAAAAATATTAAAACCAATTTCTTAAAACTCCATTTTAGAGGAAAGATTCAAAATAAAAACCAGGTTTTACTTTTGTTTTCTTTCATTTTAGATGTCAATTTCCCAAGGGCCAAAGCATATCACAAAGGGAGAAAGGCAAAATTTTCATGACAAATATTGGTTAACTTCTAGATAGATTTATTCAGCCATTTGTGCATACTAGATGAATCACAAGAAAGGCAATATCTAGCTGGGTAATTTGTTAAAACTTATTATTATTACAATTGTTAATATGTTTCATATTATATTAAAATTGTTTTTTATTTTCTAAGAACTGCATAACCCTCTGTCCTCTAAGAACTGCATAACCCTCTGCAAAACATTAATAATAGACATATTATCATATGAAAAAGCCACTAGAAATAGGGTGTTGCAGAAGTATTTTTTTCTCTATTCATGTGACACTAATCAACTTTTAAGTGGAAATGCAACCTTCAACTGTATATCCCAATTACTAAGATGGACTTTGCTTTTATGTTATTTTGTTGCAATTCTTTATAATGAGCAATTACAGTATCACTGAGACATAATTTTTAGGTTATGTACCTCTTTTTTAAATCAAAGGAAAAGAAAACAATTAGGTCTGTCTTAATAGCCCACTGGCTTTTATATTATAGTTCTCTAATTGTAAAAAAACAACAACAACAACAACAAAAAACCCACACACAACATCAGAAAGTGTTCCAGATTATTTTCACATCTAATAATAATTATATGTACACAATCCTTCTTTTAGGAACCAATAGTAATTCAAACATAAAACAGCAAGGTTAATAAAGCCCCCCACTTTATGTCACTAGTCCTGTATAGTATATTATGTTTTCTGTCAATCCTGTTTTCTGGCCTCATCAAAAGTTTCTATCAGCAACAACTTCCACATACATTTTTAAAGTAAGACCTTGCCTAAGGATGTTAGCATTCTGCTTCGCATTTATCATGTGGAAGGGAATAGACAAAAACAGACCAGATGATCTGTATTGCAAGGACACAGTTAAAAACTGGGTGGTTTAAAACATCTGAAACTTCAGTAATGCCCTTGAACTTCAATCTATGCATTTTTAAATATAATTTTGAAGTAACATGCATCAGAATGCAGAAAGGGAAATAACAGATTCAGAGTGAAGTAAGTCAAAATTATTTCAGATTATTTTATCTCTACATCATAAAGTACACAGATTATGTATGATGGAGTAAGAAGAAAAGACTTGGGTTTGAATCCTCTCTCCTCTCATTACTAGCTGTGACTCTGAACACTAGCATAATATGGACCAGAAAAAAACAAAACAAAACGTCTCTAGAGTGATATATGAGGGCATGAATCACAGCCCCCGGTGTGGAGTAGTTGGTCAGTGGCTGCTACTTTTTCCCTTATGTCTGCATTTTCTATTTCTCTGTTCCTAAATCTTCTGTTATCTTGGACCCCTGCTTCATCCTTTGTTCTACATCTACGCTACGCACACCAACCCTCTGCAAATTTATTTACTCTTCTCCAATCTCATTGCCGCCAATCCTCTCAATGGAACTGCTGCACCAGCCTTTTAATCTAACCTTCTTCAAGCACCTGCTTTTCTCAGTCTTATCCCAACCAGCTATTCTGATTGAGCCCTTTTAAATTCTGTCATATGTGTTATACTCAGAAAACTTCACATTAATTATGTCCCACAAAACTCTGTTCTAAGTTGTTTGTCTCAAATGCTGTGCTACTTACATGGCTGTAAATATCACTCAACTCAAAGGCAAATGCCGGGGACTTCCCTTGTGGTGCTGTAGTTAAGAGTCCGCCTGCCAATGCAGGGGACACGGGTTTGAGCCCTGGTCTGGGAAGATCCCACATGCCACGGAGCAACTAAGCCTGTGAGCCACAACTACTGAGCCTGCGCTCTAGAGCCCGCGAGCCACAACTACTGAGCCCACGTGCCGCAACTACTGAAGCCCGTGAGCCTAAAGCCTGTGCTCTGCAACAAAGAGAAGCCACTGCAATGAGAAGCCTGTGCACCGCAATGAGAAGTTTGCGCACTGCAATGAAGGGTAGCCCCGACTTGCCACAACTAGAGAAAGCCTGCATGCAGCAGCAAAGACCCAACACAGCCAAAAATAAATAAATAAATTAATTAATTTTTAAAAAAAGGCAAATGCCATCTTCTTTGTAAAGAATTTACAGATCTCCTTAGTCTTGAGCAATCTAATTCTCCTCTCAATTTTCAAATTTCAAGGTAATATCATTTTCCTATAATAAAATGTACTGTAGTTAATTTGAAAAGTACATAGAGCATATAATAAATTTAAATCATGTATAGTTTTACAACTGAAGGGCACTATTAGTATGCAGAGCTGCATGCCTCTAGAGGAGTAAGATGCACAATAGATGGTTTTTTTTTTTTTTTTTTCTGTCCCTCTGATTATTTTAGAATATATATGCAGAATTAAATTTCTAAATAGAAACATTTAAAAAACTCAAAAACGTCTGTTACACATTGACAAACTGACCTCAAAATGGTGTATTCACTTATACTCCATCACTGGTGTCTAATGATGCCTATATTCTCACATATGTGCCACCACTGGAAAGTGTATTAAAATGTTTCTGTCTTTAAATCTTTCATAATTAAAATCTTTGCCAAATTAATAATTGAAAATATTTCCCCAAGTTGTTTCAAATTTCATTTCTGTGGTTATTAGTGAAGCTAAGAAATTTACCATTGTCATTTTCATTTCTTTATTTAAAAACTGTCGTTTTATACCTTTGTGTCCAATATTGTCATCTTAGACCATGATCTTTTTCTCAAATCTTCTTAAGAGCCACTCATAGATAAAAATAACAGAATGTATTGCAAGTGTTTTCACTAGGTTTGCTTTGCTATGGTATTGATTTGATGTCCAGAAATTCAAGTTTTCATGTATTTATATATTTAAATCTTTTCATGTATGTTTTATGCCTTTGAATTTATATTTATAAAAATTTGTTATACTTCAAGATTGGATTAATATTTACCAATATTTTATCCCTAGTTATTTAATAGTTTCATACTTATTTTTTAGTATTTTACATTTTATTTTTATTCTTTAGTTTTTTAGTTCATGATATATGTTATGGGCCAAATTGTGACCCTCTCAAAATTCATATTTTGAGGTCTTTATCCCCAGTACCTCAGAATGTGACTGTATTTGGAGACAGGGCTTAAAAAAGGTAATTATGTTGGGCTTCCCTGGTGGCGCAGTGGTTGAGAGTCTGCCTGCCAATGCAGGGGACACGGGTTCGAGCCCCGGTCTGGGAAGATCCCCCATGCCGCGGAGCGACTAGGCCTGTGAGCCACAATTACTGAGCCTGCGCGTCTGGAGCCTGTGCTCCGCAACAAGAGAGGCCGCGATAGTGAGAGGCCCACGCACCGCTATGAAGAGTGGCCCCCGCTCGCCGCAACTAGGGAAAGCCCTCGCACAGAAACGAAGACCCAACACAGCCATAAATAAATAAATAAATAAATAAATAAAACTAAAAAAACATTCTAAAAAAAAAAAAAGGTAATTATGTTAAAATGAGGTCATATGGGTGGGCCCTAATCTGATATGACTGGTGTCCTTATAAGAAGACCATGTGAAAGCACTGGAATAAGACAGCCATCTACAAGCCAAGGAAAGAGGCCACAGCAGAAACCAACCCTGCTGACACCATGATTTTGGACTTCTAGCCTCCAGAACTGTGAGAAAACAAATTTCTTCTATTTAAGCCACCTAGTCTAAGGTACTTGTATGGCAGCCCTAGAAAATTAATATAAGAGAAAAAAAATCTAGTTTTCCTCCTTGATCACAATTTTGCAACATTCTTAATATATGATGTTTTTCATTAAGGTATTAAAATCATGTAATAAATTGTTATATATAATTATATATGTCTCTCAAGTTTTCACTCTGTTAGGGAGTTACTCTATCATATTTTTAAAAATATTACTGATGCAGTCCCCCTTACTTACTTTCTTAACTAAAAAAAAAAAAATACTGACTCTTCCAAGCATTTGTAGTTGAGACACAGTTTTTAATTAGGTGATCAAGATCTGAAAAACAATAGTAATGAGAATTTTTTATAATTGAATTACTTCAAAAATTAATTTTGGAAGAATGATGTCTTTAAAATATTGAGTATGTCTATCAGTTAATGGTGAATCTTTTTATTTTTTCAAGTCTTCTCCTCTTAGCCTTTTAGTAATATGTGGAGTTCTCGTCATAAAAGTCTTGTATATTTCTTCCTATATGTTGTCTAGTGTTTTATTAAGTTATTAATTTTATATCCAGCCACCACACAGAACAATCTTATTTTCATAATCTTATCTAACTTTTGTAATTAAAAAATGATAATTTTGATCTTCTTTCTATCATGTGCATCAATTTTTACTTTTCTTTTCTTATTACATTAGCTATGACTTCCATTATAGTGAAACCAATAATGGTGATGCCAGAAATACTGTTTTAGGGAAATTCTTAGTCAAACATCAAAACAGACACTGATAACCTTAGCTGCACTCAGTTTACAAAATAAGTTTCCTTGATAAGTCAGTGAATAAAAGGTTCACAAATCCAAAAGACAATGAGCAGTTAATGAGTTTGGCAATTAAAAATATTTTAAAGTTGGCATTAATAATCAGATATTACCCACATTTTTTTTAAACATCTTTACTGGAGTATAATTGCTTTACAATGTTGTGTTAGTTTCTGTTGTATAACAAAGTGAATCAGCTATATGTATACATATATCCCCATATCCCCTCCCTCTTGTGCCTCCCTCCCACCTTCTCTATTCTACCCCTCCAGGTGGTCACAAAGCACTGATCTCCCTGTGCTATGCAGCTGCTTCCCACTAGCTATCTATTTTACATTTGGTAATGTATATATGTCAATGCTACTCTCTCACTTCGTCCCAGCTTACCCTTCCCCCTCCCTGTGTCCTCAAGTCCATTCTCTATGTCTGCGTCTTTATTCCTGTCCTGCCCCTAGGCTCATCAGAACCATTTTTTTTTTTTTTTTTTTTTAGATTCCATATATATGTGTTAACAAACGGTATTTGTTTTTCTCTCTCTGACTTACTTCACTCTGTATGACAGACTCTAGGTTCATCACCTTAAGCACATTTTAAAACTCTTGATTGATGAGGATTATTTCCATGAATTGTTTCAGTTGTTGAAGCAGAACTGAAGACCCACCCCACTCCTCTCCCCTCACAACACACACACACACACACACACACACACACACACACACACTGTTTAGGAGGACAAACTTAAAAGAGATTCATCAATGATCAAGGCTTCATCATCATAAATAAAGAGATTACTAATAGATTACTGCTTCTCCCTTCATGATCTGACCCTCCTTCCTTTTGTAAAACAAAAATGATTCACAATGAGGGTATCCAACTATAAATTCCATAAAGGTTTAGTACTACTGTGTTGGCCAAAAAGTTCATTCAGGTTTTCCCATAAGATGTTAACAGAAAAACCCGAATGAACATTTTGGCCAGCCCAATATAATTTTGGTAACATAAGTGACCATTCTTCTTAATCTGGTCCTCTTTTTATTGCACTTGGCACTTTCTTCATTGGAAATTGTGGTGTGTGTGTGTGTGTGTGTGTGTGTGTGTGTGTGTGTGTGTCAGTGTGACTGTATACTTACCTCCTCTACAGGATCAGAAGTTCCTCAAGTGCAAAATTCATGTCTGATATATCCCCTGTTGCCTATTCTAATGTTTTCTACATTGTGGAGACATTTAATAAATGCTTGGTGACTGAATAAAATTTATTATTCTGTTTTCTGACATTTTTATTTACTCAATGCTTTGTTTCTAAATAGTTATAAATTAATGTGTTTTTCTCTGTCACTTGTATTAAAAGAAGTATATTTGTAAAGTTTTCTTAATTGGCTTGTTACATATCTTGAGGGAAAGTTGTATCTTTCTGTTAATTCCCCAAACACATTATCATAAAGAATGTTATTGAATATTGGGCCAAAGAACATTCATTCCTGCCCCCTAAGATTTACTGTTAGTCATCCAGATATTCAGCGATATCTAAATGTACTTTTTTGAGAGCACTAAAAAGGTCACATATTTCTCTTTTTTATTTTTTTCTGCAAAATTGTTATATTTGTTTTATAAATTATAAATAACTTTAAATTTTTAATAAACTGTATAATCTGAACACATTTTTATGAATAAAATTATAATTGTAAATACACTATGCTTATGACAATTGTAGTAAGCTGCATAAGACCAGTCCTCAAAAGATAAACCCACATTAAACTGAAGCATCATGAAAAATGCGTTGGAAAATGCAATAAGAAGAAACATAATTACCCTGGATTAAAAAATTTGCATGGGGGTGGAGGAGAATAAAAATCTATCAAGTCGCTAGATTATATTATCTTTATTGTGACACACTAAGAAAATGATTATGATTAACACTATAACTCTTAAAATAAAGGTTAAAAATGGGCTTGAGGCCCTCAATTTATTCTGTTGGTTAATATTTGACATTTGACTCCTAAGTCACGTAAGGATATACATAAGAGACATAGGATCTAGTAAAAATATAGGGCTTCAATACAGGTTACATCCCTAGATTCCCAGATTCTGATTCAAATAGTACAGATCTAGAGTGTCTATGGGTTATCTGCAAGGAATTATGAGAAAATTAAAGAGCTATCTTTATATTTCTATTACAAAATGGCTTACTACCTTTTCTTAGTCATCCTTAGGTTTCAGAAAATTGATTCAAAGCTCTGAATTATAGACTGAAGCAAAAGTACCTCTGTAGCTTTATAGATGACACTGGAAATTGCCATCATTTAACTAACTTTGATAAATTGTATAAATTCTCCTAATACTTAAATTAATCTAAAGAAATGTTTCTATTCAGAATCCTTGTAAGTTGTCCCCTTTGCTTAGACAACCATCTTTGAAGGTCACAGTATTAGTTTGCCAGGGCTCCTACAAAAAAGTATGACAGACTGGGTGGCTTAAATAACTGAAAATTCTTTTCTCACAATTTTGGAGTCTAGTAGCCCAAGATCAAGGGTGTTGGCAGAATTGGTTTTTTCCAAGGCTTCTTTCTCTCCTTGGCTTGTAGATGGATGTCCACTGTCTTCACATGGTCTTCTCTCTGTGTCCTAATTTCCTCTTTTTATAAGGACACCAGTTATATTAGATTGGGGTTCATGCAATGGCCTCATTTTAAACTTAATTACCTCTATAAATACTCTATCTCAAAATACAGTCACATTCTGAGGTACTGTGGGTTAAGACTTCAATCATGATTTTTGGCGGGACATAATTCAACCCGTAATGGTCACATTCTGGAAGAAAATTTCTCCAATGTCCTCAGTACCACCCCCCAAATCCATTCATGTTTTCAAAAATTGCTATTTTGTAACAGGCTCTCAATGTATATGTTATTCTTCAACCTTGTTTACATAATCTGTCTTATATCAGATTTTTAAAAAATATCCTGGAGGGAAATGGCTACCTGTTCTCTTTGTTGTTTTCTCTCTAGAGATTTTCCATAAGTATATTTATTTCATAGTACTGTCACGAATATTAACTGTGAAGATAATATGACATTGTGCCTGACACATAATTAGCACTCATAATTCAATAAATGATCATTATTCTTCTCCATCTCCCTCTCCTTCACACCTCTCTCTCTCTCTGTCTCTGGCTCTCTCTCTTTCTTAGACATGTAGAACATACCACCATTTCTAAATATCCATATTTAAGAAGTAGCCAGTTATCTGCTTGAACTGACTTTCCTCATTTTCTTCCAGGGAAGCCATAACATATTCCATAAGAAACATACAGAATTCTGTAAGCTTCCATTGAATTTTTTTCAGTCTTTTATAGGAATGCTGTCAATGTCTATATTGACAGAATATTCTTTAATATGAATTTATCTTTTTCCTAATTTTAATATATAACTACATCTGCCATCATCTGAATACAGCTATATCCTTGGCTATGTTCTAGGTACTTCATATACATAATTGAATTTGATATGATAATAGCCATGTAATGCAGGTGTTGACGTTCAAATTTTACAGAGTAAAAAATATACTCTAAGAGTGATTAAATAAAAGGCCACATAGCTAAACAGTGGCAGTACTGGAATTTTAGCCCAGGTATCTCTGTGTCAAAATTCCCTGATCTTTTCATTATTCTATTTTCTTTTTCTTTGTCTTAAATCAACAATAATCACCGCACAATGACAAAATGATTGTGCTTGGCTGAATAATGTCACCCTGACAAATTCATGTCTACCTGAAACGTGTATTTGAAATACAGTCTTTGTAAATGTAATCAAGTTGAGGATATGCTGGATCAGGGTGGGCCCTAAATCCAATAGGATTAGGGTGCCTTTAGGAGAATGAACTCTGAAGACTGCAGCAACGACTTCTGACAGAGTCTCTAACATGCCAAAAACTGTGGATTTTGGACTTGCCAGCCCCACAAGCATGTGAGCCAATTCCTTAAAATAAGTCTCCTTCAATATCCTATCAGTTTTGTTTCTCTGGTGAGCCCTGATAGAAACAGTAATCCCATGAGTTCATTGCCTATTCATTTGGTAACTGTCACATCTCTCCATTCCATCTTAAAGAACTAGAAAGTTTTCCTGTGATGGAGTCTAAAAAAGTTTGATAAATATCTTCTTAGATAACTCAGAAGAAACGATCAGTGTCTTAGACAATTTTTACAAATAAAATTCAGGGGTTTTTATACTCTACAATATATTTTTCTAAAATATATATTCTAACACAATTCTCATGCAATCAGAAATTTCCTTTGTCTTTGTTCTTAATTTGATTCCACACATTTTAAAGCAATGGAGCTTTGTGATTGCATAGTTTAAACCAAGTGATTTATTCACACCCATCTTATACCTATGTTTTTCTTCAATATAAATATGCAATTGAAGTACTGACTTACTGTACTATTAGTATTATTGTTTAAACAGCCTTGCCAAGAACGAATGAAACGGGGGTTGGGGGATGGGGAGGAGAAAAAGAGAAAAAAATTTGATACGAGACATTCTCTCTTAATCAGTTCAGAATTCTTACATTTATCTGAACATTTTAGCCAAGAACACCTTTTTAAAATACTTGAAAGCATCCTGCTTGTTTGTTTCCAAGTTTTATTGAGATATAAATGACATATATTGTTGTGTTAGTTTAAAATGTACAACATAATGATTTGATACATGCATATATTGCAAAATGATTACAATAATTTTAATTAACATTCATCACTTCATATAGTTACAATTTTTTTCTTGTGATGAGTTTTTAAGATTTATTCTCTTGGCAACTTTCAAATATACAATATAGTATTGTTAACTAGAGTCACCATGATGTTCATACATCCCCAGGACTTATTTATCTGAAAACTGGAAGTTTGTACCTTTTGACCACTTTTACTCATTTTGCCCAGCCGTCACCCTACCCCACCTCTTGTAACCACCTATCTATTTTTTGCTCCTATGAGTTCTTTTTTTTTTTTTCTTGATTCCACATATAAGTGAGATAACACAGTATTTGTCTTTCTTTGTCTGACGTATTTCATTTAGCATAATGCCCTCAAGGTCCATCCATGTTGTCACAAACAGCAGGATTTCCTTCTTTTTTATCACTCAAAAATATTCCACCATATCTATATCTATATCTATATCTGTATCTGTATCTGTATCTATATCTATAGATATCCCATATTTTCTTTATCCATTCACCCATCAGTGGATGCTTAGGTTGTTTCCATGACCCGGCTGTTATAAACAATGCTGAAATGAATATAGTAATGCAGATATCTTTTTGAGACAGTGATTTCATTTCCTTTGAATATATACCCAGAAGTAGAATTGCTAGATTATATGGTAATTCTATTTTTAATTTTTGAGGAATCTTTATACTGATTTTCATAATAGCTTTGCCAATTTACATTCCTACCAACAGTGCACAAGTGTTCCCTTTTCTCTACAATCTTGCCAACACTTATTATCTAGTCTTTTTGATAATAGCTATTCTAACAGCTCACTGTTTTTCTAATTTACATTTCCCTGATGATTAGTATCTTTTCATGTACCTGTTGGCTATTTGCATGTCTTCCCTGAAAAAAATGCCTATTCATTTCTTCTGCCCGTTTACTACTAATAATAAGATTGTTATTTTAATTTATTATTTAATAATAATAAGATTGTTATTTTTGCTAGTGAGTTGTATGTTCACTTTATATATTTTGGATATTAACCCCTTATCAGATATATGCTTTACAAATGTTTTCTCCCATTACGTAGGTTGCCTTTTTATTTTGTTGATGGTTCTTTTCTCTATACAGAAACTTTTTAGTTTGATGTAGCTCCACTTGTTTATTTTGGCTGATGCTGCCTATGCTTTCTTGTCAAATCCAAAAAAATAATTGCCAAGACTGATTTCAAGGAGCTTATATCCTCTGTTGTCTTCTAGGAGTTTTATGTCCAGGTCTTCCTTTCAAGTTTTTAATACAGTCCAAATTGATTTTTGTGAATGGTATAAGATGAGCATCCAGTTTCATTATTTTACATGTAGCTGTCCAGTTTCCCCAATGCCATTTCCCAGCACTATGAAGAGATAATCCTTTCATCATTGCATATTCTTGGCTCCTCTGTCACAAATTAATTGACAATATATGTGTCGGTTTATTTCTGTGCCCTCTATTCTATTCCATTGATCTATGTGTCTGTCTTTATGCCAATACCATACTATTTTCATTACTATAGCTTTTTAATAGTTTGAAATCTGAAAGTGTGATGACTCCAGTTTTGTTCATCTTTATCAAGATTGCTTTGACTATTTGGGGTCTTTTGTGGTTCTACATAAATTTTAGAATTTTTTTCTATTTCTGTAAAAAATATGCCATTAGAATTTTATTAGGGATTACATTGAATTTGTATATTGCTTTGGGTAGGACGAGCTTTTTAACAATTTTAATTCTTTCAATCCATGAACATGGAATATCTTTCAGTTTATTTATTTCTTTTTCTTTTTTTTTTTGTTAACGTCTTACAGTTTTCATTGTACAAATTTTTTACTTCTTGGATTGAATTTATTCCTGGATATTTTATTCTTTTTGATGCAATTGTAAGTGAAATTGTTTTCTTAATTTCCTTTTCAGATAATTTGTTGTTAGCATATAGAAATGCAATAGAATTCTGTATATTGATTCTGTATCACTGCTATGAATTTCCCTCTTAAAACAGCTTTTGGGGCTTCCCTGGTGGCGCAGTGGTTAAGAGCCTGCCTGCTAATGCAGGGGACACGGGTTCGATCCCTGGTCCAGGAAGATCTCACATGCCATGGAGCAACTAAGACCATGTGCCACAACTACTGAGCCTGCGTGCTGCAACTACTGAGCCCATGCTCTAGAGCCTGCAAGCCACAACTACTGAGTCCGTGCACCACAGCTACTGAGTCTGCACTCTAGAGCCCGCATGCCACAACTACTGAGCCTGTGTGCCACAACTACTGAAGCCTGTGCGCCTAGAGCCCGTGCTCCGCAACAAGAGAAGCCACCATAATAAGAAGCCCACGCACTACAACAAAGAGTAGTCCCTGCTCACCAAAACTAGAGAAAGGCCGCGCGCGGCAGTGAAGACCCAACTTAGCCAAAAATAAATAAATTAAATAAATACACTTAAAAACACAGAAAAAAAACAAACATTTTGCAGCATCCCATAAGTTTTAGTTTATTGTAACTCCATTTTCACTTGTCTCAAAATATTATTTGATTTCTCTTTTGATTTCCTCTTTGACCTACTGGCTGTGCACAAGTTTGTAGTTTAATCTTCACATATTTGTGAATTTTCCAGTTTTCCTCTTGTAAGTGATTTCTAGTTTCATACCACTATAGTCAGAAAAGATGCTTCATATGATATTCATCTTCTTAAAATTATTTTGTTTTGTGGCCTAACATATGATATATCTTGGAGAATGTTCCATGTGCACCTGAGAGGAATATGCTTTCTGCTGCTTTTGGATGGAATGTTCTGTAAATGTCTGCTAAGTCCAACCAGTCTATTGTCATTTAAATCCAATGTTTCTTATTGATTTTCTGTCTGTATCTTCTATCCATTGATAGAAGTGGGGTACTGAAGCCCCCTACTATTATTGTATTGTTGCCTATTTCTCCCTTTATGTCTGTTAATATTTGCTTCATATATTTAGGTGCTTCTATATTGGGTGCATAAGTAATAAGAAATATTACATACTCTTATTGGATTGACCCCTTTGTCTCTGTCTTAGAGCCTATTTGATCTAAGTATAGCTACTGCAGCTTTATTTGGGTTTTCAGTTTTTATGGACTATCTTTTCCCAGGCCTTTACTTTCAGTCTTTGTGTGTCCTTAAAGCTGAAATAAGTTTCTTGTGGGCAGCATATTGTTTAGTCTTGTTTTATAATCCATTCAGCCACTCTATTTTTGTTGATTGGAGAATTTGGTCCACTTACATTTAATTATTGATGGGATTGAACTTACTTTTGTCATGTTGTTCATTGTTTTCTGGCTGTTTTGTAATTCCTTTGTTCCTTTCTTCTTTTCTTGCTCCCTTCATCTGTGATTTAATGATTTTCTGCAGTGGTATATATATGTGTATATATATATATTTTCTGCTTGATCTCTTTCTCTTTATCTTTTGTGCATCTACTATAGCTTTTTGCTTTGCAGTTACCATGAGGCTTACATAAACCATCTTAGAGTTTTTACAGTCTATTTTTATTGATAACAACTTAAGTTTGAATGGATTCTAAAGTTCTACATAATTTCTCCCCCCTTTTATGTTTATGATGTCACAATTTACATTGTTATATTGTATATCACTTACAAAATTATTATATTTATAGTTACTTTTACCACTTTGCCTTTTAACCTTCTTAAAAGGTGAGTAACCAAGTGAGTAACCCACCACCATTACAACACTGGAATATTCTGAATGTAACTATATATTTACCTTTAACAGAGATTTACACTTTCACATGTTGTCATGTTACTAATTAGTGCTCTTTCATTTCAACTTAAAGAAGTCCCTTTAACATTTCTTAAGGCTGGTCCAATGGTGATAAACTACTTCAGTTTTTGCTTGACTGTGAAACTCTTTATCTCCCCTTCAGTTCTGAATGATAACTTTGCTGGATAGAGTATTCTTGGTTGGGAGGTTTTTTGTTTGTTTGTTTTTGTGTTTTTTTCTTTCAGCCCTTTGAATATATTATGTGATTATTATGCTATTTCCTTCTGGCCTGCAAAGTTTGTAGTGAAAAATATCTGTTATTTTTATGGGGGCTTCTTTTGAACATAACAAGTTGTTTTTCTCTTGCTGCTTTTAATATTCTGTCTTTTAACAGTTAAGAATTTAATTATAATGATCTTGGTGTGAGGCCCTTTGATTTCATCTTATTTGGAACTCTCTGGAATTCCTGGATCTGGATGTCTATTTTTTTCCCCAGGTTAGGACATTTTTTAGCCATTATCTTTTCAGATAAGCGTTCTGCCTCTTTATGGCTCTTTTCTCCTTCTGGGATCCCTATAATGTGAATACTGGTCCATTTTATAAGTTCCTTAAGCTATCTTAACTCTTTTTCATTCTTTTTTTCTTTTTGTTCTTCTGATTGGATGAATTCCACCACCCTGTCTTTGAGGATGTTGATCCTTTTCTTATACTTCATCTAGTATTCTGTTCATCCCCTTTACTAAATTTTCAGTTTAGTTATTGTATTCTTCAGCTCCGCAATTTCTGTTCAGTATCTTGTAATATTCTCTGTCTCTTTTCAAAATTCTCACTTTATTCATGCACTGTTTTCCTAACTTCACTGAGGATCTTTGTACTACTATTTTGAACTCTTTACCAGGAAAATCACTTATCTTGTTTCACTAAGGTGTGTTTCTAGGGGGTTGTATCTTTTTCTTTCATTTGGGACATACTCCTCGATTTCTTCATTTTCCTTGACTCTCTGGTGTTGGTTTCTGTGCATTAGATAAAACAGTCACCTTTCCCAGTCTTTAAAGAGTTGTCTGTTGTAAAAAATGAACCTTACTGTTCAGCCTGACCCTAGCTCTTGGTTGTCTCTCAAATCTCTGTGATTGTTCAACCTACCTTCCTTGTTCTTAGTGGTTCCCAGCAGTTGACGGTATGCCAAGACCTGTTAGTGTCCCAAAAGGGAGGATCTCAGCTAGCACCTAGATTCAGGACGCTTAGAAGTCAGACCCTCAGAGGGCAGCTTTTCAAGTATGCAAATACACCTCCTTCAGGGAAATGCTGGGTGATTGGTGTTTCTGTCTGCTCACTGTGTGTTAAGCCTAGCAGAGATCACTGGTTAAGAACTGTTTCTTCATTTGCTATAATCCTGTGGGACTTGTAAGTACTAGCCCCCTGGCTACCAGAGCCAGGTGATCAAATGGTGTGTCCCCTGAGTGGCAGCTACAAAAGCCAGGGTGCCAGACATTTGCACAACCTCCTTCCAGGGAGAAAACAGTGACTCAGAGTGGGCCAGTGGGAGAACATGGAGACTGTGCCTACTAACTTCCCTGGTCTCCAGAGAGGAATGGAGTCAGCTCCTAAATGTGTGTTAAATTAGAAGCCTGACCGTCATGCTGCAGCTTTTAAGATATGCAAATCAGCCTCTTTCTGGGAATACTGGGAGATAGATGTTTCTGTCTGCTTCCTCTGTTGTGCTCTGGGGGGAAAGACTATTAAAAACTATTCTTTGTTTGCTACCATCCTGGGGACCTGTGAATGCAAGCCCCACAGGCAATCAAGGGATGTGTCCTCTGGGTAGTGGGTGCAAAAGCTGGGGTGCCTGATGCGTACACAAGTTTCTTTCCGTGAGATACCAGTGAATGGGGGCACAGCAGATAGAGAGTGCGGTGATGCTACCCACAGCCTTCCCAATATCTAGTGAGGCTTGCAATCAGCCTCTAGTTTTGTGTTAAGTTAGGAGCCTGACTCTCAAGCTGCAGCTTTTAAGATTCGCAAATAGAACTCTTTCCAGGGGAGACTGGGAGATAGGCCTTTCCATCTGCTGCCTCTTCACCGAACAGGTAATAGCCATATAGTCCTGGTGAGTCCTCTTCAGCCTATTAAGAACTATTCCTTTGTTTGCTCGAGTCTTGGGGGGCTCATGGACACAAGCCCTGTTGGCTTTCAGAGCTAGAAGTTTTGGGGGCTCATCTTTCAGATAGAAGTTTAAAAAGTTCAGGCTCTAGGTTTTAGGTCCAAACTCTTTATTCCTCAGGGAGAAGCTGGGATTTATTGCTCCTGATCTTATGTCACCATGCCAGGGTGGGGTGGGGTTTATGGTGAGACTGCATCTCCACTTCTGCCTGTTTTCATGATTTTTTTTTCCTTCCAGATGTGTAGGAGTCACTCAGCTAATTTTGGGATTTAGTTGAGAAGGAATTGTTCCATGTGTAAGTGTAGATTTGGTGTGTCCAAGAGAAGTGAGCTCAGGAGCCTCCTATGTCACCATCTTGAACTGGAATCTAAAACATGTGATAATGAAACTGAGTGGGGCCCTGTGAGGCTCCCAGGCATGGAGGCCAGTTTGTCCCCCATTTCTTGTAGGCAAGACTCCAGCCTCCATGACCTTGCCTGAGTTCCAAAGGGCAGATTTGAACAGTTGCTAATCAAGGGAGGCACAGACAAGAAAGCCCCTGAGGCAAGAGTAAAGGGACCAGAGAAGCTCATCAAGATTAGGAGACTACCTGAGACTCTGTACACACCCTAATCTTGTCAGCAACCCCACCCTTGGGAAGTATTGTTTTATAAAATTCCTTATCAAATCCTCCTGGCTTGGGACACAAAGTTTTTTGAGGCAGGAGCCTGTTGTGTCCCCTTTGCCTGGCAAAGTAATAAACCTATCCTTTTCTGCTTCACCCAAAACTCTGTCTCGGAGATTTGATTCAGCACCGGCGCACAGAGAAGCTGAACTTTCGGCATCAATAGCATCCTAGAAACCTATAACATACATTTTAAAATGAGCATAACTCTCTACCTCTGCATTTGCTGACAATGTGTTCATGTGGCCACAAAAGGACCAAGAAAGTGGATTCCCTTAAAAGCTGTAATAGCTGATGGCATTAGAAATTTTTCTTCCACAAGTGCATTTTGTATACTTTTGAATAGGGCACAGAGGAATAGTAAGCAGATGTCCTCACCCTTCTGTGAGGTTCCCACTACGTACTTCGGTGATGAAGCAAAAAGCACGTAGCCTGCCGTAATGCTTCCTAGCTCATCAGGTTACAAACTTTATCAGCTTACTATTTTTTGACTTTTCACAATGTACTAGGCATTTATACATTATCTCATTTAATTCTCACAAACTCCTGTTAAAAGGGAGGTTTGACCATGTGATAATCTTTTTATAGAAGAGAAACTGAGATCCAGAAAGGAAAAGTAGCTTGCCCAAGGTTACACAGCTCAAAGTTAGTATTCAAAGTAATTGTGTCCCATAGTTTTAAGTGTTATATAAATAGTTCATAATTCTGCCTCTCAACCTTAATAGGAGAACAACTTAGCTTGGGTTTCCATAAGAGCATGCCCTGAAAAAGGATTCCAATTCAAGTGGTTTATTTGGAAGGTGAAGAAACTACTGCTAGTTGAATGAGGGGGTAAAACAAGAACAAGAAGATAACCAAGATACGTGTTATCAAGGCAGATATAACAATGAGCAAATAATACTGTTTTGTTGGAGATAATCTGGGAATCACTGTAAAACTCAGACCCAAGAGTGCTCCTACCCAAGGGGTGAGGATCTAAGGTATTTAAACCTCAGTTCCCCACATGTCATTGGTTGAGGGCTGATCCTGGGAGGCTGTCATGTTAACTCCCTGCAATTTTGGGCTTACAATGCAGGTGACAAAGTAGCCTCCAGCAGCAAGAAAAAATCCTGTATCAAGGAAATTCAGGCACTGGTAGCGAGATACCTGGCTAGTAAGTTCTTAGGTGCTAAGGGCTGGAGATATAGAAGGGCATCACCCATGCTTGCTATACAGATCTTTGTATATTACCACAACTCAGAGGGGATGGCTTTAGAGGAACAGAGGTAAACTATTTGTAGCAGAAGTCAGCTGGAACTGAAGGGATGGGCCACAAGAGGAAAATAAAGGAAGATTGGAACTGTAAGACTATCTTAGGACTATTTATAAATTCCACTAGAAGGATGGCTTGTCTTTGTAAATAGCAATACTTTCACTATATTCTGAGAATAGAGCTAACGCTCTCCAGGGAAAATATTAACTCAGCCATTTCTATTTATTATTATTTTCTATGTTGATTTGATTTATGATTTTTTTAAGCTATATGTTTTCTAATTCCTTCTACTTTTTATGTCATTCAATTATTCGATCACACAGTGGTTTAACCAGTGTAAAAATCAATCCAGGAAAAAAAAACAGTCTTCAATCATACAATGGCAAATAATATCTTCCAGGGTCACTACAACAAACAGGTTGAAAAATATCTCCCTCCTTTGAGGATTTTTGGTGGTTTTCTCTATAAGAGTCAAAGTGTCTTCCTACTCAAAAACATTTTAACAAGGAAAAAGTAGTGCACTCATCACTACTAAGTTCCTTTTTTATAGGACCCAGGACATCAAAAGATAAATTATTCACCCCAAAAGAAAGTAGCATACCCTACACAATATTTGAAGTGTTCATCACAGAAGGAGGAAATGCTGTCCTGCTTCTTTCAACTAGAGTAATCTTTGCCAAACCAAGAACAGAATGACCCTCAAAGAAGGCACAGTCTCTATGCTAATCAGTCCTACACCTTTCAAGTGGAAGAAAACAAAAAAACAAAAAACTGATTGCATCAAACTGTGCCAAGAGAAACAAATGGAAAAAGAAAAAGGAAAAGAAAAACCTATTTGAATTTCCCTTTGAAGCCAGCAGTAAAAAGGGATTCCTGCCTTTCAACAATTTAAGTTTGTCATGCATGTAGCAGCTCAGAGCATGCACAAGGACAACAACCTAAAGCTGCAGGGCCTCTAGTTTCCATTTAAACTGTTATTATAATACCTTGGGAGGGTGAGAGCGAGAGCAGAGAAAGAGAACAGAGAGCGCTTCTGTGACCTATGACCTTCTACAGGAAAAGAAAAAGGCCACATAGAGCCATTATAAATTCACAGAAAATTAAAGGTTAAACACAAGTTGCCAATTAGTATGAAAGATAATTGTTCTCCTTTGGCAACCTGATTATGTGTACCACTTGGTAAGGAAGAATGAGTATTTTCCTATTATCGGTGAATGTGGTGACTAGTGCACGCTGCAGCTATAACTTTCAAGAGACCTATCCTTGGAGGCCAAGGTTGAGATGAAATCCTCCAGTTTTGTTCAAAAGAAATGAACTCAAACGGGTTTCCCTGGTGGCGCAGCGGTTGAGAGTCTGCCTGTCAATGCAGGGGACGCGGGTTCGAGCCCTGGTCTGGGAAGATCTCACATGCCGCGGAGCAACTAGGCCCATGAGCCACAACTACTGAGCCTGCGCGTTTGGAGCCTGTGCTCCTCAACAGGAGAAGCCGCGATAGTGAGAGGCCCACGCACCGCGATGAAGAGTGGCCCCCGCTTGCCGCAACTAGAGAAAGCCCTTGCACAGAAACGAAGACCCAACACAGCTAAAAATAATAAAATAAATAAATAAATAATTTAAAAAAAATAAAGGAATTCCTTAAAAAAAAAAAAAAGAAATGAACTCAAACAATTTGCAACACTATATATTTGTGATGGTTGTTATTACTGTGTATGATACTTTAAGCCACAGGGTTAAGTATGAGGGAGAGCAAAGAAAATTCTCTATTAGAGAGCAACAGACTTTGTCCCATGCATCTTCTTTGTTATAGCATATCACAAAACATGGTGTGGACATTAAGTACGGAAGTGCGAATAGACAATGCGAGATAGATAATGAGAAAGATATATAGAGGATTTGTGTCAGCAGTGGGTGTATGCATATTAGCATTTAGAAGAAAGTGACAAATTATGCAAGGACTGTATAGTGTGGAGAGTCTGCCTAGTGATATCACCACATGGCACAGAAGGAAAGGATCTGAGGATAAGAACTCAGAAATACATAGTTTCATAGCATAGCAAACATCAAGCACCCTGCAAGTACTGCCCAGGGATAATTTTTTTAATGTTGCCATAGATTGTTGGCTCTGAAAACTGAGATGTGGTTTAGGTTGAAAGGCTAATTTTATGGACTGTACTGGTAACCTGATTGTTGTTTCTTCATTGGTTTTTAGAACTTTGTAAATCTTTGTATAAGCACTCAGTATATTATTACTATATGTTCACATATAGTAGTAATACAGAATTTTTGTAAACCTAGATATATATTTGTCTAGGTATATCTAATAGCCTAAGTACTCTCTTTCATTAGAAGTTCAGTTCAGTTTAATAAGCATTTTATGAGTAACTTCTATGTGCCAAACATTGTTTTAAATGTTGTGATATAGAGAAAATACCCTGTTACTGTTTTCAGTTGTGTGACTTGTATGTTACCTCATCTCTCTGAATCTCCCTTTCTTCTTTGTTCAGTCACTCCTGCAAAGGGGGGATGATAATAGGGTTGCTATAGGAATTGCTTTAGGGTTGCTATAAAGAATACAAAAGGCAACATACACGAAAATATTTAATAAAAAATGAGAAGGATTAAACACCTGTGTTCTCCCCACATCCTATTTTAACATGTGCTAGATTCCCTAGAGAAATAAAGAGGAAAAAGACCCTGTCTATACTTCCAGGATCTGAGAATTTGAACATAACCACCAATTGTGATACTTTTTAGACATATTCTCAGAGAAAAGCTCAGAGTACTGCCAAGGCACATTTCTCATTTAGTTTGAGAGGAAGGGATAATCTTCTATCTTGAAGTTACACACATCATAAATATGTGATAATATTTGTTATTTGTAAGAAATATGACTTAAATAGGCTTGAGGAGGAGACAGCTTTTCTTAAACTTTTGGAGACTAGGGAATGCTTGGTAAGCAGAGCAAAGGAATGAGGGAGAGAAGAAGCGACACTTCGTCATCTCACCCTGATACATAACAATTACTGAGTGTCCAGCATGTGCCAGGAACTGGGACAGCAGGTTTACATGGACTAAGTCACTGACTCTTCACAATAGTTCTATTAGATTAGGTAGCTTGACCAAAAGACACATAGCATTTTAGAGAAACCTCTAAAGAAATGGGCTCCAAAATCTCCAGTTGCTGTGTGCGGTCTTAATTACTCCACTACACTATAAAGAAATTTCCAAGAAAATATCCAAAAAGTATCCAATATAATTGGGAACAATAGCACCAAAAAGATTTCCAAAGTTTTTTCCTAGAAAGTGATAGTTTATATAGTCACTGTATTAATAACCTGAAGTTCCAGGATATAGACCAAACCACAGCCTTTCTTCTGAAGCCTTAAGCTTGAAAACAGTGTGTACAAATTTCAAAGGGCAGTTATAACCATGAATATCAAAATGATAATCTTTATGATCTGATTCTCATATTAGATAGATGTTGCTATTTCAAAAAAGACCTGATTTATAATTTTCAGGCTAAAGAATATCATTGTAACATAACAGTATTAGGGTAATCACATCTTTTTCCCTATTTTCAGAAGGCAGTAGGCCAATCACCTCAAAATTAATCATTTCATTGACATACATTATTTTTGGTTATTTTAAAATTAGAACTCACAGTCTATTTCTCCATAATGGTAAAGTAAAACCTGACAATGATGTTTTTAAGATTTTTATCATGAAATCCTGAGGTGAAATGATATACAAATGGCTATGTCAATTTAATTTATGGAAATTAATAATAAAAATTGAGAATATAAAATATTAGAGATATTTATTATTTAAAGTTATTATTGTTTTAATTTGCTAAAGTCTTGATTTTATATATTGCAGCAGTAAAAATGAACAATAAACATGATTGGAAATAAAAGATTTTAAAAAACACAACATATTAAAATTATAAGTCAATGAAAAAATTAGATCTTAGGTTTATAGTTCTTCAAGTTCACTTATAGCTGGCAAATCCAGTTTATTATTGAAAGTTGCCTGATAACTAAGCAAAATTGATTGCATTTAGTAAAAACCATAACAAACCAACCAAACAAAAAAACCCTCTTTTCCTGAAAAGGCGATATTTCCACATAGCAATTTGATGTTTTAGAGTTCTGGTCCTGAAGATAAACTATGTAGTTTCAACTCTAAATTTTGAAATTTATTAGCTGTATGATCTCGGAAAATGTACCTAAACTGCCCTGTAGGATTCTTCTAAGGTATCAGTGAGTTTATAATCATGTAAACACCACAGTGTGTCTAGCAGAGCAAGTATTTGATATATATTAACTGTTATTATTTTGCATGTATTTAAAAAATATTGTAGGCAAAACCACTTTTTAAATGACCAAATAGGTAAACTATAGCATTGCATAAATGATACAGTGTCCTTAATATAATTCCTTAATATAATAGTGTCCTTAATATAATGTCCTTAATATAATAGGATGCCTCTGGTTCCAAGTAATTGGAAACTGGGAAATGAATTATTTACCACTTACTTTGACTTAACCTGAATGGTTACAACCTAAGTCTTGAATTCCTACACAGCTTTCCAAAATCTGTTCTGGAGCAAACTGAAAGGAATTGCTTAGTCATTTTTTTTTTCTATCCCTGATACATTTTTCTCTCTGTTTTATAGCACCAAAGGTCTTAACATAAAATAGGAGAAAGTTTTCAAAAAAGTAGGTACATATTTTGGAAATCATTTTCATTGGAACTTCAGCTCAGAAGTATATTTAGAAGAAATATAAATCCTTTCTAACCTCATTCAGTCAGTTGCTTACATTTTAGGTTGTAAGATTTCAAACTGCACTCTATATTTATTGAGCTCACTGAGGCAAATGTCTATTAAAACCTCAGCAAGCAACTTAGAAACTATTAAAAACCCTCCAAAGGGACGTCGCTGTTAAAGTCAGTCAATAAATTAACCACTGGGTTAGGCAGGATGGAGACTCATCTGTCTTTCTGAACACTGTTAATGAAGCCTACATTTTTGTATGTTAGTTCCTGCAAAACTGTCTGTGACACATGTTTCATAGCTAGTCTGCCTCATGTCCAGGCATTAAGTGTCTCATAGTTCATTAGAACATTGATGATGTGTAATTATCTCACAAAGGTTGTCACCAAACGGAAATTCATAGAACAATTATAAAGTCAGAAATTATCATTAGAGACTCACATTATCTGGGCATGCTACATGGCTGCTCTTATCCGGATTAAAGAGGCTTCAATGACAAACCTATGGAATGACCACTTGTTGTATTGTTAGTATTGTATTTCTATATATTCCAAGTAGAAAAATATTTAACATCTCTCACACACACACACACACACACACACACACACGCATGCACACACTTCTTCAAAAACTGTTTTAAATTTTTTCTTAATGTAAATTCCAAAGTCATTTTTATCAATGATATCTGACTTTCTCCCCTCTTTGATGACAACTGTGAGATGTTCTAACATTATGGGCCACATCATAAGGCAAAACTCGTTTTGAAATGGAAATTTATTATCAATTAACAAAACAGAGTCATTGTGTTCAACATCTATATTTCCTTGTGGGTTTTAATTATGAAAACCCATCAAATTTTCTAGAAAACTAGTAGGTCATCTCGTGTTGCTGGTATTTAAAAGTGAAGGAAATGTTCTACATGTTTTTCTTTCATTTAATTAGATGTTATGATGCTCTAATATAACAAGAACATCATGATGTCATCAAATGAATTTCAAAAATGAACTATGACCTGGAATCTAATCCAATGATTAAATGACAATGACATGCCCAATTATGTTTCATGTTTAAGCATCTCTCATTACAGCGTTTTGGGATAAAGTCTCTGCTTTCAATGGTAGATGTATAACATTCATAAAATCAGAACACAACAAATAAATAGGAGAGATAAATTATATCAAAGAGATCAGAATTTTTTAAAGCCTACTATTTTTCCAAAAGATTGTCCAAAAACCATTTTCAGCTTATAAAATGTTATCAAACTGTTTAATAATTAACATTTTTCAAAACTGCTCATATGTTTTCTGTGGGACAAGTTTTGAGGTTTGCTTAGAATGGAGAATATTTTCCATTTTTCTGTGGTCATATTTCATGGAGATTGCAATAGTTTCTAGATGGAAGACTTCTGTTTAAGATCCATATTCTGACAGATTTTTATAAGGAAAAGAAGTCACCATCTCTGTGAAGATGCAAATGCCATAGAATCACATGACTCATGTCCCAGAAAAGTCCCATAAAAGAAGGGAAAATGACGGTCTTTTTAATAATTATGTTCATAGACACTGGCACAGTACTGAGAACATAGTGAGTGCTGAATAAATGTTGTGGAATAAACCAATAAAAGTATAACAAGCAGAATATAGGAATATCATGTCAGGACAGAGTTAGATTCATTCTTTAAATTGATTAATCAATAGGACAAATTTAATTGAGAACATACAGAAAAACTAGACAGCATAGATATTATGGGTATGTATGGATATACTGAGAGAGAGAGGTAAGAAGATAATCATATAGGGAGAGATTTGGGCACAGCAATAATAGATAATACAACTTCTTTTCAAGGATACATGAGTAATTTTTTAAAAGTTAACCAAACATTATGTAACTCTAAAAATCATAATAAGTCCCATAACATTGGAATAATATGAATAAGATTCTCTGATGACAATGTAGTAAAACTAGAAGGGAATTAAAATTTTTATAAACAACATTCTACCTGGAAATTTTCAAATGCTCTGTTGAATAACTCATCCATAAGAAGTGCAGAACAAAATTAAATATTTATTAAAACTAATGATAACTAAAATAAAACTATATCAGAATCTGTAGGATATATTCAATAAGTGAAGCAGAAATCATAGAAAAATTCAGATCCTTAAAATATCAATACATGTTATGAAAAATGTTTAATGCTAAAAAATTAATTTTTCATCTCAAAAAGTTGGAAAGAAGGGCAAAGTAAACAGGAAAAAAACAGAGAAAAGGAAACAAAGATAAAAGCAGAAATAATAAAGAATAAATAAGTTTAAAAAGCTTGTCCTTTTTTAAAAATGTCAAATAAATAGAGCAAAGTTAACATAGTCAGAAAAAAAGTGTGATAACACAAATACTTTTGAAAGGATATACCAGAAAAAAGAATGACAAAAAGACATACAGTGCTATATGCCAATTATATCTCAATAAAACTGGAAGAAAATAAAAAGACCCAAATTGTGGCACAAACTGAATTAATCTTAATGAAGCCTGAACTAAATGCACATATATTTGTATTTGAGCCACCACTTGGGGAAAAAACACATTCTTGACAATGAATGCTTTTCTTTTCTTTCTGAGTATAAACATAGTCTCCATTCACTAGAAAACATTTCTAAAATAGAAGAAAATATAAAGGAAAGAAAATTCAACCATAATCCCACCACCAAAAAATATTTACCTTGTTGATACATTGCTTTCCTATATCTCTTTGGTACATGGATCTATCTTCCATCTGTCTATATATATATCTATGTGCACATCTATATCTGTATCTATATCTGCCTCTATCTAATATACCTTTAGTCCTATCAAGATAGAAAATATAGTCTTTTCAACAAATAGTCTAGGATAATTGATATCCATATGCAAATATATAAACTTTGATCCATTCTCCACACCACATACAGAAATTGACTCAAAATTAAACAGTGGAACTGAGCATGGAAAACCTAAAACTACAAAACTTCTATGAATAACATTGTGATTAATATAATATAATATAATATAATATAAACAGGAGAAAAAACTTGTGAATTTGGATTAGGCAAATATAACCCAAATGTAATACCCAAGCACAATCCATAAAACAAGAATTGATTAATTGGACTTTACTAAAATTAGGAACATACAAATTTTGTTTTTTGAAAGATACTGTTAAGAGCCAAAGGCCAAGAGAAAATATTTGTATCATACAGCTGATAAAGGACTTTTATCCATAATATATAAGAAACTTGTAAAATTCAATAATTAGAAAAAAACCCAATAAAATATGTGTAAAGCAAATATTTCACCAAAAAAGATTTTTAAAAGTATATACTGTATAGTCTTTATATAATTTTTTTCAAAATGTAAATTGATCTACAGTGACAGAAACTAGGTCAATGTTTATCTTGGATTATGGATGGGCTGAGGTTAGGGGCTGAGAACACAGAAGGATAGGTAGAATATATTACAAAGGGGAATGAGAAAACTTTTGAAGGAAACAAATATACTATCTTAATTTTATCGATGGTTTCACAGGTATATACCTATGTCAAACACATATCAAACTGTATACTTTCAATATGTATAAATAATTGAATATCAATTATACTTTAACAAGACTGTTAAAAAATAAATTCAAGGGGAGTATATCCTAAGGTTCAAAACAGAACAAAATTAGAAATAAAAAACAATAAGATATTTAGAAAAAGCCCAAATATTTAGAAATAAAGCAACAACTTCCTAAATATAAAAACTATGAAGTCAATCTCAACGGAAATTGGAAAACATTTTCAGCTGAATAATAAGAACATGCAACATATAAAAAATTGGGGGATAATTTAAGGTGGTGACGGGGAAAATATATAGCTTTACATACTTTTATTAGAAAAGAAAGATCTAGGATCAATCACCTAAGATTCTATCCTAATAAGCTAGAAAGGAAACAACAAAGTAAATGCACAATAGGAGAAAGATAACACTAGATCAATGAAATATTCAACAGAAAAGAAGTATGAAAATAAAAAGTGAAAATTTATTTTAAAAAAATCAACAAAATTGATAAATCTCCATATTGATCAAGAAAAAAAAAATAGAACACAGATTATCAATGTCAGGAATGAAAAGAATATTCTTATAACAAATCCTTACTTCCTAAGGAAGTAATAAGGGATTTTATACCAATAAATTTGACAACAAATATTAGGTAAAAATTCCTCCAAAAGTACAACTAACAAAAAAACCACAAAAGAAAAATTTCAGGTCCTTTTGATTTAACTGGTGAATTCTTTCAAATATTTAAAGAAGAAATGACACCAACCTTACACTGTGCAAGACATTTCATTCATGAGCCAGTATTATCGAAATACCAAATCCTGACAAAAAAGGCATTAAAAAAAACTTACCCTGTAATACGTCTCATAAAAGTAGACACCAGAGTCCTTATAATGTCATACAGTTTTCTCCTAAGATTAGAAACAGAATCCCCACCCCAATTATTTTGATTCATCATTGTTGGAAGTGACAGACAACGAATTAGAACAAGATAAAGAAAAAAAAATGGCATCAGTTTGGAAAGGAAGAAATAAAGATGTCATTATTTGTCTAACACTGCACTGTTTAAGAATCCTAAGTGATCTACGAAATAACTAGGAAAACTAGCTACCACCTAAATTTAGCAAGATTGCAGGATACAAGTTTAGTGTACAAGATGAAATGTATTTTTATATACAAGTAGCAAAAATTTGGAAAATTAAATTTTAAAAAGGTGCTAGTCACAAAAGTCAATAAATAAATAAAAGAATAAGAAAGAAATTTCATGAAAGGCATGCAAGATCTCTACAATGGAAACTACAAAGCATTCCTGAGAGTTGTTAAAGAAGATTTAAATAAATACATATAGCTCTTTCATGGATTAGATAACTCAATATTGTTACGATGTCATATATCCCCAAAATGATGTATAGATTTGATGCAACTCTAACTAAAATCCCTCAGGCTTTATTTTATTTTATTTTTATTTTAGAAATCAACAATCTTACTCTAAAATCTATATGCAAATGCAAAGAAACTAAACTATCCAAAGTAATCTTTAAAATAACAAAGTTTGAGGATTTACAGTACTTGATTTCAAGACATCTTATAATGCTACAGTAATTAAGACAATGTGAAACTGGAATAAATTTTGACAAATATATCAATGACATAAAATGAAGAGTTCAAAAACAGAACCTCCCTGTCATATGATTTTTTGACAAAAATGCCAAAGCAATCCAATGGAGGAGAACAACAATAAAAAAATCTTTAGAAGAAATAGTTCTAGAACAATTGCATCTGTAAAAAAATAAACCTCAACCTCCACTTCACTCCACATACAAAATGAATTAATTAGAGATGGATTTATAGACTTAAACATAAGAGCTAAAATTATAAATCTATTGGAAGAATATACAGGAGAATATCAGCATGACTTGATAGTAATAAAATTTTTTAGACAGGACAGAGAAAACAAAACCTTAAATTAGATCTTATCAAAATTAAAAACTTTTTTCTCATCAAATGATCTATACATAGATAAAGATAAGCATAGAGGTGGCAATAGATTTCATTTTTCCTCCTATTAATTGAGAAAGCCCAGAGCAATGACAACTCAGTATCAGTGAGCACACCTAGTGCCCAGATCTTGCTTTCCACATACCACACATAAGTAAGAGGAACCAAGTCTTCTTGGAGAAATGTTTTATTCCAATTGTGACTTAGGGAAAGTGAACTTCAGAAGCTGACTATGACAGAGGGCAGGGCAAGATGGTGGAGTAAGAAAGATCCTGGTCTTGTCTCCTCCTACAGACACACTACAATTATAACTACATATAGAGAAACAATTTCTGAGAACAACCTGAAGACTAGCAGAAAACATTTTCCACAAGTAAACATAAAAATGAAAAGCCACATTGAGATGGGTAGGAGGGGTATAGATGCATTCTGGCAGTTACCCACAGCCCCAGCTCTGTGACTCATAGGTAGGAGGAATATCGTAGTCTCAGAGTCTTCTCCTTAGGACCAAGGCTCCAAACCCCAGACTGGGCTCCCCAGTCTGGGGAACCTGAACCAAGAAGATGAGCCCCTGTAACCTCTGGCTTTGAAAACTAGGAGGGCTTATGTCTTAGAAAGCCAGATTGCTATAGACTGAGTCTCTGATCTTAAGGACATGCACAAAAATGCCCTCACTCTGAGTCCTAGCACAAAGGCAGCATTCTGAAAAGCACCTGGGTCATATACGAAGGAAACTTATTGGCTAATTTTAGAGCATGTAGTTGAGGGGTAGGGATCTGTTGGAAATTTCTCTGGGTACAGAGGAATTGGTGGGCAACAGTTTTTTTGTTTTGTTTTGTTTGCTTGTTTGTTTTTTGTGATTTACCTTCTACCTAGCCATTCCCCTGCTGGCAAGCACCATTTCTGACTCTCTCCACCCAACCTAATAGCTAATAGCACCACTCAACCTGACCAGAGTTAGCTGCAGACCCAACAGAGTCAGTGTATCTCAAAAATAGCCCCTCAGCCCGCAATGGAGCTCCTCCAAAACAGCCTCCCACCTTGCCAGTTCTGGTGTGTGCCCTCAGATAGTACCAGAACCCTTCCAAAGTGACTCCCCACACTTCCAGATCCAGTGGCATACCCCTAAAGTGGCTCCTGCCATAAGGGCCAGCCCAACACACTAGTACATCTGGAGCAAGCATGGCCCAACCACAACAGGAGGGCACACAGAGCCCACACAGAGGACAGTCCTAGAGCATCTGACTCTGGTGACCAGGGGGACCATGCAAGTGGGCCCAATAGGTCACCTTCCACACAAAATCACTCCTTCAAGACCAGAAGGCATAGCTGATCTACATAATAATAGAAACAAGCACATGGGGATAGACAAAATGAGGAAACAAAGAAATACGTTCCAAAACAAAAAAGAAGACAAAATGTCAGAAAAAGAACTAAACAAAATGGAAGTAAACAACCTTGCAGATAAGGAGATCAAAATAATGATCATAAAGATATATACTGAACTCAGAAGAATGGAGGAGCACAGTGAAAATTTCAACAATTATATAGGGAACATAAAAAAGAGTCAATCAGAGATGAAGAATACAATAACAGAAATGAAAAATACACTAGGGGAAACCAACACAAGAGTAGATAATGCAGAAGAAAGAATTGGTGTTCTAGAAGACTGGCTAGTGGAATCACACAATCAGAACAGCAAAAAGAAAAAAAGAAACAAAAACTAAGGATGGTTTAGGGGACTTCTGGGACAATGTAAAGCATACTAACATTCACACTATAGGAGTCCCAGAAGGAGAAGAGAGAGAGAACAGGACAGAAAAACTATTTGAAGAAATAATAGCTGAAAACTTTCCTAACCCGGCAAAGGATATAGACATTCAAGTCCAGGACCACAGAGAATCCCAAACAAGATGAACTCAAATAGATCCACACTAAGACACATTACAATTAAAATGTCAAAAGTTAAAGATAAAGAGAGAATTTTAAAAGCAGAGACAGGGAAACAACTAGTTAGGTATAGGGGAGCCCCTATAAGACTATCAGCTGCCTTTTCAGCAGAAACTTTGTAGGCCCAAAGGGAGTGGCACAACACATTCAAAGTACTGAAAGAAAAACACAACCAAGAACACTCTATACATCAAGGTTATCATTCAAAGAGAAGGAGAGAAAAAGAATTTCCCAAAACAGCAAAAGTTAAAGGAGCTATCACCACTAAATTGGCCTTAAAAATGTTAAAAGGACTTCTTTAGACAGAAAACGACCATACCAGACATATCAAAATTATGAACATCAGAGTTTGCCAAGATGGCAGAGTAGGGAGACCCTCAACTCATCTCTTCCCATGGACACACCAAAATTATAACTACTTAGAGAGCAACTATGAGAACAATCTGAAGACTAGCAGAAAAGATTTTCCACAACTAAAGACATAAAGAAGGAACCACAACAAGACAGGTAGGAGGGGTGGAGATGTGGAACAGTCAAGACACACACCTCTAGGTCAGCAATGCACAAATGGGAGAAATATCACAATCATAAAGTCCCTCCTGAAGGAAAAAGGGGGTCACAGCTCCACACTGGGTGTCCCAGTCTGGGGTTCTGCACAGGAAAAATGAGCCCCCAGAATGTCTGGCTTTGAAAAGCAGCAGGGCTTATGTTCAGGAGAGCCAGAGGGCTATAGGAAACAGAATCTCCACTCTTAAAGGGCACATACAAAATCTTACATGCTCTGAGTCCTAGAACAGAGGTAGGAGTTTGAAAGGAGCCTGGGTTGGAACCACTTGCTGATCTTGGAGAACCTCTCAAAGGGGTAGGAAGTAACTGAGACTTTTCCTAGGGATGGAGATGCTGGCAGCAGGCATTTTGGGGAGCTTGTTGTATTGCAATAACACCATCACTGGCAAGTGTCTTTTTGGAATCTCCCTCTAGCTATTAGATACAGGAACCTGGCCCTGCCCACCAGCCCCAAGTCCACCCAGGTTGTACATCTAGCTGCATGAAGTAATGGCCCTGCCCTCGAGCAAGCTTGCACCAACTCCAAGTAGCCCCAGGCCACAGAGGCAGCCAGGCAGCCATGCAGTCATGAAGCGCCACCTACCAGCAGGCTGACACCAGCCCTGTGCACCCCCAAATCACAAAGCCATCCACACAGGAAGCCAACCTCGCTCTCCAGCAGGCCCACAACCATGAGACATGGCCTAGCAGCTAACTAGGCCACAAGGTCAGCCCTGCCTTCCAGTGTACCCACCATAGTAGGGCCTGCCACAATAGAAGGGTGCATGTGGCCCACACAGGTGGCATGCCTATAGCACATAGCTCTGGTGACCAGAGGGGAGCATGCTGCTGAATGCCATAGGATGTCTCCATGTAAGGCTATTTCTCCAAGATCAGACTATTTAACCAACCTATATAACACATAGAAAAAAACACAGAAAATGTGCAAAATTAGACAGAGAAATATGCTCCAAATAAAGAAACAAGACAAAACTTCAGAAAATAACTAAGCAAGGCGGAGATAAGCAATCCAACCTGATAAAGATTTCAAGGTAATGATAAAGATGTCCATGAAACTTAGGAGAAAAATGAAAGAACACAGTGAGAATTTCAACAGAGTTAGAAAATATGTAAATAACCAACCACTGCTGAAGAGTAAAGCAACTGAAATAAAAAATACACTAGATGGAATCAACAGTAGATTAGATGATAAAGAGGAATGGATCAATGAACTGGGATACAGAGTAGTGGAATAACCCAAGCTGAACAGAAAAAAGAAAAAAATTAAATTAGGATAGTTTAAGAGACCTCTGATACAACATCAAGTGTAATAACACTCACACTGTAGGGGTCTCAGAAGAAAAAGAGAGAAAGAAAGGGGCAGAAAACTTATCTGAAGAAAGAATAGCCAAAAACTTCCCTAACCTAGGGAAGGAAATAGGAATCCAGGTCCAGGGATCACAGAGAGTCCCAAACAACAGGATCTTAAAAAGGTTCATACCAAAGTACATTATAATTAAAATGGCAAAGATTAAAGATTAAGAGAGAATCTAAAAAAGCAACAAGAGAAAAGTAACTAGTTATATACAAAGGAACACCCATAAGAATATCAGCTGACTTTCCAGCAGAAGCTTCACAGGCCAGAAGGGAGTGGCACAATATATTCAAAGTGATGAAAGTAAAAACTTACAACCAACTCTACCCAACAGGCTATTGATCAGATATCAAGGAGAGTTAAAAAATTTTACAGACCAGCAAAAGCTAAAAGAATTAAGCACCACTATACCAGCATTACAAGAAATGTTTAAGAGACTAAGCAGAAAAGAAAAGGCCACAACTAAACACATGAAAATTATGAAAGCAAAATTTCACTGGTAAAGGCAAACATCCAGTAAAGGTAGTGGATCAACTACTTATAAAGCTAGTAGGAATGTTAAAAGACAAAAGTAGTAAAAATCAACTATAGCCATAATAAGTAGTTAAGGGATACACAAAACAAAATGGATGTAAAATAAGAAATAAAGACATTAAACATGGAGTGGGGAAAGCAAAAATGTAGGCTAGTTAGCAGGTGGTCAAACTTAAGAGATCATCAGCTTAAAATAATCACGTGTGTGTGTGTGTATAAAACATGGTAATCACAAATAAAAAACCTGCATTAGATGCACACACAAAAAAGAAAGGAATCCAAACCTAACACTAAAAAATAGTCATCCTATCACAAGGGAAGAGAGCAAAAGAAAAAGGAACATAAAAAAGCTACAGAAACAATTAGCAGGGCTTCCCTGGTGGCACACTGGTTGAGAATCTGCCTGCCAATGCAGGGGACACGGGTTCGGGCCCTGGTCTGGGAAGATCCCACATGCCGCGGAGCAACTAAGCCCGTGAGCCACAACTACTGAGCTTGCGTGTCTGGAGCCTGTGCTCCACAATAGGAGAGGCCGCGATAGTGAGAAGCCCGCGCACCGCAATGAAGAGTGGCCCCCACTTGCACTGCGATGAAGAGTGGCCCCCACTTGCCTCAACTAGAGAAAGCCCTCGCACAGAAACGAAGACCCAACACAGCCAAAATAAATAAATAAATAAATAAATAAATAAATAAATAAAAGTGAAATTCTTTAAAAAAAAAACACAATTAGCAAAATGACAGTAAGTACCTACCAATCAATATTTATTTTAAATATAAATGAACTAAATGCTCCAATCAAGATATGTGGTAGATGAATGGATAAAAAACAAGACACATCTATATGCTGCCCACAAGAGACTCACTTCAGATTGAAAGACATACACAGACTGAAAGTGAGATGATAGAAAAAGGTATTCCATGAAAATGGAAATGAAAGAAATCTGGGGTAGCAATACTTATATCAAACTATATAGATGTTAATACAAAGACTGTAACAAGAGACAAAGAGGGACTTTACATTGATAAAGTGACCAATTTAACAAGAAAACATAACAATTGTAAGTATATGTACACCAAACACCCAACATAGGTATGCCTAGCTATATAAAGCAAATATTAACAAACATATAGGGAGAAATTGACTGTAATACAATAATAGTAGGGGAATTTAACACCCCACTTACGTCAGTGGACAGATCATCCAGACAAAATCAAAAAGGAAACACTCGCCTTAAATGACACATTAGATCAGATGTATCTAACAGATATGCACAGGGGATTTCACTCCAAAAGAGCATGGTAGCCATTATATTCAAGTGCATATGAAACATTCTCCAGGATAGATCACATGCTAGGCCACAACACAAGTCTAAATAAATTTAAAAGACTGAAATTTATCAAATTTATCAAAAGCTAGATCAATACATAAAATTAATATGACAACTGTTTAGTCTAGCTGGTGGGTATATGGATGTTTATTATCCTATTCTTTAACATTTTTGTATAATTAAAATTTTTCATAATAAAATTTTGAAGAAAAGTTTGATTGACATAGTGCAGTCATTATTTTAGTTTTTTGCACCAACATCAATATCAATCCCTTTTTGAATATGATTCCCCCTTTCCCCTTAGCCTCTTGGGTCTAGTGGCCCAAACTAGAATTTCACAAACATTTTCCGTAAAGTAATAATATGACTCAAAATTACAGGATGTGGGTGAATGGTATACTTTATAATTGACTTTTCCTATTCTAAAGAATTCCCCCCAAAGAGAAGAAAGTCTTGAGAACTGAACAAAAAGAAGGCGATATGGAGGACTGGAAAGAGTGCGGGTTTGGAGAAAGAATTAGATTAAAATCTTTGCCCTGCCACTTTCTGGCAAACAAAGTCTCTAAGACCTTACATTTTTCATTTGCAAAATTAGTATGACAATGTGTAACCTGTAGATTGGTTGTGAAAATTAAATGAAGAATTAAAGCATGTAAAGGGTATACTGTAGAGACTGGCACAGTACATCGTAGCATAACAAATGATCTCAGTAAAAAAAGACTTGGAGATGCATTGCTAAATTGGAAGACAGTTAATATAAGACAGACTATGCCATTAGTAATAGAAATGGTTTATATTTACAGCTCAGAGTCTCTGTGATGAATGGATGCAGAGTGTGGGAAAAAGACGATCACAGCCATTTCTTTGATGAAGAGCAATGAAACTCCAGCAATCATGGCCTGTTAATGTAAGCTATTAAGGAAACAGCAGGGGGCAAGATTTTGTTCACTGTAAGGGAATGTCATATTTATCAGTGCTCATTAGACTGTGCACATTATATGGTTTTGCTCTTGCTGAAAATGGCCCTTGTACTAAAAATTAAAATAAAGTACACAAAGCAAATATATTTTGTAGCTAGATTGTCAGATAAATTTGTTTCTGAATTGTCAAAGGAGGTTCCTTAACTCAACGAAATAGGATAGGTGATTTTGTGTGGGGATTCTATGTAGAAGTGGAATTAGTCATATCCGAAACATCTTAGGTAAAGAAAACTTGAAAAAACAAAACTGTATGACAGTTTTTTCCTCTCTGTTCCTGTATTACAGGGCTGTAAAATGGACAGGTTAGATTAGGTTTATTTCAGAAAGTCTTAGGACTCTGGCATTCCTGAGATCTATGAGACTGTGTTATCCAATACTAACTTTATTATCATTACTATCATGTCTGACCATACATACCTTAATATTTTCCCCTTTTCTCACTCTGCTCAAGCCACACTCTCCTCTGGCTATTCCTACAATCCTAGGACCACTCCCACCCCAGAAATCCACACCTGCTGATCCTTCTATCTGCAAGTTTCCTTTCTCAGGTAGCAGCACAGTTCATTCCCTCATTTTTCAACTCTGCTAAAGGTCACTTTCTTAGTAAGGTCTCCCTTACCAGTCTTAAAATAAGCTTTGTCACTTCTGAAACACTTTGTTTAAGATGGAAAGCAATTGCTCCTAAAACATAGGAAATGCAACTTTCACTTTCCAATAGGTTATGGAAGACTCCTGCTGAAACAGCTAGAGAAGATCTAGATAAAATTTTAAAAATCATACTGTTAAAAACCTCAGAGATGTGTGGAAGCAAAGAGGACCAGATGAACTACAATCCTTAAGAGAAGAAACAATTTTCTTCAAGGGGACATTTGCTCATTATGGACATGGACGGAAGATCAGAACAGTCACAGCCAGAGGGCCTTTGTAGGGGGGGAAGGGAAACCCACAAACTTTCTAACGCGTACACGTGATGGAACAAAAAAATGTAAAGATTCCAGTGGTCTTAAAAGTATGGCCAGATTCCTCTAAGGGGCATTTGCTGAGTTAGGGCTGTGCTGGAGTCTGAGGAACCAGGGGACACAATAAAGAAATCTAAAAGGCAAAATAAAGTCTCCTTCTTCCTCATAGTGTTTATAAAACAAATCTGCTAGAGAGAAAGGGTCTACCTCAAGTATATAGTCTTTCCCTTAAGATATTTATTCGATTTTAAAGTTCTGTTTTGTATAACCATAGAAAGATGGGCTGGGAATTCCTGAAGTAAGAAAGGAATTTTCCATAGGATTTCATGGCTGAAAAGACATATACCAACCAGGCTCTCAAATAAAAGCCCAGTAGGCCTAATTCCTAATCAAAAGCAAAGCTGAGATAAAGTGAGTCTTACTAAAACTGCAACCTGGCCCCAACCAGCTTAATTCCTGATTGAATTGAGGTCATCATTCTCTCTTCTACTTAACAGATTAAAAAGAAAACTCTATGGAAATAGATGAAATCACCAGAAGGCTCTCCTTTTTCACTACTCAGAAGCTCTGGTATATAATTAACAGGCATTCAAAGCAGGAAGAAAATATGTTTGATAATTAAAAGAAGAATATAGACAATAAACACAGACGCACAAGTGGTTCAGATACTGAAGCTTTTGTTTTCACTCATCCCAATATATTTTCTAATTCTCCTAGTTATTTTTTTCCTTGACACATTGGTTATTTAGAAGTGCATTGTTTAATTTCCACATATTTGCCCATTTCCCAAGTTTTCTTCCGTTATGACTTCTAATTTCATTCCACTGTGGTAAGGGAATATACTTTGAATGATTTCAATCCTTTTTGAATTTACCAAAACTTGTATTATGGCCCAGCATACAGTCTGTCCTTGAGAATATGCCATGTGTCCTTGAGAAGAACACGTATACTATTGTAGCTGGGAAAAGTATTCTAGGTATCTGTTAGGTCTAGCTGGTTTATAGTGCTATTTAAGTATTTTATGTCTTTGTTGATATTCTAATTGTTCTATTATTAAATGTGGAGTTTTTCAAGTTTCAAATGATTACTGTTGAATTATCTATTCCACCCTTCAATTCTTCATACTCCTGTTTTATGTATTTAGGGTCTCTGTTGTCAGGTACATATATATTTATGTTTTATCTTCTGGCTGGATTGATCCTTTTTCATTATAAATGTGCTCATTTTTCTCTAGCAACGAATTTTGTCTTAAAAGCTATCTTGTTTGATATTATTATATCCAGCCCTCTCTTGGTTTCTTCTGATGTATCTTTTACTATCCTTTTATTATCAACCTACTTGTGTCTTTTTTTAAGCTTTATTGAGAAATAACTGACATACATCACTGTATCAGTTTAAGTTGTGCAGCATGATGGCTTGATTTACGTATATTGTGAAATTTTACCACAATAGCTTTAGTTAACATCTATCATCTCATATAGATAAAAATAAAAGAAAAAAATCTCCTCGTAATGAGAACTCTTAGGATCTTCTCTCTTAATAACTTTCCTGTGTATCACAGAACAGTGTTCACTATAGTCATCATGTTGTACATTACAGTGCTAGTACTTATTTATTTTATAGCTGGAAGTTTGTACCTTTTGACCACCATCCTCTGATTCCCCTTCCCCCAACCCCCTGGCTCTGGTAACCACAAATCCAAACTCTTTTTCTATGAGTTCGTTTGTTTTTTAGATTCCACATATAAGTGAGATCATACAGGATTTGTCTTTCCTCTGTGTGACTTATTTTACTTAGCATAATGCCTTTAAGGTCCACGCATGTTGTTGCAAATGGTAGGCTTTCCTTATTTTTTTAATAGCTGAATAATAAATATTCATATATATGACTATATGAATATGTATATATCACAACTTTACCCATTCATCCATTGTCTTGGCTATTGTAAATTATGCTGCTATGAACATGGGAGTGTAAATATCTTTTAAAATTAGTATTTCCATTTTTAAATATATATTCCCAGAAGTGGAATTGCTGGATCATATGGTAGTTCTATTATTAATTTTTTGAGGAAACTCTATTTGTGTCTTTGATCTAAAGTGCATTTCTTATAGACAGCATATAGTTGGATCATGTTATGTTTATCCATTTGGCTAATATCTGCCCTTTAATAGGAGTTTTTCTTAATTAGATCAAATTAGTGTTTAATTCACATATATTTAATGCAATTACTGATAAGGTAGAATTTATGTCTGTCATTTTGCTATTTATTTTACATATGTCCTATAACTTTTAGTTTCTTTATTCCTCTACTCTTTTGTGTTAAATAGACATTTTGTGGTGTACCACTTTAATTCCTTTGTTGATTCTTTTAACACATATTTTTAATTGTTTTCTTAGTGGTTGCCCTGGGGATTACAACTAACATCTTAATTTATAACATTCTAGTTCATATTAACACCAACTTAATTTAAATAGGTCAAAAACAAAACCAAGGACAAAAACTTTGGTCCTTTATAGCTCCATCCCCTCCCCTGTTCTTTGTGCTGTTACTGTCATACAAATTACATATTACATGTTGTGTTTCCATGAACGTGGATTTGTAATTATTGTTCCATGCAAGTGTCCCCTATATCATAAAGAAAAGCATTACAAACAAAAGATACATTTATACTGTGTTGTATATTTATATATGTGGTCTATTTTTTATGTGGATTTTAGTTACTGTCTACTATCTTTCCATTTCAGCCTGCAGAATTCTCTTTAGCATTTCTCGCAGGGCAAGTCAGCTGGCAAAGAAATGTTTCTCAGATTTGTTTTTCTGGCAATGTCTTATTTATTTAAAAAAAGTCTTTTTTTTGAAGGACAGTTTTGCTGGATACAGAATTCCTTGTTGACCATCTTTTTCCTTTAGGACACTGATGATGTCATCTCACTACCTCTGGGCTCCATGGTTTCTGACTGGCAATCAGTTGTTAATCTCATTGAGGATCCTTGGATATGATGAGTCACTTCTCTTGCTGCTTTCAAGATTCTGTCTGTGGATTTTGATAGCTTGATTATGATGAGACCTGGTATAAATTTTTTGTGTTTATCCTGATTGATTGGATTTTGTTGAGCTTCTTGGCTGTGCAGATTTTTTCCAACAAATGTGAGAAATCTTTGGCCATTATTTCTTCAAAGATCCTTTCTGCCCCTGCCTCTTTCTCTCCTCTTGGAACTGCCTCTCTGTGTATGTGTGTATACTTTATGATGTCCTAAGTTTCTAAGGCATTGTTCCTTTTTCTTCATTCTTTTTTCTTTCTGTACCTTAAACTAAACAATCTCAATTGACCTGTCTTCCTGGTTGCTAATGTTGTCTTCTAACTGACTAAATATATTGTTTATCTCATTATTAAGACAGTAGATCCTAAGAGTTCTCATCCCGAGGAGATTTCCTTTTTCCTTTCTTTTTATTGTACCTGTATGAGATGATAGATGTTAACTAAAGCTTTGTGGTAATAATTTCACAATATATGTAAATCAAACCATCATGCTGCACAACTTAAACTCATACAGTGATTAGGAGTTTTATTTTAACATTTCAGTTATTGTACTTTTTAACTCAAGGATTTCTATTTGGTTCATTTTAATAATCTCTATCTCTGTATGGATATGTATTTGATGAGACATGAATCTCATACTTTCTTTTAATTATTTAGACATGGTTTCCTCTCATTTGTTAAACACGTAAAATACTCTCATCACTCAATACCTGTGGGGGATTGGTCCAGGATGCTGATGCCAAAATCCACCAATGTTCCAGTGCCTTATATAAAATGGCACAGTATTGGCGTATAACATACATACATCTTCCTGTACACCTTAAATGATCTCTAGATTACTTGTAATTCCTAATAAAATGTAAATGCTATGCAAATAGCTGCCAGTTATCTACTAAAGGCCATCTTGGTTACTTCCAAGTTTTGGCAATTATGAGTAAAGCTGCTATAAATACCTGTGTTCAGGTTTTTGTGTGGGCATGTGTGTCTTTTTTAAAAGACCTTTTTGAAGAGAAGTTTCAGGTTCACAGAAAATTTGAGAGGAAGGTACAGAGCTTTCTCACATACCCTCAGTCCCCACACATGCAGAACTTCTCCCATTACTAACATTCCCCCAACGGAGTGGGATACTTGTTACCATAGATGAACCTGCATCAACACATCATATCACCCAAAGTCCATAGTTTACATTACAGTTAATTCTTGGTGATCTACACGCTATGGCTTTGGAAAAATGTAAACTGACATGTCTCCATCATTATAGTACCATACAGAGTATTTTCACTGCACTAAAAATCCTCTGTGCTCTGCCAAAATAAACATTAAGAAACAAAACTCATTAACAAAAAGAACATTATAGAAATAACACACAAATAAATATAAAAGTCCTATTCTGATAAGCATTATGAAAAAGAGTTACAAGGTGCTATAAGAGTATTGAATGAGATTGGATGCATCTCAAATCAGAAAAGGCTTATCTGATGAAGTAATTGAATAATAAATGAGAGTTAAAGATGACAAAGTAGGACAGCACAAAAGGCTAAAAGAACGTAACTGTCAGTTGCAATTAAGGATATGGAATCACACCCTGTGTTTAAAGTTAATTCTCGCTTTTACTAAGTAGCTCTGGATATTTAAGCAAATTTTCATGAATGATGAAACTATTTATTATGAATATTAATAATATTAAATAAAATAAGGTCTAAGTAAATTTCAGGGGCAGTGGGAAGACCTCCCTCACTAGGAGACTAATAGATAAGAATCCAAAATCAGATCCTCACTCATACATTTTTTTTTTTTTTAAACATCTTTATTGAAGTATAATTGCCTTACAATGGTGTGTTAGCTTCTGCTTTATAACAAAGTTAATCAGTTATACATATACAATATGTTCCCATATCTCTTCCCTCTTGCATCTCCCTCCCTCCCACCCTCCCCATCCCACCCCTCTAGGTGGTCACAAAGCACCGAGCTGATCTCCTCCCTGTGCTATGCGGCTGCTTCCCACTAGCTATCTATTTTACATTTGGTAGTGTATATATGTCCATGACACTCTCTCACCCTGTCACATCTCACCCCACCCCCTCCCCATATCCTCAAGTCCATTCTCTAGTAGGTCTGTGTCTTTATTCCCGTCTTGCCACTAGGTTCTTCATGGCTTTTTTTTTTTCCTTAGATTCCGTATATATATGTTAGCATACTGTATTTGTTTTTCTCTTTCTGACTTACTTCACTCTGTATGACAGACTCTAACTCCATCCACCTCATTACAAATACCTCCATTTCATTTCTTTTTATGGCTGAGTAATATTCCATTGTATATATGTGCCACATCTTCTTTATCCATTCATCTGTCGATGGACATTTAGGTTGCTTCCATGTCCTGGCTATTGTAAATAGAGCTGCAATGAACATTTTGGTACATGACTCTTTTTGAACTATGGTTTTCTCAGGGTATATGCCCAGTAGTGGGATTGCTGGATCGTATGGTAGTTCTATTTGTAGTTTTTTAAGGAACCTCCATACTGTTCTCCATAGTGGCTGTATCAATTTACATTCCCACCAACAGTGCAAGAGAGTTCCCTTTCCTCCACACCCTCTCCAGCATTTATTGTTTCTAGATTTTTTGATGATGGCCATTCTGACCAGTGTGAGATGATATCTCATTGTAGTTTTGATTTGCATTTCTCTAATGATTAATGATGTTGAGCATTCTTTCATGTGTCTGTAGGCCATCTGTATATCTTCTTTGGAGAAATGTCTATTTAGGTCTTCTGCCCATTTTTGGATTGGGTTGTTCGTTTTTTGTTATTGAGCTGCATGAGCTGCTTGTAAATCTTGGAGATTAATCCTTTGTCAGTTGCTTCATTTGCAAATATTTTCTCCCATTCTGATGGTTGTCTTTGGTCTTGTTTATGGTTTCCTTTGCTGTGCAAAAGCTTTTAAGTTTCATTAGGTCCCATTTGTTTATTTGTGTTCTTATTTCCATTTCTCTGGGAGCTGGGTCAAAAAGAATCTTGCTGTGATGTATGTCATAGAGTGTTCTGCCTATGTTTTCCTCTAACAGTTTGATAGTGTCTGGTCTTACACTTAGGTCTTTAATCCATTTTGAGTTTATTTTTGTGCATGGTGTCAGGGAGTGTTCTAATTTCATACTTTTACATGTATCTGTCCAATTTTCCCAGCACCACTTATTGAAGAGGCTGTCTTTTCTCCACTGTATATGCTTGCCTCCTTTATCAAAGATAAGGTGACCATATGTGCGTGGGTTTATCTCTGGGCTTTCTATCCTGTTCCATTGATCAATATTTCTGTTTTTGTGCCAGTACCAAACTGTCTTGATTACTGTAGCTTTGTAATATAGTCTGAAGTCAGGGAGCCTGATTCCCCCAGCTCCATTTTTCGTTCTCAAGATTGCTTTGGCTATTCGGGGTCTTTTGTGTTTCCATACAAATTGTGAAATTTTTTGTTCTAGTTCTGTGAAAAATGCCAGTGGTAGTTTGATAGGGATTGCATTGAATCTGTAGATTGCTTTGGGTAGTAGAGTCATTTTCACAATGTTGATTCTTCCAATCCAGGAACATGGTATATCTTTCCATCTATTTGTATCATCTTTAATTTCTTTCATCAGTGTCTTATAATTTTCTGCATACAGGTCTTTTGTCTCCTTAGGTAGGTTTATTCCTAGATATTTTATTCTTTTTGTTGCAATGGTAAACGGGAGTGTTTTCTTAATTTCACTTTCAGATTTTTCGTCATTAGTGTATAGAAATGCAAGAGATTTCTGTGCATTAATTTTGTATCCTGCTACTTTACCAAATTCATTGATTAGCTCTAGGAGTTTTCTGGTAGCATCTTTAGGATTCTCTATGTATAGTATCATGTCATCTGCAAACAGTGACAGCTTTACTTCTTCTTTTCCGATTTGGATTCCTTTTATTTCTTTGTCTTCTCTGATTGCTGTGGCTAACACTTCCAAAACTATGTTGAATAATAGTGGTGAGAGTGGGCAACCTTGTCTTGTTCCTGATCATAGTGGAAATGGTTTCAGTTTTTCACCATTGAGGACAATGTTGGCTGTGGGTTTGTCATATATGGCCTTTATTATGTTGAGGAAAGTTCCCTCTATGCCTACTTTCTGCAGGGCTTTTATCATAAATGAGTGTTGAATTTTGTCAAAAGCTTTCTCTGCATCTATTGAGAAGATCATATGGTTTTTCTCCTTCAATTTGTTAATATGGTGTATCACACTGATTGATTTGCGTATGTTGAAGAATCCTTGCATTCCTGGGATAAACCCCACTTGATCATGGTGTATGATCCTTTTAATGTGCTGTTGGATTCTGTTTGCGAGTATTTTGTTGAGGATTTTTGCATCTATGTTCATCAGTGATATTGGCCTGTAGTTTTCTTTCTTTGTGACATCTTTGTCTGGTTTTGGTATCAGGGTGATGGTGGCCTCGTAGAATGAGTTTGGGAGTGTTCCTCCCTGTGCAATATTTTGGAAGAGTTTGAGAAGGATAGGTGTTAGCTCTTCTCTAAATGTTTGATAGAATTCACCTGTGAAGCCATCTGGTCCTGGGCTTTTGTTTGTTGGAAGGTTTTTAATCACAGTTTCAATTTCAGTGCTTGTGATTGGTCTGTTCATATTTTCTATTTCTTCCTGGTTCAGTCTCGGCAGTTTGTGCATTTCTAAGAATCTGTCCATTTCTTCCAGGTTGTCCATTTTATTGGTGTAGAGTTGCTTGTAGTAATCTCTCATGATCGTTTGTATTTCTGCAGTGTCAGTGGTTACTTCTCCTTTTTCATTTCTAATTCTATTGATTTGAGTCTTCTCCCTTTTTCTCTTGATGAGTCTGGCTAATGGTTTATCAATTTTGTTTATCTTCTCAAAGAACCAGCTTTTAGTTTTATTGATTTTTGCTATTGTTTCCTTCATTTCTTTTTCATTTATTTCTGACCTGATCTTTATGATTTCTTTCCTTCTGCTAGCTTTGGGGTTTTTTGTTCTTCTTTCTCTAATTGCTTTAGGTGCAAGGTTAGGTTGTTTATTCGAGATGTTTCCTGTTTCTTGAGGTAGGCTGGTATTGCTATAAACTTCCCTCTTAGCACTGCTTTTGCTGCGTCCCATAGATTTTGGGTCGTCGTATCTCCATTGTCATTTGTTTCTAGGTATTTTTTGATTTCCCCTTTGATTTCTTCAGTGATCACTTCGTTATTAAGTAGTGTATTGTGTAGCCTCCATCTCACTCATACATTTTTAAAGATTTGTTTTATCTACAAAATTAAATGTCCCATTGGAGAAGTGAAAATTTAACGTAAATGCAATTATCAGTGGCTTTTTAAAGACGAAAAGAGACAAGAGAGAACAGAGGATGTGTATACTGGTTGTCTGCATCAGGGCGGGACAAAAAAGGGGAGATTATCCAATGCTGGAAAATGGTAGCTATCTGGCAAGGTAAGGAGTGTGAAAACACTTCATCAACACCTCTGCTATGACCGGGAATTAATTTTACTCTTCTTCAAAGTGGGAAGAATGTATGGGGACAAGGATTAGGAGAGGGGGTGCATTTACTACTAAAGGTGATTGAATTAAAATTCCAAGTGTCATGTTTTCCTTTTTCAGAAGTACTATAGAGATAATCTGAGATTCTGGATATCTTCCTCCAGGGACTTAGTTTTGCTTTGTGGCAGGTGATTATGGTAGGGGCAGATGATATTTGTCTTGTCTGAGTTTTACTAGATCAGAGTTGGCTTTTTAGTCTTTTAGGAGGATTTGCCTGTATTCTGTCTGCAATTGCCAATTCCTAGTCTATCCTTAACTCTCAAGCAAATACTCCAGATGTAGTTACTGAGCGGTTGGAAATCATCACGGAGAAATAACTGGTGGCTTAAAATTTTGTCATTTTGTTTGTGGTTTATCTTATTTGCTGCACATGTGTTGATTTCAAGACTAGTGTTAGAATTTGGGTACAAAACTTCCAGATGAAAATTCAGAAAACTCCATTTTCATCCATATCATCCCATTCCGAGTATGCCTTCCCCACACTCTCTAATGGTAACATGGATACTTGCCTCATTGTCACAATATGGGCCTCTGTTTAATTACTAATGTAAGATATAATGCAGTCAATTCAGCTGCCTGTCCTACCTGCACCTATGATGTGTCATACCTTTAAGGACTTCTTTTTTCTTTTTAAGTAAGTAGATTGAACAAATGCTTTTTCTCCTTTCCCTCCAAAATAGAAGTAAAATTACAATAAGGGAATTTTTTTTTAAATAACACAAAAATAATGTGAGAGGAGGCAAAACCAGTTGATAGAAGCTAGACCAATTTTGGAAGATGCAAAACGGATTGACATCTGACTTAGTAGAGTGAAGAAAGCTAAGAATTAATTTCCTGCAAGTGAGTTGAGAGAGGGGTAAGGGCTAAGAAGAAGTGGGCTAAGTGTGTTGTAGAACTATGACACACTTCGGGATTCAAGGCACTAAAGCTTAAGGCAAAAGTGTGGTGTAGAGATGAAAATAAAGGGACTGGTTGAATGTCTGAATAAAAGAGTCATTAGACCCTGCCTTCGGTAGGGATGGATTTTAAGAAAAATAGCTTAAGATGAGAATTCTTATGCACGTGATTCACTGAGGATTGTTTTCAGTAGAAGTCTATAAGGAAATGAGGGAAGCAGGATAGAACAGAGGAGGAAGCTGAACAAAATGTGGTGTTGCTGAAATCTAATCTCAGACTGATCCCACGGGAAGCTGTAGAGTGTGAATGGCATCACTGAGTTTTCTCCCCTTCAGGAAAGGAGGTAGGTTTTTGTACCCTCATATGAGTCATTCACTGGCTGAAGGGAGAACCACTAGAGTGTGTGGGGTCTGGACAATATTTTAATAGAGCTGCATGAGCTCGTGTAAGGCATACAATTTATCGATTAACACTTTGGACAACGGAGTAGAGAAAATGTATGTACATATTTGTTTATTATCCATTCAGCGCACGTGAAGATTCTTCATAGTCTAAAGGTACTATCTTTTCAACTTCAGAATCATATATTCATGTTCTAGATTGTCAAATATATCATTTCTGGGTAATTCATATATTTTACTGAGAGAAAAAGGTAGCAATGCCGTTCTTTTTATATTAAAACAATATAAATCTTCTCACCTTTGTTGTTACCTACTACCATTTATTTAATTAAGGTTAAATCATTTCTCATGGCACTGCATCATTCACTATGTTGCTCAGGAATAATGGATTCTATTGACTCTCTCAAAGGCTATAACTATGCTTTGTTGATGAAGAACATAAGTACAAGTCTGACCAGAGCACACTGGAATGAGTGAATGATAATTTTTTCTCATCATTTTAGAATTTTAGCATAAAGATAACAAAACACGCTTTTCAACTATGTCTTCACTTGGGCTCTGTGGGCTATAATCACTGTGTTCATGGTGCTGACATTACCATACCACCTCAACCACTAGGAAGGACAGGGAAGGGGCCGATGGGCAGAGTGAGAGGAGCCATTAACAAAAGGAATGTCCATCCTTTGTCCAACATGGCTGAACACCAAACTAGGGGACTAGAACCTCACCATGTAAGACAGAGGCAAGAAATCAGAATTGCAAAACAAAGGCCTTGAACATTTTAGGAGGAGATAGACACAGGCACTAGAAAGATCACCAGACATTTGGTGTAGGTTCTGCAATGGGCTGATGACACTGGCAAAGTATGAATAAAGTAAAGACTACCTACTGCCACCCTACCATCACTGGAGGCTGTAGAACAGAGGGAGCATTGTGGGGCGAATACAGATGACAACAGGTGACACATGGGGTCACACACAGGCTCCACCTCACAGGTCAGTGATAAACCATTGGTAGCCAAGAGATCTGATCTCATCCTGTGTCTGATATGTGTAAGAGTCACCACAAGTGAATATTTTGGTACCATTCTGGTGGCCCCAAATCACACACTTTTATAAAAGAAATAACTTGCTGGTCAGTGGGAGTGATTCACTTGCCAGACTGCTGTTCTGGAATTGGGGTCAGCCACGGGGACCTGGGATGACCCAGAGGTTTCAGTCCTGGATTTCCTCAGGGTATCTGGTTGACCTCACATGAATGGGTGAGGAAAGTGCCCCAAAGTGAAGAAATGGAATATAGATCTAGAGTCCAGGCTCAGGACTCTCCCCATCCTCAAAGCTTCCTGGATGGTTCTACTGGTCCCAGTTAGTCCAAGGCATGAGAGGAAAACTTCTGCCAAAGAAGGCCCTCTAAAACACAGGGGACTCTCAGAACACTGGCATTCACATCTCCCCTACCCTCAAGGAAGAATACTGTATTACTCCTCTCTTTGGAAGCTGAGAAGCACCATATACAAGATTTTCAGATACCAAAGCTTGAATGATTCCCAAGAAAGTGGTCATGTCCCCACTATGACTCCACACCAGTAAACAAGGCTTGTTCCTGCACATAGAACATTCAACCTTTTACATAGTTTCTCACTGTTAAATGTGAGTAAAGTCAATAATCAAAATTCAAAATCTCCTATTTGAAAAAAAAAAAAAAAGGAAAAATAAGCTAATTCAAAGAAACTGGAGGCAAGAAATAATGTAGGGAAAGCTAAATACTTCAAAACAAGTTTACTCAGAGAAACACACACAAAAAATGTTGCATATGAATGACAACAAAAACAAATCTAAAAGAAGAACATTCTGAGTACAAGGAAGAGTTTGCATAAATAAAAATAATAGCATAAATATAATAAAAAGTAGATTAAAGGCTTAGAAGCAAAATGGAGGAAATCTCCCCCAAAATAGAACTTAAAGACAAAGAGGTAGAACACAAAAGAGAGCCAAAAAATCTCATCAAAAAAACTATGAAATGAGAAGATTAACAAGGAGGGCCAATGTCCAATTAAAAGGGATTACTATTAGAATGGGAATGAAGTAAATTAACAGATAATAATAATAAATTATAATTTGTCAGAAGCAAAGGATATAAACTTCCAGACTGAATTGAAAAGGATTTATGCTGAAGCATATTATCAAGAAATATCAGAAGAAAAGGAATAAAGAAAATGTCTTTAAAACTTTCCAGCCTGGGGGCTTCCCTGGTGGTGCAGTGGTTGAGAGTCTGCCTGCCAATGCAGGGAACACGGGTTCGAGCCCTGGTCTGGGAAGATCCCACATGCCGCGAAGCAACTAGGCCCGTGAGCCATAATTACTGAGCCTGCGCGTCTGGAGCCTGTGCTCTGCAACAAGAGAGGCCGCGATAGTGAGAGGTCCGCACACGGCGATGAAGAGTGGCCCCCGCTTGCCGCAACTAGAAAAAGCCCTCACACAGAAACGAAGACCCAAAACAGCCATAAATAAATAAATAAATAAATAAATAAATAAATAAAAATTAAAAAAAAAACTTTCCAGCCTGTAAACAAATAAAATATAATGAATAAAAATGATCATACTAAAGAATTACATATCATAGTAGTATCAGAGAGTTCCACTTCTGTTAATGTTGGATTGTTCAGTGGCTTATTATGAAACACATTACCTTGCTTTTTGCTATGAAGTAGATGTTAATTTTCAAAAGGATTACACCTTAACCCATTAGAATTAATTCAGGTGCTTCACACACTGGCTGATAAAAAAACGTGTGACGTACTTGGACTTGGATTAATAAACAATATTTTTAAAGATGAGAAAGAGGCACGTTTTCATCTTGTTAAATTAAAACAGGTGATAGATCTATATAATAAAAAGGAGACGAGTAAATTTAACAGTTTTACTGAGGAGACTACATCAAGAAATGCTGATGAGGTATAACTCTGACAAGCAAGGAGGAGTCTATAAAACTGAACCAACTTCCCCCTTGATGTGAAGAAAAATCAGAAAAAGGATAAGACAATTAGGAGATCAAGGAATCATGTCTAAGACTTAAGCGGCAAATGGATGATAATTTAGGCAACAACAAGAACATTATTTAGGAGACGCATTAATTATATTGACACTTTGAAAGCTACATTGTAGAAAGGTGAAGGATCTGGATAAAATCCTTTTCAGGATAAAAGCCTGAAGTATTCAGTTTAAACCTTAACTCTCCTCTTAACGTATGTTTCTTTCAGAATTTAAACATTCCATCAGGTATTAACAACTTGGAATTCCCTTTCAGTTCAAAAGTACAGGTTGCCACATTACTGAGAGAAGAAAAGTCACATGCACACACACAGACATGATCCATAATCCATTAAGCTACTAAGTCATTTTATATATTTTTCTACCAACAAGCTGGCTTTCTGGCTATCTACATAAAAACAAGGATTCCCTTCTCAGAGCCTAATGCCTGATTTACTCCATTCATCCCCCTGACAAAGTGTCCTAGTGAAAAGGGCAAATATTTGGCTTCCTGGTTAGATTTAACTTTGCCAACTATTTTCCTTTTGTTGGTGTTTCCCTATCCCCTGAAATCTGCAAAACTTCTTTTTCCTTTTAGAAAATAAAAGGACATGGAAGGCAAAGATGCTATTTGTACTTTATAAGGCCAGAAATTAAAACCCTAGGGGCAGTTTTACAGCCAGTCTTGAGTAGTTTCTAGAAGCATTTTAGAACCCGGAACCCAGGCTATAAATTAGGGTCTAGGACTTCTTTAACTTCTTGTAAACTGTAGTAGAAATGTATTACTCTGAAGTTTAAAATCACATTTTGTTAAAATATTAAGCATTTTGACATAAATTTATGACTCTGTAGAGCATTTCACTGAAGAATCAGAATATGTATTTTTCCCAATTGTTGTTTTCAATTATATTTTAACTGATATTTGGCTGAATTGCTCTGTTTTTGAGAAGAGAAGACAAAGATATCTTATAAATAGGTATTTGCAAACATTAAAACAGACGTGAACTACAAGATTAAATTAGAAATAATGTGTTTTAGCATGAAATACAATATTATAAATTATAAATTTAGCAGTATGGTCCAGTGTGTAAGGCTAGCCACCAAGGCAGATGTCAAATTCTGTTGTGAGAAATCCAATTTCTCTGTTCAAAACATGTTCTTACCCTAGCAGTAGTCAACAGTATGTTTTAATTAAAAAGTTACAAAATTTAGGGGTGGAAAAGACCTTGTAGATAATCTACCCCAGTATCACCATTTGACAAAATGGGAAACAAAGGCCTTCAATGATTCAGAATCTCATCTTTTGCAAAGCATGGTTTACATGTTAATCTAGCAGGTGACGGTATTGATATTTACAAGGTTTCAGATACCTGATTTGACTGATTTTTGTACATTCGCCTACCTATTTGAATTGACTAATTTTTAGTCAATACTCAAACATATCTGGAAAAACATATCAACAATTACTCTATCCTCTAAGAGAGATTTTGCAGAAAATGTTCACTGAGCTCAAATTATCTTTTGGCTCTCAGATTTATCGATCTCACCAGTAAATGATAACTTCCCACTTCATTTAACCTGCCTCAAAATGGGCCAAAGGTAGGAAAAAATTGTGTCTGAACAATACGTGACTCCATAAACAACAACTATATGTCTAGTGAAAACTATGGATAAATAATGACTCTGTAAACCAAATTAGCATATAACTTTACAAGACGAAAATAAGAAAAAAATACAAGCTGAGCCAATACTTTTCAAGGGAAAAAACAAAAACAACAACAACAACAAAAACCCCACAACTGTCCATTCCTGCTGAACCCAGTTTTGTCTCTTGCCCTGTTTGCTGGGAACAAGTTTAGAGTTTGTCTTTTCATGTGTGCGTACTGCTTTATTTGGCTTTATTGTTAGCAGCCTTAGCCATTCTTCTAACAATAGAAATTTCAGGAGAACATTTTCTCTAATCCTACTCCCAACTGTTAGTTTGGTTTGTTTATCTACTTTCTTGACTCACAGCCCAAACCTTCTGTATCGGTTTTGTTCCCAACAAGAGGAGCAGGAAGAAGACTAGTATGGCATTTTTTAGAGCCATTTGTTATTGTGGCAGTGAGGGATCTGTAACGCTCTGCACAGATTGTCAGTTTTTCCTGTGATGAGAGAAATGGTAGTTAGACAAATAGAAAATGTGTGGTTTGCTTTCTAAAAACTCTTGTGCATTTTTACAACCATGATGGAAATGAAAGTGAAAAGAGCCTAGGAAACGAAGAGTTAGGAGATACTCGTTATATCTTCCCTCTTGTTACAAATTTTAATCTCAAAGAGGACAGGAGACTGAGTTTACAGTTTTGTATTCCTTTGTTTAATGTGTCTGGCTCATCGATAACACAATACACAAGTTCATAATGCCTGCTCAATATGCATATATGACCCTTCTCAGTTTCCTCATCTACAAAGAGAGGCAATAGAGTGAGATTAACATAAAGTAACCTTCCAGCTCTACCATTCTGTGAGATGCTCTATTAAATCAATAAAATAGAATACATGCCATTATTAGGCTTCATTAAAAAGAACACGATAAATCATTTTTACACTTTTTACTGGAGCTGGAATTCTTTGTTTCTGAAAAATTCTTCATGCTATTCATTTCAAAATGAGATTTACTCTGCTTGGTTGTAGTAAGTTTTAAAACAGAACTTCCTCTATCCAGTGTTTTCTTTTGTTAATTTTTAAAGTTATATGACTATACTGCACGAAGTTGGAAAATAAATTTTTTTGGCATAGGAACCCACATTTTTAATACAAACACAAAGATAATTTTAATATATTTTCCAGTGTCTTTCATATCCATTTTTCATACAATCATGAGGGACTTATATAATAACATCCTATATTTCCACATAATATTATGAATTATGTGTTTTCCATGTTGCACCACAATCCTCAATGCAATTAGTATTTGAATGGTTAAAATGGTCTAAACATTGCGAGGGAATACCCAGGTTTTCTAGTCTATTTCATAGCGTTGGACATATAGATGGTTTACAACATTTTATTATTAAAAAAGATGGTTCAGTAAGCAAGTTTGTGCAATTTTTTCCTATATTTAAGATGATCTTTCATTTCTAGCTAATGAAATTTTGCATAAATTTAAAGTAGTTACAAATCCATGTAGTCATGAATTGTCACCTGCTCTCCCCTCTCCCTGGAACACTCCCAGACCCCTTTCTTAGTTAGTCTAACTTGCAATTTTTCTCTAAGCCTCAACCTAAAATTTCACTTCCTTTGGGGGTCCATCCCTGAGACTCTCCACACCACAGGGGGCTCCCACAATTAGGTATTTCCACAGTACTTCTCTTTGGTGTTACTAGATGTTCCATGTTTAATATCAGTCTTCTATAACAGATTCTAAGCATTCTGAAGACAGGAAGATATTTTTATTGCTCATCATAGTAACCCAAAGTACCTGCAATAGTGGATTCCTAGTGTCTAGTTCATATTTAATAAATCATAGTTTTTAATTTCATTAATAAGAGGATAAAAACACACATATATTGATAAGTGACAAAATATTTCTACATATTTAAAATAACTTTCTTGAAGTATTTTAATTCCAACAGCTGCTTTTTAAGTGAAAGACTTAATTAAAACTCAAATAGGTTTAATGAAGATAGCCACAGTCCCCATATGACTCTGCATTTGAACCAGTAAGTTACTAAGATAAAGGCAAACACTTTTTTTTCTTAGTTCACCAGAGTTGGTTTCTTTCTTTCAGAGAATCCTTCCCAAACTGCTGTCAGCTTTCTTAGTTGGATCCAAGTACATGTTAGAAAGACCCTTTCAACATTGTTTTAGTATTTTCTCAGGTACATTGTTTGGAATTCTCAGATAAAATGTCCACACAGAAGTAGATAATAAAGTCAGTAATGAAAAGAAAACATTTTAGAGAAATGCAAATTAAGAAGAATATCACATGAATGCATTTTAGAACGGGAGTATTTCTTTTAAGTGAACTGGCTTTCAAATATGAGCTGCCAAAACAATAACAAAAAATGAAAATTCACACAAGTTTCTTGACATCATGTGCTTGTGCTTTTTACATGAAGTTGCATAGAATCTTAGGGTTATTTGCAGGCTACTCTAGGGTGTGAGAGGAATTAGGTGGGCTGTTCACTCTTCCTAGTATGTTTTCATCTTTTTTTTTTTAATAATGAACTTTAAATGTAAAATTTTTCTTGGTAAAGAGTTTCTGCCACTAACCCTTTTTTTTTTTTTTCTGTAAAGGATTTGAGACTAACTAAATATTTGACTAAATATTTACCCTCATTTGTTCTTTCCTCAAGTGTTTATAAACATAAACTATGTGGCTAGGAATGTGATATTTAATAGAAATACAAGATGAATAAAACATGACTTCTAAAACAGGAGACAAATATGTAAATTCTACTGATGATATATTAGAGTTATTGTGTGAAAAGTGCTGTGGGACTACAGGAATAATGCTGCCTTGGAAAAACTAGTGAAAGCTTCATATTTGAACATGTTCTTGATGGATAAATAGAGCACTTCAAAGTAGAGAAAGTATGCAAGGGCATTTAAGGCAAAGAGGCAATTCATGAGAAGCACACAGCCGAAGATGAACGATTCATATGAAGAACATGGATAAACTGTGAAAAGTTCCCTGTGGCCAAAGTCTAGGATTTATGATGTCGTGTTGGAAGAAATAAATTTGAAGAGGTAATTTGGGTGGGGGCATATTTTGAAGAAATGTAAGTTTTGGGAATACTGTGAAAGCAAAAACAAAACAAAACAACACTGAACTGGGAGATAGGAGAGTTTTATGTTAGGTTTTATGTTAGGAGTACCATATGAAACTATCAAAATAACACAGATGAGAATTATGGAGGGCTTAGATTATAAGAGGTATACCATAAGGGTACAAAATGCAGAATAAATTGGTGAGCAATTTCTGAAACAGATTATATAGAACTTTGTGACTGACTGTGAGTGGCAAAGATGAGATAAGCATGATTTTAAATAATCTAACTTGAAAGGGAATCCTGCAGGATCATAGAGAGGCGATAAAGAGAGTAATTTAGGGGATCTAGGTTGGTACACTGACTCAATTCCACTTGATACTCAAGTGATTTTAGGCAAGTAACTTCACCTTTCTAAGATTTAGTCTCCTATACTGATTAAAGCAAATGTTTTTGCGAGTACTCCAACAAATATCTTAAAATGTTTCACATAGTATCTGGCACATTGCTAAGGGTTCATTAAATCTTTAATATTACCATTATTGCTTCAGAGGCCAATGTTTTATGTAAAGTCATAAGATTCCGTATGCTTTTTTGCAAAGGGGCTGACCTTTTCTTTTCCAGTGTATAAGATGTGAATATCTAGACTTGCACAAAACAATCTTCCTGCTGTTCTTCTATTGTCCCAAATAATGGGATTACAGTGGATTTAATAAATATTTATTCAATACCAAATACATGTCTGGTACCCTTCCAGGTGCTCAGGATACCTATATTAAAGGGGCAAACCTTAAAAACAAAAATAGAGAAACTGAATAGACATTTTTTTTTTCCAAAGAAGACATGCAAATGAACAACGGGTACATGAAAAGGTGCCCAATATCACTAATCATCAAGGAAATACAAATCAAAACCACACTGAGCTATCACTTCACGCCTCTTAAAGTGGCTATTAGCAAAAAGACAAAAGATAACAAGTGTTGACGAGGATGTGGAAAAAAAGGAACGATTGTGCACTGTTGGTGGGAATGTAAATTGGTTCAGCAACTGTGGAAAACAGTATGGAGACTCTTCAAAAAATTAAAAACTACTATATGATACAGCAATCCCACTTCAGGTATATACCTGAAGGAAACAAAAATCACTGTTTCTGAGAGATATCTGCATCCCCAAGTTCACTGTAGCATTATTTACAACAGCCAAAACATGGAAACAACCTAAATGTTCATCCACAAATGAATGGATAAAGAAAACGCAGTATATATGTATACAGTATTAATCAGCCATTAAAAAAGAAGGAAATCCTGCCGTTTGTGACAACATGGATGGATTTTGAGGACATTACATTAAGTGAAATAAAATAGAGAAAGACAAATACTGTATGATCTCACTTATATGTGGAATCTTAAAAAAACAAAAAGAACTCATAGAAACAAAGAACAGATTGGTGCTTGCAACAGGTGAGAGGTGGGGATGAGAGAAATGAGTGAAGGTAGTCAAAAGGTATAAACTTCCAGTTTCAGGATTAATAAATTCTGTGAATGTAATGTACAGCATGTTGACTATAGTTAATAATGCTGTATAGTATATTTGAAAGTTACTAAAAGAGTAGATCTTACAAGTTCTTACCACAGAAAAAAATAATTGTAACCATGGGCGATCATGGATGTTACCTAAACTTATGGTGGCACTCATTTCACAATATATGCATACATCAAATCATTACTTTACACACCTAAACTAATACAATGTTACATGTTAATTACGTCTCAGTAAAACTGGGAAAAATAAAACGGGGAAAAAAAGGTAGAACTTATCCAACAAAACAAAAAAAGCAAGCAAAAAAACCCACCGTATTTCAGAACTAGTCTAAGCACACAATTTTTTAAAAAATACCTGAGATCATGTAAAATAATTTTAAAACATTTTAAAAAAATGAAAGTGGTGGTCTTTCAAAAGGATGGCCAGGAAGGATCTCTTTGAGGCACTCTTAAGAGGATAGGGATTGATAATGCGATTAATATGAATCCTGTAGAATGTGCTTGAAGATTACATGAGGCAATGTGTTGAGCTTGTTGTCAGGAAAAATGGAGACAGCTAATCTGGACCTATTTAATAGAGTGGCGTGAAGTCTAAGTTTCTTCTATTAATATCACATTTCTCCTTCTTCTCGAAGTGTTAAGCTCTCTATATTTCTGTATTTCTAATTTTTAAAACAGAACAACCTGGATAAACTGCACTCTATTTGTCTCATAATATTTTATCTTGTTCTTCTTACTGGTTGATATGCAGGATCTATGGGATTCTGGCATTCGACACATTCACTGAAGCTAAATGAGGACCCTCCAAAACACCTGAGGAGCACAGGAGATGGGCTGAAACCCATCAGTAATTGTGTGAGTATATACATGTCACATAGTGCCACAGACTCATAAGGATAAGATAAGAGACGTTCAAGGGCAATGTTCCAAATAAGGAGTAAAAATAGCAGAGGCAAGCTGATGACTCTCCCTCTCCCAATCCTCTTTTTTTTTGTCATCCTGCCAGGGAGCTGTAGGAACTAGAGGGACTGAAATTTTTTTTTTTTTTTTAATTTTTAAAGATAGATTTATTAATTTTTATAATAAAAAATAAGAAAAAAATATTAAGAAAAAAATTTATTAAGAAAAAATTTTTTTAAATTTTTTTTAAATAAAAAATATGAAAAAACTTATTAAAATTTTTTTTTAATTTCTAAAAATAGAAAATAAGGAAAAAATTATTAAGAAAACATTTATTAGGAAAAAAAAATTTTTTTTTAAGTAAAAAAAAACGGCCAGACCTAACCCTAGGACTAATGGTGAAAGCAAAGCTATACAGACAAAATCTCACCGAGAAACATACACATATCCACTCACAAAAAAAGGAAAAGGGGAAAAATTAATATATCCTGCTCCCAAAGTACACCTCTTGAATTTGGGATGATTCGTTGTGAATTCATGAAAAATGAATTTCCTGTAATTTACATGTAACTTGTTCATAATTCAATTCTTGATCTGGGGCAAGAGATGTCCAAGAACCGTGACATCAAAAAAAAAATCTTCCCAATTTCTATTTACAGATTTGCATTTATTTACAGAGAGCATAGTTTAGAGCCTGACTCCCAGAGGCTACTCAGTAAATAGCTAGTAATTGTAATAATCCAAGAATGAAGAGATCTCTATTTCTGTGTTTATTTTCAATACTGAGAATATATCTATATGTATGTATGTATGTATTTTAAGGCAGTATAAAAGAAAAGTATGCTAGATACTGTTTTTCTTCAATTACCACAGGATTCTATCTCTCATATACTCTGTGTAAATTTTTGGTTCCCCAAAGTCAACAAAACTGACTGCTTTCCAAATTTCTTGAATCTGACTCTTGTTGTAGTATTTTACAGGAGCACTTCATTTGTTTCTGACATTTTATTGGAACTGAAACAGCTTAATCACACAGTACGGAATTTAGCCCTTCTTTTATAAGTTTCAGCATACAATAAATAACAAAAGGGTGAGATGGTGGTTGGCCTCAAACGACTGATTTCTACTCCACAAGGCATAAAGGAATAGAACTCCTGGGCAACTTGATATGAAATGTGTCATCCATGGGTCAACAGGCTTCAACCACCCAAACTCATTTGTTTAGGCCTGATTAAGTCCAGCAGGGGGAGTATGAAAATAAATTCAAAAGGATCAAATAAGAGAGAAGTACCAGGAAAACCAAGTATCATACGCTTTCATTTCTTCCTACAATAGGAAGCTGTTGCCCTGTGCCGTCAGGTTCATGAACTTGCTAACAGCTTTTTATAGGAACAGTACGTTTCCTACATTTGATCTAAAAGAGACACATCTGAGTGTTCACCAGTGTCCACTAGCATCCTGAATGGTGGCAGCATGGAACTCTTCACTGTCTGACATTTTAAAACTGGCCTTGGATACAATGCTTTGTGTGAGGTAAACCTACTGTACTCCCAATCCTTCCTTGAAAAGGTTGACAAGAAAACCCAGATGAGACCATGTTTCACTGTCTGGTTGTCATTGTACTGTACGGTAGACTGCAGGTTGAGTTTGGAGGGAAGTGGGGTCAGGAAAGAAAAAGATAAAGCAGTTAATTAAAGCACTCAAATCAATAAGAAAAGAGTCTATTTTTCTTTGATAAATAAGGTGACTTTTTCTAATCACTAATAAGGGACAACTGACATTTTAATAAAGTATTATTTCTGCTTTAAATACTGAAGTGTTTGGTTTATGTGCTTTTATTGGTCTTTTTTTTTGTTGCTGTTCCATGGGTCTTTTAGACATTTTGGGAACAAAGGGGCTCAAGTAGATGGAAAGTCTATGTTGCCCCCTAGTGGGATGCAATATTATAACAAGGATCTCATGGAGTTGGAATTCCAGCGCTCTCTGTGCTGGGTCAATCTTTGGATCTCACATAACTTCTGGCTCATTCTTTTTAACGGCACAAACAGAGCAAAACTTTCACCTTGTCTCACATTCAAAATTACCAGTTATAGACTTTGAACAATTTTCTTACTTTCTCTCAGCCATTGTTTCCTCATCCATAAAATGGGAATATTAATACCACCTATTTCAAGGGGTTGTTAAGAGAATTAATCTGATAATGTAGGTGAAGTCAATCATACAATGCCTAGCAATAGTAACCACTCAGTAAAAAGCTCACTCTAATAATGAGTCATAGTAATATTACTAGAAGACTCATATGTGTGAAAAAAGAACTACATAGATTTTCCTACGGAGTTCGTTCTTTATTCTGATATATAAAGCTCTATTTGTACAATATCTGCACGTTTGAAACCAGTGAGGTCCCTACTGTTTCACTGCTTCCACTTAGCTGTCTCACAACTGAACTCCATACACTCTACCAAAATTGTTCTATTCAGAATGAACTGGTGGGCCATGAAATGTTCACGGTGTGGCTCAGGACCAAACACAGGATCCAATTCTCTTTTTTGAGGAACTGCCACTTTTTTAAAAATATAAATTTATTTATTTCATTTTTGGCTATGTTGAGTCTTCGCTTCTGTGCGAGGGCTTTCTCCAGTTGCGGCAAGCGGGGGCCACTCTTCATCGTGGTGCGCGGGCCTCTCACTATCGTGGCCTCTCTTGTTGCGGAGCACAGGCTCCAGACGCGCAAGCTCAGTAGTTGTGGCTCACGGGCTTAGTTGCTCCGCGGCATGTGGGATCTTCCCAAACCAGGGCTCGAACCCGTGTCCCCTGCATTGGCAGGCAGATTCTTAACCACTGCGCCACCAGGGAAGCCCGGAACTGCCACTTTTGAAAGGCCACACAAAGTGACAGAAGTAATATGGAGACAAGTCTTATTTCACATGGCACTGGCAGATAGATATAAAATATCTATTCCAATAATTAATTCCTCAGCTGCCTCTGCCACCTACTCTCCAATAGATAATTCCATTAAATATGTGCTGAGCGCATATGCTAGAGGCTCTTTGCTACAATTTACTCACATTGGTTCCTGACTTCTTTTATGAAATTTTAAACAGTGAAAAGAGATAAACACTCTGATTATCTATGTGTCTGATAAATGAATGCCACAACAAAATTTTACAGCTCAAAAGGTTATTTACTTAAGTGAGATTTTTTGTGTGCATTGAAAGGTCAGATGTTTTTCTTCTACGGCTGTGAAATTGCTTCTGCTTTTTAGCAAATCTTCTAAGACAGCTCTTCTCCTTGCAATGTTGACAAGGACACGAGAAGGATGTGGCCTGAGGAAATCAAATGAGCAGCACAAAATCCTGGCTGGAATCACAGGCAGACCACAGTTTGTGGTTTTTTGAAAGTCTGTCAAAAAAGTTGCGTAATATGAAAGTGGAGACAGGACTTCTGAACAAAAATCAATAGCTGGATCTTTTGAACTGCCCATGTACAAAGTTCTAATGAAAATGTCCTTGAGGGGAGTTTTAATAGTGGACTTTGAGATCAGCTTCACCACTGGTCTGATAACAGTACAGAGCATTTGAAGTGTTCAAAAAATCCAAGCCCTGAAAAGTTTGGCTCTAACACTGAGAATGTAAATGCCTCTGAGGGGTCTGAGAAATAGCAACCCACCGCTGAAGAATATATGATGTATGTGCTTCCTGAACCATGTCAAATTTTAGCCACAGGATACAATTTACTTCAAGGGGGTTGGTAGCTCTCTAAAAAGCAGCACTCCATGCTCAAACTAATAATTGATCAGGTACCAGGTACCACGTAGTAAAAGCATAGGGGTGACTAAAAATAAATCACCCAGGAAAGCTGATTAGAAGATACATTTTCTAAATATATTTTATTCAATCTTCTAACCAGAAGGGTGCTTATATCATGTTCATTGATAGTGTTTTTTCTCCTTTTTTTCTTCTCCTGTTTTCCTTTCATTTCTTTTTAAAAAATATTTGTTCATCTCATTTCAAGCTAGAAAATATTCATGACTCTAAAAATCACCATGGTAGCACCAATGTGCAAATCAGAGGTTAACATTTTAGGTCACTCACTGCCAATTCTTTTATTTTCTCATCTCTGAATCTTAAACACAAAAATACCCATTGGTTGTGGATGAAAATTTCTTACTCAGTAGATTGGGAAAAATCAAACAAATAAGCAAAATAACGCGCACTAGCATTTACAAAATCTGGTCTCTGAAATTAGAAATGTTTCAGTTCTCCATTGAGCTGCTTTTGGAAAAGTTATACTTAAGCTATGCTTGAAAATACCAACCTACTCACCCATCACAGGCAAGCAAAAATGTTTTTTGTGGGGTGAGTGATAAACGATTTGTTTCCGTTGTTCCCCACTCTGCCAAATCTCCCTGTTCTCTATAGAGTAATAGCTTAAAAATAAAATTATCAACTAGTATTTAGAGGGTTAGATTATTGATTTGAATTATTTTTTAATGTTAAGTAAATGTACTGCAGTTATTTTGCTGTTAATATAATCTAGATAGAAATGTTATTTTTTGTTACGATTAATTATTCACTCAAAGTCACTATGGCTAAACTATGATTTTTTTTTCTATTAATTACTCTCAGACAAATTCCATGAGGCAAGTAGATTATTTTAAACACAGAGTCAACCTGTCCCACAATGGAACATAAACCCGGACTGACTCCCATCTGACCCCAAGCTCTCAGTCAACTCTTCAGCCAAGCTGCTTCTGGAGACCCCATGATCAGCTGCTCAGACTCCAACAAAAACAGCACAAATCGCATCACCAAACAGTTCTGTGTTAGAATTCGGCAGCTATGAGTGATGCTTTGAGTCTCAGGATTGGTTACTGTCTTAGGCGGGGTTCCTGAGAAGTAGAGTCTGAGACACGGAGGCTTGTACAGGTGATTTACTGAGGGAGTGCCCTCAGAATAAAACCATCAATCACAGACCGATAGGGAAATGAGAGGAGCAGGAAAGAGCATGGGATAAAGCCAAGTAAAGATGTGGCAGCTATGAAAATCTCACCTCAGACGGATCCCCCAGGGAGCTCTGGAGCACGAGGAATGCCACAGAGTTATTCCACCTTGACAGGAGGGGGCCCGGCATTACCAGTCATACTGACTATTGTGTGCCATGGTAGCGGGGTGGGCAGGGGAATATACTTGCAGATATCTCTGTGTGTAGTGACTCCCATCGGGCAAGGGCAATGCTCCAGAGAAAAGTGTTTCTATTTAGCCATTTAGTATCAATAATCATATCGGCTTGGGGAAAGTTGTCCTGTCAAGCAAAGAGGATGTAGGAAGGGCACAACAGCACCTACTATAGGTAGGAACAGAAGGTAGGAGGCTGGTTGAAAGATGACATCAGTGTACAGTTCAGTCCCCTACATATGAATGAATTCTGTTCCGAGAGCACATTCATAAGTCCAGTTTGCTTATAAGTCCAACAAAGTTAGCGTAGGTACCCAACTAACACAATCGGCTATATAGTACTGTACTGTAATGGGTGTATAATACTTTTTACACAAATAATATGTTCATAAAAAACAAACACAAAAAATAAACATTTTTAATCTTACAGTACAGTATCTTGAAAAGTACAGTAGTACGGTACAACAGCTGGCATACAGGGGGTGGCATGCACGTTTGCCTCTTTGAAAGTTCACAACTTGAAGGTTCGTATGTAGGGGACTTACTGTACTTGGCTTTCCAGTGTAACTACCAGTAACCTGGAGGATGAGACTGACTTCTTCTCTCACTTGAATACTAATGTTGTCTTTCATTAAATGTTCCTTCACCTTTTTAGATCTCCAGAATCTCATTAGTAAAATCTGCTTTGTGGACCAGATTATCTCTAAGGTGGATTGCAGTTTTTTTAAATTATGGTTCAACATCCAGAATTTCCTCCTAGAATATTTTTTTTCTCTCCACAAACAAATGTTTAGTTAATCTGCATTTACTGTTTCTGGGGTCTAATTATAAGTTTCCTAAAATAAGAATTAAGTTCCCTGAAGGAACAGGAATTTCCCTTTTAACCATGGGAACAATCTTCACTTTATGCTCTACCTGCTAGTCACATCTGTTTAGATCTTATGAAGTTACTGCAGACTCAATGTCTTATCTACCTATAATATTTCTCCTAAAATTGGCCCCAAGAAATACATTCTCCAGATCAGAAGAGTATCATCATTTTCCCTGACAATCAATTCTGAGAAAAAGAATCATTTTGGAATCATATTCTTCCAACTTTTATCACATCACACATTCCTTCATGCATTTCCAGTTATTGCCGTCACCTGGGTTCATACATTTAACTACCGTGATGCTTGTGAAATCAAGGTTCCATTCCTTCCCCCCGACCCACTGTACATGCTGCTGCAAGATGCCTTTCAACCTCACCTTTTTATAGAATCCCCTCCAGTAAAAACAGGAAACAAACAAACTTAAAAAAAAACGCATCTCCACACACACAAAAAGGTAACTATGTGAGGTTCTGGATGTGTTAACTGGCTTAATATGGTGATCACTTCACAGTGTACACATACATCAAAACATCAAGTTGTATCTTAAGTACATACAATTTCTATTTGTCAATTATAGCCAAATAAAGCTGAAAAATAAGATTAAAAAGGAATATAATAAATAAAAACCAAATAACCGCACAATTTATCTTAATTTGGCATCCAATGACCTTCAGAAAAAAAGTATTTCCAAGTCATGTTTACAACTTTATCTTAAAGAGAAGGTACAGCATAGGGTTAAAAGCACAGACTGCATAGACAGAGTGGTTGGAATTACCTATTTACCAGTAATTGCTGTGTGACACTGGGTAACTTACTTCACTTTTCTGTTTCATTTTCCTCAGCTATAAAATAGAGATGATAAAAGTACCTACCATAGAGGGATTCTCTGAGAGTTAAAAGAGTTAAATGCACAGTGTTTAGATTAGTGCGTGACACAAAATAAGGGCTCAACATAAGTTGTTATTATTATGAACTATTATCTCTCTTTCAGTCAAACTGGTGTATTCAATATTCTGAAATATTTCTTATGCTTTTCAAACATTCATTTCATTGTTAATTCTTTCAACAGCTATATATTGAGTGCCTAATTTGTGCAATATGTACAGTACCAGTTCAGTGGTATAAACACAAAAAGGGACCATGCTTTATGTAGTTACAGTCTAAAACAAAGCCAGATATTAATAAGTGATGCCGATAAATGTCCACATGCTCACACTATGTCCTTGCTCTCTCCCACTTGGAATACCTTCCTTCTGATTCTCTACCTATTGATTTCTAACCCATTTTTAAAGGCCTAGTTCAAACTCTAGCCATTTATCTCCTTGGGAGGGTGCTCCAGCCAAAACAAATTTTTTATACTGAGTATTGCTAGAGTAATTATGTTCTATTCCATTATGGAGTTACTAATTTACATATTGCCTATACTTTCTTTTAAAATTTATACTTTCTTTTACAATTTAAAATTACTGAGGACAGAGACCAAGATAGTCTCTTGTCCAAGTGTCCTTGTTCAAATGCCTATCAATGTCCTGAATAGGAACTATGGAAAGTATATTAATTGAAAAGCGATCAGTCTTTCAATCTGTAGCCTCAGACAAAGATTGTAGCCTAATGGTCTGTTACCACAGATACTTTCTACCTTGCTGTGTAGAGATGAAATAATAGGTTGTTTATCAAAGAAAGAATGAGAGTGACCCAAATCTATTCCTGGAAGCATGTCAAACCCTTGGCAAAGGAGGACTTCAACAAGAAGAACCAGAGAATACTGAAGGTTAAATCTCTGATTTTTCCAGTGTAAAACAAGAGGTCCTTGTTACTGAAGGTACAGCCTTTGTTAAGAGGGAGCTCTTCGGGATGGAGAAGAATTTGTCTAGCTCAGAGCTGGCCAAACAGATTGCAAAGACCTAGGATAAAGGGCATCATTAACTTCAGATCTTGTGCAAGCAAAGGGATTTCCTAGAACATCTATATTGCTTGCCAAAGAAGCAGACTTCTAGCCTGCCACACCAGGTATCACTCACACTTCTTAGTTCCAGCTGAGGATCCATGCCCTTATTTGGTTTGATCCCACTTGCTGGCCATGCATATGATATTATTCCTGGAATTCCTCTCATCTCCTATCATTTAATCATCTCTTTATCTATGTCCCCCCATTGTGAGAGCCTTGAATTCTCCTTGAATCATCTCAGTTTCACTCCAGCTGGAAATTCCCAAAGATTGACATTCCTTATGTACTTAACTATTTGGGTGGGAGTGGGGAGCTACTTCAGTCAGACATTGTTCTAGGAACCTGGGATATAACCAAGAACCAAACAGACAATGTCCCTACCCACAAGGACCCATACTCAAGTAGAGGGAGGCTAAAATAAACAAACTATTAAATATATATAATATATGCAGGGGATCATAAGAGCTGTAGAGAAAAAAGACAGGATAAGAGGATATAGAATGCCAATTCGATGTTAGTGGTGTGGAGGGAGTGATTAGTATTTTATATGGAGTGGTCTGGGAAGACCTCTTTTTGTACAGTAGTTAAGAATCCAGGATCTAGAATCACATTTCCTGGATATGAATCTCAGATCCATTGTGAACTAGTCTTATGATCTTTGGAAATGTTTTATTTTCTTTTTATATTTTAGTCTCTCAGTTAGAAAATGTGAATATAAAATAATAACTGTATAAAGTTACTGTAAGGATTAAATGAGATGATAGATGTCTCATACTTAGGAAAGGGGCACAGTATATATTAAGTACTTCACAAGTACACATTGTTACTGTCATTAGGTCAAATCTAACAGCCAACCCCTCAAAAATCTAAAAGAGCACTGCTACTCAGCTATAAAAAAAAAAGATGACATCTTGTCATTTGTGACAACATGGATGGACCTTGAGGATATTATGCTAAGTCAAATAAGTCAGAAAGAAAAAGACAAATACCGTATGATTTCACTTATATGTGGAATATAAAAACAAACAAACATACAAACATAAACAAACCAACAAACACATAGATACAGAGAACATAGTAGTGGTTAGCAGAGGCGAAGGGGCAGGGAGGGCAAAACTGGTAAAGGGGGTCAACAGTTTGGTGACAGACAGAAACTAAACTTTTGGTGGTGAGCATGCTATAGTGTATACAGAAGTCAAAATACAAAGTTGTACACGTGAAACTTATTAATGTTGCAAACCAGTGTTACCTCAATTAAAAAAAAACCCCCAAAACTAAAAGAACACAATTTGCCCTTTCATAAGGGTGTGAACATGAACTTGCCCTTTCATAAGGGTTTGAACATGTTTGGAGAAACAGTGACTTGAGGCAATTTGACGGAGCATCTTATTATCTAGAAACCTCTGGCTTTCTTTTTCATGAAGCATATGATGCAGCTTGATATTTAAGGGACTATAGCCATACAGGCTAAGGTATAATATATAAGATGATCCTATTTCCATGGGAAAGTAGCAGGGAAACTAGTTGAAAGAGAAAAGAAATACACCTCTCCACATCAGGAAGACTTCACTTATTAAGTTTTATATTGATACTTAAATTTAGATTTCTCCATAAATACTTTAAACATTTATAAAGGTGTTCTCACTTTCAGTATTACGGGTAATAGGATAATATTAGCCATTCACAAATTCAGCCCTCAAATTAATAGGCATTCTCAGTGACCATGTGTGATTTATTCCCCCCAGACAACCAGTGGATGCTAAGGAAAACAGCCCAAATCATGATTTTGGACTCTAGTGGTTAGAGAATACTACCTTTTCTCCACACCTTCCATAAAGGAAGGGAATTCCAATGGACTGCTCCTTCGTCTATAATGCACTTGAGTCATTTCAATATTAAGCAAGAGAGAAAGAAGTCAAAGAATTAATCATCACCTGCCTCTTTGTTAAATTTATAAAGTCCAATTTCTCTTGGTGAATATTCACTTAGCTCTAATTGAATTGACACTTAAATACCACAATTGGACAGAAGTCTTTGGAGAGATTTCTTCACCCCAACCATTAAAATATTTTCTGCTTTAACTACAAAGTATAAAGCATGTCATGGTTTCCTACCACTGTAACAAATGCTTAAGGCAGAAATATAAGTGATTTAAGGACAGTTAGAAATGAAACAAGATTTTTGTCATTATTCTCATTCCACTAATCTGTTTTGAAACACAAAATGCAAATCCACAAGGGGATGCTTAATATAAAACAATGAAAAATGAATGAAATGAATTTTTCATTATGTTTTTCAAACAAGCATAAGACACAAAGAAGCAAGTTTTCTTCTCTACTAAAAACAAATCAAAAGAGCAAGAGGAAATTAAAATAAAATATAACAACACTACAATTATACAAAAAGAAATGCAATTTAAAGTCAAATAAAATGTCAATTTCTTTTTTTTTGACTGAAGTAAACAAATGTATTCTAGAAAGGCTAAATCTATTTTCTACTATAAAAGAATTAGCAAACTCTACACATATAGGACACTGGAGTATTGATGTGATTTAATAGAGAAAGATAAATAATAGTTATCCCACTCAGTCAGGAAGTATTGGGTAACACTCTGTTTCTATGTCAAGTAACACTAGCATGGCATGATGATCTATACCATATTTTCCTCTCTAAATATATAGAAATCACTTTCATTATTATTATCATTATTTTTTTAAACATCTTTATTGGAGTATAATTGCTTTACAGCAGTGTGTTAGTTTCTGCTGTATAACAAAGCAAATCAGCTATACATATACATATATCCCCATATCTCCTCCCTCTTGAGCCTCCCTCCCACCCTCCCTATCCCACCCCTCTAGGTGGTCACAAAGCACCGAGCTGATCTCCCTGTGCTATGTGGCTGCTTCCCACTAGCTGTCTATTTTACATTTGGTAGTGTATATATGTCCATGCCACGCTTTCACTTCGTCCCAGCTTACCCTTTTCCCTCCCCGTGTCCTCAAGTCCATTATCTATGTCTGTGTCTTTATTCCTGTCCTGCCCCTAGGTTCTTCAGAACTAACTTTTTTTTTTTATTTTAAGATTCCATATATATGCATTAGCATATGGTATTTGTTTATCTCTTTCTGACTTGCTTCACTCTGTATGACAGTCTCTAGGTCCATCCACCTCACTACAAATAACTCAATTTCATTTCTTTTTATGGCTGAGTAATATTCCATTGTATATAGGTGTCACATCTTCTTTATCCATTCATCTGTCAATGGACACTTAGGTTGCTTCCATGTCCTGGCTATTGTAAATAGAGCTGCAATGAACATTGTGGTACATGACTCTTTTTGAATTATGGTTTTCTCAGGGTATATGCCCAGTAGTGGGATTGCTGGGTTGTACGGTAGTTCTATTTTTAGTTTTTTAAGGAACCTCCATTCTGTTCTCCATAGTGGCTGTATCAATTTATATTCCCACCAACAGTGCAAGAGGGTTCCCTTTTCCCCACACCTTCTCCAGTATTTATTGCTTGTAGATTTTTTGATGATGGACATTCTGACTGGTGTGAGGTGATACCTCATTGTAGATTTGATTTGCATTTCTCTCACGATTAGTGATGCTGAGCATCCTTTCACGTGTTTGTTGGCAATCTGTTATGTCTTTGGAGAAATGTCTATTTAGGTCTTCTCTCCATTTCTGTATTGGGTTGTTTGTTTTTTTGACACTGAGCTGCATGAGCTGCTTGTATATTTTGGAGATTAATCCTTTGTCCATTGCTTCATTTGCAAATATTTTCTCTCATTCTGAGGGTTGTCTTTTCATCTTTTTTATGGTCTCCTTTGCTGTGCAAAAGCTTTTAAGTTTCATTAGGTCCCATTTGTTTATTTTCGTTTTTATTTCCATTTCTCTAGAAGGTGGGTCAAAAGCATCTTGCTGTGATTTATGTCATGGAGTGTTCTGCCTGTGTTTTCCTCTAAGAGTTTTAGAGTATCTGGCCTTACATTTAGGTCTTTAATCCATTTTGAGTTTATTTTTGTGTATGGTGTTAGGGAGTGTTCTCATTTCATTCTTTTATATATAGCTGTCCAGTTTTCCCAGCACCACTTATTGAAGAGGCTGTCTTTTCTCCATTGTATATTCTTGCTTCCTTTATCAAAGATAAGGTGAACGTATGTGCGTGGGTTTATCTCTGGGCTTTCTATGCTGCTCCATTGATCTATATTTCTGTTTTTGTGCCAGTACCATACTGTCTTGATTACTGTAGCTTGGTAGTATAGTCTGAAGTCAGGGAGCCTGATTTCTCCACCTCCATTTTTCTGTCTCAAGATTGCTTTGGCTATTCAGGGTCTTTTGTGTTTCCATACAAATTGTGAAATTTTTGGTTCTAGTTCGGTGCAAAATGCCATTGGTAGTTTGATAGGGATTGCATTGAATCTGTAGATTGCTTTGGGTAGTATAGTCATTTCCACAATGTTGATTCTTCCAATCCAAGAACATGGTATATCTCTCGATCTGTTTGTATCATCTTTAATTTCTTTCATCAGTGTCTTATAGTTTTCTGAATACAGGTCTTTGGTCTCCTTAGGTAGGTTTATTCCTAGGTATTTTATTCTTGTTGTTGCAGTGGTAAATGGGAGTGTTTCCTTAATTTCTCTTTTAGATTTCTCATCATTAGTGTATAGAAATGCAAGGGATTTCTGTGCATTAATTTTGTATCCTGCTACTTTTCCAAATTCATTGATTAGCTGTAGTAGTTTTCTAGTAGCAACTTCAGGATTCTCTATGTGTAGTATCATGTCATCTGCAAACAGTGATAGTTTTACTTCTTCTTTTCCAATTCAGATTCCTTTTATTTCATTCTCTTCTCCGATTGCTGTGACTAAAACTTCCAAAATTATGTTGAATAATAGTGGTGAGAGTGGGCAACCTTGTCTTGTTCCTGATCTTAGTGGAAATGGTTTCAGTTTTTCAACATTGAGAATGATGTTGGCTGTGGGTTTGTCATAAATAGCATTTATTATGTTGAGGTAAGTTCCCTCTATGCCTACTTTCTGGAGGGTTTTTATCATAAATCAGTGTTGAATTTGGTCAAAAGCTTTTTCTGCATCTATTGAGATGATCATATGGTTTTTACCCTTCAATGTGTTAATGTGGTGTATCACATTGATTGATTTGCGTATATTGAAGAATCCTTGCATTCCTGGGATAAACCCCACTTGATCATGGTGTGTGATTCTTTTAATGTACTTTTGGATTCTGTTTGCTAGTATTTTGTTGAGGATTTTTGCATCTATGTTCATCAGTGATATTGGCCTGTAGTATTCCTTTTTTGTGGCATCTTTGTCTGGTTTTGGTATCAGGGTGATGGTGGCCTCATAGAATGAGTTTGGGAGTGTTCCTCCCTCTGCTATATTTTGGAAGAGTTTGAGAAGCATAGGTGTTATGTCCTCTTTAAATATTTGATCGAATCCACCTGTGAAGCCATCTGGTCCAGGGCTTTTGTTTGTTGGCAGATTTTTAATCACAGTCTCAATTTCAGTGCTTGGGATTGGTCTGTTTATATTTTCTATTTCTTCCTGGTTCAGTCTTGGAAGGTTGTGCTTTTCTAAGAATTTGTCCATTTCTTCCAGGTTGTCCATTTTATTGGCATATAGTTGCTTGTAGTAATCTCTCATGATCCTTTGTATTTCTGCAGTGTCAGTTGTTACTTCTTGTTTTTCATTTCTAATTCTATTGATTTGAGTCTTCTCCTTTTTTTTTTTTTTGATGGCTCTGGCTAATGGTTTATCAATTTTGTTTACCTTCTCAAAGAACCAGCTTTTAGTTTTATTGATCTTTGCTATTGTTACCTTCATTTCTTTTTCATTTATCTCTGATCTGATCTTTATTTCTTTCCTTCTGCTAACTTTGGGGTTTTTTGTTCTTCTTTCTCTAATTGCTTCAGGTGTAAGGTTAGGTTGTTTATTTGAGATGTTTCTTGTTTCTTGAGGTAGGATTTTATTGCTATAAACTTCCCTCTTAGAACTGCTTTTGCTGCATCACATAGGTTTTGGGTTGTCATGTTTTTATTGTCATTTGTTACTAGGTATTTTTTGATTTCCTCTTCTATTTCTTCAGTGATCTCTTGGTTATTTAGTAGTGTATTGTTTAGCCTCCATGTGTTTGTATTTTTTACAGATTTTTTTCCTGTAATTGATATCTAGTCTCATAGTGTTGTGGTCAGAAAAGATACTTGATACGATGTCAATTTTCTTAAATTTACCAAGGCTTTATTTGTGACCCAAGATATGATCTATCCTGGAGAATGTTCCATGAGTGCTTGAGAAGAAAGTGTAATCTGCTGTTTTTGGATGGAATGTCCTATAAATATCAATTAAGTCCATCTTGTTTCATGTATCATTTAAAGCTTGTGTTTCCTTATTTATTTTCATTTTGGATGATCTGTCCATTGGTGAAAGTGGGGTGTTAAAGTCCCCTACTACTATTGTGTTACTGTCGACTTCCCCTCTTATGGCTGTTAGCATTTGCCTTATGTATTGAGGTGTTCCTATGTTGGGTGCATAAATATTTATAATTGTTATATCTTCTTCTTGGATTGATCCTTTGATCATTATGTAGTGTCTTTCTTTGTCTCTTGTAATAGTCTTTATTTTAAAGTCTATTTTGTCTGATATGAGAATTGCTACTCCAGCTTTCTTTTGATTTCCATTTGCATGGACTATCTTTTTCCATCCCCTCACTTTCAGTATGTACATTATTATTATTAAATTTTAATCTAGATGGCATTTATTAAGGCCAAAAATATACTACATAATACTCTATCAATAGTGGATACGTCCTTCTATTGTAACAAAATTTTAAAGAACAGCTTGCTAAATTTTCTCCCCACAGCAAAATGCTCTCAAATCTGCTTCCATGGGAATCCTGATCTGGCCCGTATTCTATCAAAGATCAAAGCAATGGAATCCTACAAAGAAGCTGATCTATACAAGCTTGGACAGGGTGGAAGGATCTGTGACCTGTGAGACTGAACAGAGCCTCTGAGACCAGTAGCTTTAGACTTTGAAGTTGCATGGCTTGTTGAAGTAAAAAATCAGCTTATTGTAGGAGGTGAGGGGGCAGAGCAGGAGAGAGAAAAAAGAATATATCTTCCTAACTTTGAATTTCATGAAGTGATATAACTGGTGAGGGAGAAATTATCTCAATTTGGGGATAAATGGACTCAGTCATTTTCCATGAGATAACTTTGTTTTAGCACCAGGTCCAAGCACCCTCTCTTCTTGTACCCTATCCTACCACCATGCAATTAGACACTGGAGACTGGTTGAGCAATGTCTTAGGGAGTCATAAATGGGATCTAAAGTTAGGAATATTCGTTTCAAATATAAGAAACTGCTGTGTAGTGGATCCAAAATCGCTGACTATTAGCAACTTCATGTGGTTCAAACAAAAAAGAAAGATCAGAATAAAGAATAGCGAACCAGAAATTATATTTATGTGGGACTATTCTATAGGACACTCCATTAAATTGGTATGTGGCAGGAGCCAGTGGAATAGAACACTCCAACTTTCCAGATATCTTTTACACATTTTTCATTCCACTAGCAGCAGAAAATCCCGTTTAAAAGAATGAACATATCAACAATTAATGATATGGAAAAATATGCAAGGTGTATTAAGTAAAGCAAATAAGCACATTGCTAAACTTGGTCTCATTTTTATAAAAGTATGTTTATTAGTGAACATATAGGGTAAAAATATAGCAAAATATACATGGGAATTGTCAGCAGTAATTAGCAATGATTGTCTCAGATAGTGAGATTATAGAGGCTTCTGAACTTCTGTATTGTATTTCTGAAATGTCTAAATTTATTTTGTAACATGAGAATGTTACTTTGGTAATCAGAAAAATAAAGATACCTTAAATTTAACACATTATTGACAGGGGGATTTTTGCAGAAACTAATGCCTGTGGCCATAATACATCCCCGGTCAAAAATGTGTTAATAAAGTAGCATTTAATAATAAACTATCTACTTGCCAACCACTCTACATTTTAGAATAAAGAGAAAGTGACCAGTTAACTTCTAGTCTAAGCAATGCAGAATTAGCTTGGGAAGTAAATGAAACAGAGCATTCTGTCTCTCTCTCATTCCCTTCCTACATCATTTTTATTCTCTGTCTTATTTTTATACTCACAGAATCTTTGTCATACTACATTATTTACGTGATTTAATTTTAATTCTAACTTACAACTGAGAAAAAAATGAGACCCAGAGTTAGTTATTCAGTGATATGTCCCTGAATATAGAGCTAACACGGAACCCACCAAGAATCTGAATTTAGGTCTTGAAACACTACACTAATAAGTTTTTTCTCTAGTCTACACTGCCAAATGAACTTGTTACCTTAAGGTTATAATATTCAAGTAAGGGAATCTGGGGGATAGTTAAATGTGCTTAAATCTGATTTTTTTAAATCACAGAAAAAAATGTGGCGATAACCTATTGTTTGAGTTGGGGAAGTCACTGCAAGAGTTTTCAGAGACTTACAAAATTAACATCTGACAGTACAATTAGGAGAAGTCCTAATGAGGAAGAAATCAGGAATTCAGTGAAAAAGAATTTCACAACAGGATACAAAAGGATTAGAAACTTCAGGGATGAAGAGAAATGGTTGACTAGATTGTAAAAATGGTAATAGGAAAACAAAAGCTTAAAATGAATTAAGCTGGTGAATAATGCTAAAAGTAACAATCAGAAATGTTGTAATATTTAAAATAGAAGCAACAACCAGGCAAAGAACTGATGTTTGATGAAGGGTATACGGTATAATACAGTCAAATACTATTTTTGCTCAATATTATTTGTCAAGAAAATGATCTTCAAACTAGAAAATGTAGAATGATAATTGAAGGCCAATTAAGTGAATAAATTATTCTTAAAAGCCTATCTAAAATGGGTTCAGATACAGATGAGTTGCATTCCACTGTCCTGAAAGAACTTATAAATGTGATTTTTTTGGCAGACAGGCAATATTTAAGGAATTTTATACAAGGATTTTTTTTTCTAACACATTAATAAGCTAAATTAAATAAACTGTGGGCCAGAAAGCTTGTAACTGACTCTGTGAAAATGTCAAAAAGCATGATGTATGAGTATTTAGAAAAGCAAGGAACAGTATTCAATACCAAAATGCCTGCATCACGACTGGCTTAGTGTACTTTTTGATAATGGAACTAGACTGACAGAAGATTATGTAAACACAGTATATCTGGAGTTGAGAAGGCATTTAACAACATATTTCATGATATCCTTACAGGACATGATGAAGAAGCATGATTTAATAATGATATAATTAGATGTATTTACAACTGGTACTAAATTCTTATCCTGAGGTCCTGATGAAAGAATAGGTGACAACCTGCAGAAAATTCTCTAGCGATGTGGTGCATAGCTCTATGTCTAAGTTTGTATGAACTTAACCTTGTACCATTCAACATTTTCTGGATAACCTGCACAGGGACATTAATCTAATGCTGATTATATAAATTTGCATATGACCCTAATTTGGAAGATATGAACCATAAAGATCTAAAATATTAAGAATGATAGACCAAATCTAATGATGATACTTTATCAGTAAATATAATTCTTGCATTTTGATTTATCTAATAAGCAACTATAAAAGTAAAGAGTAGATGAGGCTTGGGTTACCTTAAAAATATTTTGTACAAATATAAATATATTCATAATGTATTTTATATATAATTACATAATTATAATTTCATATATATGTTATAGTTTAAATATATGTATATAAAATATATATAACTTTTTTTTTTTTTTTTGCATGCCTAAATCCATTTACTCTTCATGTAACAGCAACGTGGTTTCCATTAAAGAACCAGCTTGCTCAACTCTCAGGCCAGTAACTGACTCTTAATGTCAGATCCCATTTCCAGATTCCTGGGTGTTGGCATGTGATTTAGGTGTGGGCAATGAGAAATCTGCATCCCTGTAGCCACAGGACTGGTCCAGACATAGGAAAGTAATACAGGCTGAGTGAATCAAACCATTTCCAACTATTAAGAACTATTAAGAAGAAGATTGTCTTTCTACTAAGGTTACTCAGCTGTAGCTTGGAGCTGCCTGGAGCTTCTGGCAGCTATCTTAGTTACCTATGGGAACAACTTGCCTGAGAATCAAGCCAACACAAAGGAAAGCCTAACTAGGAACTGGAAAGTCATGAATTCTTGACAGCATTGTTTGAAAGTAGGATCTAGACATGTCTAAAGAAAGAGATTATACTTGAAGTATTATTTACAATTCTGAGTCACATGTTCCAAATGCAAGCAAAGACTAATTGAAGAATATTACATAGCGAATTCAATCATCTTTTGATTGATTTAACTAGATAAATGCTAAAATTTGCTTCTAAGCCTTAAATATAATTTCAAAATTTATTAAAATTAATCATTATCAAACATCCATTCAAACCCAGCTTCTATATATCTGATTAAGAATTGTATTTGTTCCTGTATAAAATTCTGATGAGAGGCTCTTAGTTCATTATTTAAAAGATTCAATTTTTTCATTCAATAACCCATTACAGTGTGACAACTATGTGTCAAGAATGTATACCTTAATTTAAGTAACATGTAATTGGGAAATAACTGTAACGGATAAAACTATAGCACATATTGTCAAAATAAATTCAAGAAGTTTTAAAGAAAAAATTCAGTAAGATACATATATACATTTTAAGCTCTACTTAAAAAAAATTACCGGGCTTCCCTGGTGGCGCAGTGGTTGAGAATCTGCCTGCCAATGCAGGGCACACGGGTTCGAGCCCTGGTCTGGGAAGATCCCACATGCCGCGGAGCAACTGGGCCCGTGAGCCACAACTACTGAGCCTGCGCGTCTGGAGCCTGTGCTCCGCAACAAGAGAGGCTGCGATAGTGAGAGGCCCGTGCACCGCGATGAAGAGTGGCCCCCGCTTGCCACAACTAGAGAAAGCCCTCGCACAGAAACGAAGACCCAACACAGCCATAAATAAATTAATAAAAAGAAAAAATTAAAAAAAAAAATTACCAAGAAGTAAGGGCAATAAAGTAACTTGAAAGAATATGTGCAATAAATAAAGTGCTATTATGATTGATAAAGAATGCTCTGAAATCAAGAAAAGAAAAAGCATAAGCAAAAAAGAGAAGAACATCCCCCAGCTAAAATGGAAATGGATCATGCATGGAAATTAGCTACAGAAAACAATATAGTTATCTATTGAAGCTTATTAAAAAGTTAAACTACATGAAAGTAAATATTATTCAAATTAAAATAATAATGAGATTATTTTGCCCATTTGGCAAAGATCGTTAAACGTTATTATTTCGTTCCCATCAGTTGATGGGAGTATAAACTGATAGAATATTTTTAAAGCAATTTGATAAATGTATCAAAGGCCCAAAATATGATCACATTTTTTGACTCAATTATCATACTACTTAGATTTAATCCTGAAGAAAATCAGCAATACAGAAGGATGTTTGTTGCAGCATTATTTATACCACTGAAAATGCACAGCAAACTACCCAAGAGAAGTTATTTTAAATTTGTTGGTTTTTATTTACATAATTGGATGCCATGTAACTATTAAAAATTATGTTCTTAATAAAAAGAAAGATAACTACACATTACATTATTAAATTAAAAAATAAAATTTGTTATGATTCCAATTTTTACATTAAAATTTTATGTTAAAAATTCAATTTTTAAGCATTTTAAATGGCTGCAAATAAATACACTAATGCATGTTTTTTTGTTTGAGTATATGTGATTTTCTTTTGCAAAATTATTATCATACATTAAGAAAATGCCCAAATCCTAAGCATAAAGTTTGATAAACCCTCTGAAACCAACTGTGCCCTTTCAGACCCTACATAAGAAAAAAGGAAGTTTCTATCCTTACTTCTAATATCATGATTAGGGTTCATTGCTTTCAAATTTTATATAAATGTAATAGTGTGATATGTACTCTTATGCCTGGCTTCTTTGGCTGAAAATCATGTACATGAAATGTATCCATGTTGTTGTGCGGAAATGCAATTCATTTATTTTCATCACTTTATTGCATTTCATCCTATGAATACACCACACACAATATATATTTGTATCAGTTCTGCTTTTGATAAATATTTTCATAGTTTCCAGTATTAGTTATTACAAACAGGGCTGCTATAAATATCCTCAATCTTCTCTTCCAGAGCATGTATATATGCATTTCTGTTGGTTAGAGTCTTAGGAATGGACTCATAGAGCATGACTATGATCAACTTTATTAAGCACTGCAAAAGAGTTTTCAAAGTGTTTGTTTACCAATTTACACTACCACCAGCAGGATTCCTGTTTTGCCACATCCTGGTCAACATTTTACATTATTCATTGTCTTTTTTTTTTAAATTTCATCCATTCTGGTGGGCATGCAGTAGTATTTTTTTGTAGTTTTAATTAGCCTATTTCTGATGATTAGTGAAACAGGATTATATATAATTTTAATTTTCTTCCTTATAATGTTTTGTATTTTTAAATATCTCTACTATGAACAAGTCCAATAATTACAAATAAGCATTTCTAAGCAAATGTGCATGTATTATTGCTTTGTTACCGTATAATTTTTCTGCAATCAATTGTTGCTTATACATATCTCGGAAATAAAATTATAACTTTAAAAACAAGGATGACAGGGCTTCCCTGTTGGCGCAGTGGTTGAGAATCCGCCTGCCAATGCAGGGGACACGGGTTCGAGCCCTGGTCTGGGAAGATCCCACATGCCGCGGAGCAACTGGGCCCGTGAGCCACAACTACTGAGCCTGCGCGTCTGGAGCCTGTGCTCCGCAACAAGAGAGGCCGCGATAGTGAGAGGCCCGCGCACCGCGATGAAGAGTGGCCCCCGCTCGCCGCAACTAGAGAAAGCCCTCGCACAGAAACGAAGACCCAACACAGCCAAAAATAAATAAATACATAAATAAATTTAAAAACAAGGATGACAGGGCTTCCCTGTTGGCGCAGTGGTTAAGAATCTGCCTGCCAATGCAGGGGACACGGGTTCGAGCCCTGGTCTGGGAAGATCCCACATGCAGTGGAGCAGCTAAGCCCGTAAGCCACAACTACTGAGCCTGCACTCTAGAGCCCGCGAGTCCCAACTACTGAAGCCCGTGTGCCTAGAGCCCGTGCTCCGCAACAAGAGAAGCCACCACAATGAGAACCCTGCGCACCGCAACGAAGAGTAGCCCCCGCTCGCCGCAACTAGAGAAAGCCCACGCACAGCAACAAAGACCCAACGCAGCCAAAAATAAATAAAATAAAATAAATAAATTTTTTTTAAAAAGCTTTAAAAACAAAAAAACAAGGATAACAATTCTTATTATACTCCATACAGTTTAGAACACAATATTTATAATTTGGAAATGTCAGTTAAGATAATTTGTTTAAATTTCTTACTCATTATGTGAAGGCTTAGGCTTGATATCATTTATTTCTTATGGAGAAAAGAAAGAAGTAGACTTAACTATTCCCCCTGCCCCCACAAATGTAAACTACGGCTTTTGCTATAATGTTAAATAAATGTACATTCTAATACATATCTTTTGTGATTCTTGCATGTTAACTATGGACAGACATGAACGCTTCAATGAAAAAAAAATGTACTTTTAAAATGAATAAATATTATAAATTATTACAAAATATCTATACAATCATTTATATGCTCATCAATGATATTGAGTACTTAAAACTTGTCTAGCATATAATATAATCAAAGGAGTCTGATTAAATATTTGCCTGGGAAACTCCACCACAATGCCTAGAAAATGCCCAGTCACGCTAGTTCTAAATGCTCTGGGTTCTAACATGTTTCACTAGCAAAGATCTCTGTCTGAGCAAATCATTCTTGGACTTACAGGAGAGAGCTGGCTCTAAATCACAAACATATTTGACTTAGAAAGCTGTCATTGTTCCATACTTTCCTTCAAAGTGCAGAATGCTGGTTACAGTGAAATATCAAGTTTTCATAGGTTGGGAGGTGAGGAGAAGAAAAAAATCAGAGAGTATTCATTTTCTTCATTGATATTTAACTACAGAAATTGTTGGTAAAAGGGAGGAAATCATTTTAGCGTAGAAAAGCTGTTTCTGAGAAATACAGTGAAAGAAGCTCTACCTGCTGCAAAGGACACACCAAAATGTCAGCAAGTATAAGCGAATATTCACAAAGCTTAAATTAGTAGATCTGTCACCTCTTAAAAATTACCTTTTATCTTTCTTATCCCTAAAAGAAGACCCTTCAGTAGAGATATGTCCTCTTATCCTTTAGAAGGACACTTTGGAGACATTAGAAAAAGATTTTTTGGTGGGGGAGGTACTTGCTTAAAGAAGAAAAGCATCGATGTGTGTGGAAGGAGGTCTGACACTTAAATTATGAAGCAAATGAAAAGATTATGAAATATTTATCATATAAATCATAAGAACCTTTTAGAAACTAAATGTGATTTAAGAAGGTAAATGTGTTGTCATAAGGAGTTTTGAATGGCATTATTAAATGGCATAAACTGGAGATTAACTTTCCTTAGTACAAATTTGCTTGTTTTTGAACAGCAAAGATTCTAAATAATCTCTCAAAAGACTGGGTAGAAGTTGGCAGCTTGTATAAGCCTTTCACCCTTCCTTAATGTGAAAGTAAACTGCAAAAGCTGTTATGTCTAAGAAAAGGGTAATCAAGAAAAATATCATTAAAGTGTATTTGAGATTAACTGTTACATGAAAGAGCTCGTCTGACACCTGACACAAGTAACTGGATTTTGTTTTCCAATGTATGCCGATGGACTCAATGGTCAGAGCAGACTGAATTGTATTTTTGTAAGGCTCTTCAACAGACAGCCAAATAAATAGCTTTTCCCCCGCTGCATGGTTTGCTGTTTGCTTAAGCAAAAATCCAATTTCTGAAGAGGACTCCACAAGGGCTAAATTCCCTGCCATTTACAAGTGTCCCATTAGAGTAGATTTCTATATGGAAATAACATTCCAAGACAAGGAAAGAAACGCTAGGTCTGAGGTCCGCTGTTCCTGATGTGTTTTATTATTTCTTTTTCATTTGGAGAGTAGAGCTGTTCTCCCAGGAGAAAGAAGGAGAGAGTTATGTTTGAATACAAATGTCTCAAGAAACTGGAGCTTCTTTTAAAAGTGAAATCTCTCCTTTTTTTTTTTTTGGTATGCATCAAGGACGGGGGTAGAACTGTCAGCTTCACACTCAGGCTGCTTCTCATTAAAAGATTTTTTTAATTAAGAATTCAAAGGAAAAAACTCCAAGTGGAGTAGCATATATTAGAGATGGTGAAGCTTGGGTTTGATTACTGTTTCCTTTAGCACATCTGGAGGAAGCTTTTATTTGAAAATAGGCACTATTAGAATGAGACAACCTGTGTGTCTGGCTTACAGGATGCCATATAAAGACCTGGTAGTTTTGCAATAGCTTTCTTCTAGGAGGTGAGAAAAATAAATTTTAATGAAGGTTCATAAAGTTTCAGGAATGTTTTAACTAATAAAACTAGTATCACTGATGTTAAGAAAATGTTCATTGATTTTTAAAACTTTAATTATTGGAGAATGAAAATCTTTGTAATGGATTCAAATGCCTAATCTAGTATATGCTTGTTTTTTAAACAATTGATTTATAGTTCCTGCAAATAGCCATGCACTTTTACATTAGTTTTGCTTGTATTTAGCTTTTCAATTTAAAGAAATGAACACAGGGCTTCCCCGGTGGCGCAGTGGTTGAGAGTCTGCCTGCCAATGCAGGGGACATGGGTTCGAGCCCTGGTCTGGGAAGATCCCACATGTCGCGGAGCAACTGGGCCCATGAGCCACAATTGCTGAGCCTGCGCGTCTGGAGCCTGTGCTCCGCAATAAGAAAGGCCGCGATAATGAGAGGCCCGCGCACCGCGATGAAGAGTGGCCCCCACTTGCCGCAACTAGAGAAAGCCCTCGCACGGAAACGAAGACCCAACACAGCCATAAATAAATAAATAAAAATAAAAATAAAAAAAGAAATGAACACAGATTTAGTAATATAATATTCAGTAAGAATTTACCTAAAAGGCAAAACAAACTCATGGAAAGTGTTCTAGAAAACGTAATTGTATTACAATGTTAACTTGTTTGAATTAGATAAATGCCTATTGACTTAGTTGTTAAACATACTATTGAAACTGAAAGATAAATTGGTGTTTCCATGAAAGCTTCACTAAAGGAAAAGTTTAAAATATCACCATATGAACAAGATGATTCTGTTCATCAAATTCCTTTTCATATAGTTCAAGGGTGATTGAGTTTCTTCATTCAAGATCATCAGGGCTCTACTTTAATATTACTAAGTGTCATTAAAAAAAAAAAAAAAAAGCAAAGCCCAAGTACTGTACAACCTTTTGAAAAAAACTTAAATCTAGTCAAGTAAAGCATCCGAAAGCTTTTTTTTCCCCTTTCTAAATCCCCTTGTATTCTGATTTTATATTAGGAAATAATTATTGTGAAACATAACTTTAACTGGGGGCTTTTATGTAGTGCAAAGAGAAGCATTCAACCACTTCTTTGAATACCATGATTCCCACTTTGAAGAAACTGAGAAAGACGCATTATCCTAGACAACTAAGAGAACCTGACTATTAGAGAGGTCTAGTACTTTGACTGCCCAAACGTTTATACAAATGTAACCAAAGTAGGATTAACTGAAAGAATATGAAACAGAGGAGAAAACAATAGGCTAAGGGTAAGATGCTTCACCTTTTAGTTTCCTTATTTGTAAAAGCAGGAAATTTTGACTAAGTTTTCTTTGAGTTCATTTGACCTCCCAACATGATGATCCTATATGATTTACAGGGCTTTATATAAATTCCTTCTCTCATGCAATAAACTGTCTTGAAGTTTATCACCTTTTCTGACTTACTCATAACATAGAAGCAAACTTGGCATTATCTTTAGTATCTCTTTCACCAAGATGTTGGTGTTAAGAAAACAGGAATTTGGCGAAGATAGATTTGCTTTCACATACCACCAAGTGTTTTTTCATGGTTAGAAATAGAACTCTATTTAGGAGTTGCATTGTTTAGATGGTAGAACTTAATTTTTCAAAACAGTCAAATGTTTGCTTATATTTCCTTCACTTGCTGATGTATAGTTATATTTGATATGCTGTACACATCATACATGGAATTATTCCATGCTCTTAAATTACTAGTAGAGCTGAGAAACTGTATCAGCCATAGGCCAAGATAATATTTTCAGGTGCTAACAGTATTTATTTTAAAAAAGGGATAAAATGCTTCATTCAAATTAGATAAAAATGCTATTGAGAATTATTTGCAGATGTCAGGAAAAGAAAAAAAATAAAGTACCCTACACAATCATATTATTTCCTGTCACTAAAACTTAGAATGTCATCTTTGAGAACTATCTCTCATCCTTGGACAACTTCTGAGCTAGAAGCCTGTTGCTTTTTTTTTTTTCCAATTTTTTTTAATTTTTGGCTGCATTGGGTCTTCATTGCTACGCGCGGACTTTCTCTGGTTGCGGCGAGCGGGGTCTACTCCTTGTTGAGGTGCACAGGCTTCTCATTGCGGTGGCTTCTCTTGTCGCGGAGCACGGGCTCTACGCTCGCGGGCTTCAGTAGCTGCAGCATGCAGGCTCAGTAGTTGTGGCTCACGGGCTCTAGAGCGCAGGCTTCAGTAGTTGTGACGCACGGGCTTAGATGCTTCGCGGCATGTGGGATCTTCCCGCACCAGGGCTCGAACCCGTGTCCCCTGCATTGGCAGGCAGATTCTCAACCACTGCGCCACCAGGGAAGTCCCAAGCCTGTTGCTTTTGATGTCATTTTAAGATGAAGCCATCAAGGTATATTTGGTTTTGGGCACTTAAAGTTAAAAAGGAAAAATAAAGAACACATCATTTTGTTTCTTGATTCAAGATTTCAATTGAGTAGTTGGGGAAGATGATATAATCTGCAATGAGTCCTGATTCGATCATCCAAAGACTGTTATCTTGCTTTTGTTATCACTGAGGGCTGGTTTCACTTTTGACCCACAACTACCTTCGAATGAGAAACACACAGGGCAGGCAACGGGAGATCTGCACTCCTCAAAGCCAGTAGCTAAAATGAGAAAGTAGAGTCCTGTGGACATTTTCATTTGGCAACATTCTGCCTGTTGCTGAGATCCTGGAGGCATTGATTGTCTCAGGAGGTGAAGAGGGAGCTGAACAAATCCAGGTTGGATTTTTGCTCTTCTTCTGGTAAGGAAAAATGGAAAGTTCCGTTCAAGTGAAGCATCGGTGATCCATGCCAATGCTTCTGGATTCAACTCAAAAAAAAAATTTTAGGGCATCCATAAAAATCAAATAAAAACAAACTTCTTCCCTACTTTATATAATATTCTGTATACTATTTCCATCATGTTTAATTCTGTCAATTATATTTTGTTTTCCAGTGACCTTAAGACTACTTTCTCTTAATTATTTCATAAATATTTAAGATTATTTTATGTACATCAGGTATGATTAAAAGCACTTATGAAATTTATGTTGACAGGGTCAGAATTCTTAAATTCCATCAAATTCAATTATAATGTTATAATAAAATTCATAATATTAAAACCCTTTAAGGATTATTGATGTGAATGAGGTCTGCATATTGGGTAGGTTTTCATTGCAAGTACAAAATTTTTGATTCAAGGAATTCTTAGTATTAAACTATGCAGATAAGTGAACACTGTCAGTGTGAGTGTAGGCAATGTTTCTGTGAGCCTGTTGGATCTGTGCCTCCTTTCCTTAGAAGTGCTTATTACCAACCCCCTGTTCCCTCCCTTACTACCTACATCCACTGCCCCCAAGTCCCCTGCTTTAATTCTCATCCTATTACTCCTGTAGAACGAATAATAACACTGTTTCCTCACCAGCCTTGGCCATAGCACACTGGATGAACACCTAACCCAAATGAAGTCATTCGTATTCTCCCTACCTGGTATTTGGAATTAGAATTAAGAGATTCTATGTAGTGACAAGAGTCTGTGTTTCCCAAAAACTAGGGCACCGAAGCAAAGAAAAACCAGTGTGTAGAGAGTGAAACGAGAACACATCCAAAGAAAAGTAGAGACAGAAGAGCATACAGCACCAGAGAGACAAAGATACCTTTCTGCCATTCCAGTTCTTTTGTGCATTCCCTTTCAGAGGAAGAACTATACTACCTCACCTTTGACTGAGATGGCCCATATTCTTCTGGTAAATTCTATTCTTTGTCTTTTTCCTTCAGCACAAGCTAGTTTGATTGAGGTATCTGTTGCTTGTAACCAAAAGAATTTCATCTGATACAGCAGACAAGAGAAAAACAAATTAAAATCTAACTACCCTCAAGAAAAGAGATAATAAGCAAAATAATTATCCCAAGTATTTCAAAAGAGGAACAGAAACTGGAAAATATAGTACATTTCATTATTATACTGTACTGTCAAGCCCAGTATTTTCTTAATTGAACAACATTTGTTTTAGAAAGCTCAAGGGATATTCTGAGCTGAATCCAAGTTTGTCCATACCACTTCTTATCTCTGCCTTATAAGAAAATGGTTTGAATTCTTACTTCTGAGACTTTTACTTTGAATTAGATTCCTACTTTAATACTCATATTTTGAAAACTTTAAAATAACTCCAAATAGATGTATTAAAAAGTGTATTCTGAGATAGTACATGTCATCATGGAGTTCTGGATTTTATGCTTAAGGCAGGAGTAATAAATATAGAATTGCATTAATCTTGTTCAAAGAACTTTCTGCAGCATCTCCTTCTGACAATTATATTTTATACCAAAGTCAAATTTAAATCAAATTTTTAAAGATTAAGAAGCAAAGGAGACTTAATCCCTTACAGATCCAGGAGATATAATAATGGTGGTTTTTTTAGGGGAAATTTTAATCTTTAAAATAAGAACTAAGACAGAAACAAACTCAATTAATTATGTTTCAAATCTTTTAGACAAGCTTACGTTTTAGAAACATAATACAGTGTCTTTATTTCTTAATAAAAATATATATTCTCATTAATCTAACAATGTGACCAATTTTCTGTTAGCAGTACAGTGTCAATTTTAAATCATTATGTTAGCAATGTGATTTATATGGACATATGCATATATGCATATCACGAGTCACATAAACATACATCACTATTTAAGTATTTGATAAAGTGCTACTTTAAATTAGTATTGTCAAGAGTTTTAATGAATGTGCAGAAACTGCTTTGTGATTTATTTTAAGAACAAATTTTACCTCCGTGTAATTTACTCTTGTTTCTCTCCCAACCGTCAATGCAGTGAATATTTTAGTAATATATTCAAAAAGTGATATTTCAAGTGCCATTAAAGAATCTGATCAACAATTTGCCATGGGCAAATCTAGAATTTCACACTTGAAATAGTAGAGATTCTCAGTTCTTTTTTTTTTATTCCCCACTAAGCTTCCCCCATCCCTTCAGATTCACATGCATAGTGATTCAGTTTCCATATTAAGCTTTGAAACTTCTACCAAAAATTACTGGAGTTGACTGTACAAATTTTACTTCATGTTTTATTGTCTGATTAACTAATATCTCTTAGACACGCTTATGGAATAAAACCTTAAACATGACTGTTGGGTAATTGCCTATCATTTTACAGGTTTTTTTTGTTTTTTTAATTTTTTTTTTTTCAAGGTGTAGGCTTATTTATTTATTTATTTTTGGTTGTGTTGGGTCTTCGTTTCTGTGCGAGGGATTTCTCTAGCTGCGGGGAGCGGGGGCCACTCTTCATCGCGGTGCGCGGGCCTCTCACTGTCGCGGCCTCTCTTGTTGCGGAGCACAGGCTCCAGACGCGCAGGCTCAGTAGTTGCGGCTCACGGGCCTAGTTGCTCCGCGGCATGTGGGACCTTCTCAGACCAGGGCTCGAACCCGTGTCCCCTGCATTGGCAGGCAGATTCTCAACCACTGTGCCACCAGGGAAGCCTTCATTTTACAGTTTTATTGAAACTGTGTAGATGGGCCAAAATGTGTCATAGAAAATACTTAGTGTGTAACATAAAATTTAAAATAGCAGATGCTTATAAAGAGCTTACTGTTTTCCACATACTATGCTTTGTATGTATTAGCTAATTAATAGCCTTAAAATCTATGTGTTTTGATACTATTCCTATTTTAATGATGAAGAAATTGAGCAACAGAGATGGTAAGTAGCACACCCAGGGTGCCAGAGGAAGTAAGTATGTAGAGATGGGATTTGACCTCAGGCCAAATGGCTCCTCAGTCTATGCTTTCAGCCTTAATACCCTGTCACCTCACAAAAAAGGAGAAAAAAAAATGGACTCTCATACCTTTGGCAAGGTATGTGCTGAGTAATTTATTATTTAACTTGTACAAAAATTCTTATTTATAATAAAAGAGAAAGTTCCAGGAGATTCAGTAACTTGTCCATGGACACACATACTCGGTCTTTCCTCCAAGTCACAGTGTCTCCTTGTATCAGTGGGGATGCCTTTGGTTTATAGCTATTAAAAGAAAGCCAAACACCAACTGACTTCAACAATGTATGGGCCACTGTAATGGACCACCTAATCCCCCTTAGGACCTAAGGACTTAGTCTCCCAATTGCTAGGAATGCTTTGGGAATTGGGAGTTGCCTTGGCTGACCAAGTTGCTGTGACTAAGATGACCTCACCTTTTAGGGCAGTCCACGTCCAGCCCCCCTGTCGGAACTTGGGACTGCTCTGGAGGACCATACCTGGTTCAGACAAATTAGGAATTAGCATTGCAGCCAAATTTCTTCCTCTGCCTAATCCTGCCTTCTTCCTTCCCTTCCATGGATGTTTATCCCATGAACACTGCCTAATATATTTCTTGCAGGTTGATCTCCAGCTAAAAGTTTACTTCCCAGAAAACCCAACATGCAATGCATGATGAAGGGAATTTACTGGCTCACACAACTGAAACTTTAGAGATAAGTTTGTCTTCAAATTTCATTTGATTAGGAGGCTAGAATTAATTTCTTTCTGCCTTTCAGTGTCAGCTTCATTCCAAGGCTGATATCTTGCAATGATGGAAAAATCATTACAGCATTTCTAGTCTTCACATTTGTACATCACCCCATCCAGAAGGAGACTCCAAGTGAAGTTCACTGGGATTGGACTATTTAAGGTAGAGGGTTGGAAAGTGTTAATTAGCTTAAATAAATGAGTGCCCAACCCAAGAGCTTGAGGTAGTGTCACTTTCCACTGGGTTGCCTTGAGGAAGGGGAGCAAGGCCAAAGGAAAATCTGGCTACTGTTAGAAAGGGAGGATTGAGTAGGATTCAGTAGTACTAAGAGTAGTACTGTTAGAAAGGAGGATTCAACACTGAGGTGTTGAATATTGGGTAGTTGATAAACAGCATCTATAATACTCCAAAAGGGGAAGAAGAGAAACAGAAGAAATGTATCAGAAACATTTCATTCTTTCTGATACATTTTCTTCACCAGTTTTACAGAATTTACAGGCTCATAGAGGACTCTTTTTGCATGCAATTCTTTCCACATTTTTCAAATGAGACATATTCCTTTCAGTTTTTCACTAGATAACTCAGATTATCCATAGTTTAAAAGCCATTTCCTCCAGACTGCCTTCTTAGTCCTGTCAAAGACAAGCTTAGAGGTTTCTCCACAATATTCCCACAGAGTAATGTGTTGACCTGACCACATTTTATTTAATCATTTGTTTAATACTTTTCTCTTCTAGTGGACAATTGATTCCTGCAGGGTATATCCTGCATCTTAATTCATCACTATATCACTCCACTGGTAATATGGGGCCTGACAAGCAAAAACATTCCCTTGTTTTGGAATAAGTGCATAAATTAATGGGAGTGCTGGCTTTTCCTGGACACATCCCAAGAGGTTTTTTAATAGTGATGAAGGATCCATAATTCTAACTTCTCTATTGATGAGCACATTAATGAAAGAAAAAAATAATATGCGGAGAGGGAGAAAGCAAAAGATCCCTCTACCTCACTAGATTGTGGCTTCCCAGAGAACAGAAAATATAAGCACGGGTATATACTGGCTGTTGAGTATGTGCATATTAAATGTGCATTCACAAATCAGAGAAAAAGTTAGGCTCATTTATAAAGATGTCTGAACTGCTGGTGAGATTTTCTTTTTTAACACTTTGAGGGAAGCATTTCACAGAGGAGAGGTGAGGATTGATCATGGTTTTTAAGGTGTTAAGTGAGTTCAAGATTATTAAACAAGACAGGAAATTCAAAAGAGGGAACCTTTGGTTTTTGAGGATGGCACACCATGAGTTTGTTTTTGAACATGCTGAATTTGGAAATCTGAAGGAGATTTAAGTGAACAAATGTAGAAATTAAGAAGAACCACCAGTCTGTAATAGTTGATACTTCCATTTAAAGGAAAAATATATTTTGTCTGTAAAATGCTAATTCCTTAAAATTTTTATTGTAATTAGACTTACTGGTCTTCTCAGAAGATCATACACACCCATCCCTTGCTTACTTCAACTCATTACTATAAACCCTACTGCTAAGAAAAAACGGAATAACATGAAAAAATATTTTCCTTTAATTCTAACGAGAAAAATTATGATGCGGTCCAACCTAACCCAAGATACACAATTTTACAGGTGGAAAATTATATAAATTTGTAATAAAAACAAGTTTATACAAGTGATAGGTAACAATTTGAAAATAAACACGGTAGTTTGTACATAACGTGTGATATAATGAATTTATATTGTGCTCGCCAAAGCAGGATGTGTAATCGTAGCTGGTGACTGGCAGAGAATGTGTGTAAGGGAGTCATTCTTTGGAAAAAATTTCATTCTTTTTGATACATTTTCTTCACCAGCTTTACAGACTTTACAGGCTCATAGTCATCTTGCACTCAGTCCATACTTAAATATTAAGTTAAAGTATTTTTGGTGTAAAATTACAGACAAACATTAGGGTACTTCAAAAACAAATGCAAAACCTAAATACGAACAGACAAATATTTATCGAGGATGCTACCTCCACTTCCTTCTCACTTATCACACACAGACAAAGAAAAGCATGTTGGGATCATTCAGAATTCAATGGTGCACAATTCAATTTTGTTCTGTACGATATGTTCTGAATATAAACTAGTGCCATGAAAATTAATGAGTGTTTCATTGCCTGAAATTGTGATGTAAAAATACATGTTACTTAGAATGTTTTAGGATTAAAAATTCATTGTACTGAAAAAACAAGCCATTGTCAATAAAGGTTTCAGCTTTCAAGAGCCGTTATGGTAAAAAAATAATTAAATGAAAAATCGTGTGTAGTAAGTCGCTACAAATTTGACTGATCATCTATGTATCTTACTATATTAGAATTTAATACATTAAGAAAAATATATTGCTCTGATCACCCGAGTACCTTTATTCCCATCATATTTTTACTTTTGTGAAAATAATAATAAATATTACACTTGGTTTTATATATAGTAGTAACTCACTCAATTTCATTATTGAAACAAAAATGAATGCAATTCATTGTGTGCCTATTTCCCAAACATTGTATTAGATGTTGTATACAAAATTATGACTATTAGAATAAAAATATTTGGGATAATGTAATTCTGATCACTTTTCAAAAGTCATACTAAATCCCAGTTTTACCTCAAGCTCATATGACCGTTTTTGAAATCCTAAAACATTTTTGTGTAATTAAAAAAATATATAACATAGATGCTGAAGAAAGCACAAATCATAGGTTTACGGCACAATGGATTTTTACAAAATTAAGAAAGCCTTCTATGCAGCATCCAAATCAAGAAACAGAATATCATTGGAACTCAAGAAGTACGATCATGCCCCTTTACAAACTGCCCCCTCAAAGGGTAACCACCATGTCCTGGCTATTGTAAATAGTGTTGTAATGAACATTGGGTTGCATGTATCTTTTTGGATTATGGTTTTCTTAGAGTATATGCTCAAGAGTGGGATTGCTGGGTCATATGGTAGTTCTATTTTTAGTTTTTTGAGGAACCTCCACACTATTCTCCATAGTGGCTGTACCAATTTACATTCCCACCAACAGTAATGCCCATCAACAGAGGAATGGATAAAGAAGATGTAGTACATATATACAATGGAATATGACTCAGCCATAAAAAGAAACGAAATAGTGCCATTTGCAGAGATGTGGATAGACCTAGACACTGTCACACACAGAGTGAAGTAAGTCAGAAAGAGAAAAACAAATATTGTATAATATTTACAACTTCACATGTAATCTTAGAAGCTTACAACAATTTCATTTACCACTCTCCAGAGTTTTTGTGATATTGTTGTATATGTTTATTTTACACATATTTTACATCCAAAACATATTGCTGTTATATTGGGTGTTAATTTTTTAAATATTGGGTTGGCTAAAAAGTTTGTTCTGGTCTTTCCGTGAGATGGTATGAAAAACCCGAACGAACTTTTTGGCCAAACCAATAAATTTTTTTTTTAACTTACATATTAACTGTTTCCTCTATTTTTCATCCCTTCATGTAAATCTTAGATTCCTTCTGATATTATCTTCACTCACCTTGAGGAACAAACATCCTTTAATATTCCCTTAATGAAATTCTGCTTGTAACAAGTTTTCTCAGCTTTAGCTTATATTAAAATGTCTTTGTTTTACCATTATCTTTAAAAGATATAACCCATAGGATTAGATTTCTGTGTGGCTTTTTTTTCCTTTGGTCCTTTAAAAATATGATTCTTTTATCTACTGACTTACATTGTATCTGATAAGAAGTCAGCAGTTTTTCATTGTTCTCTGATATATAAAGCTTCTTATAATCTCTGGCCACTTATAATATTCTCCCCTTGTCTCTGATTTTCAAAACTTGACTCTGTGTAAGTTTTCCTTGGATCTGTGAGTTTTATATTTTTTCCGATTTGGAAGATCCCTCTCCTTTCTTCTGTTTCTTTGATTACATATACATTAGACAACATGACATTTTTTTTCCCACAAGTCACTAACACGTTTGTTTTTTCTAGTTTTTTTTAATGTGCTTTAGTTTGTTTCATTTCTTCTGATATGCCTTTAAGTCTATTGAATTTTTTCTTCTCTATTTTCTAGTCCACAGCTTGCCTGTACAGAAAAATTTTATTTCTTGAATGCCCATTTGTTACAGTTTCATATTTTAAAAAATTTCTCAGTTGAATCTCTCCATTTGTCACTCATTTTGTACATATTTTCACTAAAACAATGAAAATTTCCGTAATAGCTTTTTTAAAGTTCTTGTCTGCTAATTCCAATATACATGGAATCTCTGGTAGTATTCTACTGACTAATTTTTTCTCTCATTTATGGTTCATCTTACTTTTTAGTGAGAGTGAAGAGGGAATGGTTACTCATTTTAGAGATATTCTTAATATTGCGGACACTGTTTTCAGAGTCTAAATTGTGTTGTTTTTTTTTTTTAACAGTTATTGAGTTGTACAATTTTATCCCACTGAAGCTTTGTTTTAAGCTTTGTTAGAATGAAGTTAAAATAAACTTACTGCAAAGTTTGGGCTTCCTGAGGAATCAACAGAATATTTGGTGAGTTCAGAAAGCTTTCTCCACTATTGACTATATGATCACCAGTGTGTCCCATCATTGTGTAATTTCTGAATTTTTTTGTTTTCAGCTCACAGACCTTCAATAGCTGTTCTCTGCCAAGTCTTACAGTGTTTTACCACATGCACATATTAATATTTGGCTAAATATTCAAGTGGAAACTTACACAGATTTCCAAGACTCCTTCTCTGCACAGATCTCTTGTCCCTAAGACCCTGATCCACAAATTCCAGCACCCCTCAGCAACCCCAAACTGTGATTTCTATTTTCTCCAGTCAGTGAGATCCCTCGTTTCTATTTGAGCTCCATTCCCTTGGGTCACATTTTAGAAATTATCTCCATGTAAAAATCTGGAATGGAAGTTGAATATATCTTTTACATTTCTCTTTTCTCAAAGACCTTTTCCAGGTACTGCCTATTATCCAGTCTCTGAACATAGTGGCCTCATATATCTTACACAATTCTATAGTGTATATGGAGGCAAGTTGGATACAGATTACTCCATCATGGTTGAAATCAGAAATATGCCTATGACATCCTAATAATATTGGCATCCTTTGTGTCATGAGACACCTGACTAAAATTTTGACCTCTTCTTTGACTACTCAAGCTGCTTTATAGTACAACTGCCTCTTTGAAACAAAGCTCAAAGTTGTGTACAAGCCATACTAAATATACCCTTCTAAATGAATGAAATGAATCTAATGATTTTTGCATGTGAGGAAAAAATAGAAATTAAAATTTATTTATACAGATTTTAAATTTTAAAACATTCCCTAAAAACAGAGAATATGACCTGTCCTTCCTGGTCACTATTTGGCAATTGAAACAGCTCAATGCCATACAATTTTTAAAAAGAATAACGTATGAATGGCAAGACTATTAAGAGAATTAATGTAACTATTGGTGATTCATTGTTAACTACCTTCAAACCTATGGGTAAATTTATCAAATGAAGTAAAAACTTAGTGTTTCATATGTCTTTATTGCCTGCATGGTGCCTAGCAAAGTTTGAGTCATTGATACTCACTGGCTGAGTAATAAAAATGAAGTTAAGAGCTCACAATGTTAGAATGATATCACTTCTATAATAAATGAATCTTTCCTTATCCCAAGTTTCAGTGCTTGTTCAGCAAGAATTTAGAGAATTTGAGAGACAGAGTACTAATAATATAACCTAATCCTTTCATTTCACAAAGGAAAAAACTAGTATCAGAGAAATAGCACAGAATGGGAGGAACAGGAACTTTGGGGTGAGATAGGTCTAATACTGAATATTGTCTCTACTATTTAACAGCTATATTATATGAGACAAGTCAATTCATATCTTTGAAATTCAGGTTCCTCATCTCTAAAGTGGGTATAACACTGTTAAACTTACAGAATCATTATGAAGAATAACAAATATTTTCAATTCTCCTAGAAAAAAGTTCAAATTTTTAAAAATTATATTTTCTTTCCATTTTATTTGTCCAAAGACACATCGTAAGTAATTAACAGCTCTACAGTCAGGCCTAGTGTTCTTTAGATACACACACTGTACTTCCCAAAGGACAGTATTCATTCCTGCTTAGCAGCTCACCTACAGAGAACACAGACAAGATATATTCTTATAATTTAGTATGTGTGTGATCAAAAATGGCACTATGCTGTGAAACTGTAAAAAAGTTTGTTGCAAGGAAAAGTTCAAGTACTTTTCAAAGGACTACTGTTACTTTTATAATATATTTTTCATGTCTGATTAATGAGAAACTTTTGAAACAATTTAATCTATCCAGGGATGTGAATGCTAGTTTCTATTTTTCAAGCCTGATTACAGAAGAACTTCTAAAGCAGTTTAATCCGTTCAGGGATGCTAAACAAATATGTCAACATTCATTTTGCATTTATGTCTGCACCAGTTAAAGGAAGAAATGTGGAAACGAACAGAATTTAGAATTTGCTCTCTTTTTTAAGAACTAAGAGACACCAGGGCATTTCATTTTTTATATAGAGAATTCAAACTCCTAACTTAGATAAATGTATTTCATATTGAAGTTTTTAGTAGCTTTACCAAACAGTTTATGGGGTGGCACTCTGCCAGAAAGTGAGCTATAACCTTATAATTCACTATTATGAGAAGACATGTGTTCTAAGCTTTTCTCTAAGGACAATCACATATATTAAATTTTGAATACAAAATTATGTTTGACATTTAATTTGAACCTGATTTACCCTTAAAAATAAATAATATAAAATCTGCCCTGTAGTACTTTGGTTGAAACAAGTGTTTATTTTCTATATTTCAGATTTATTCCTTTATATCTATAATACACATTACTTATGATGCACATACATATCTATATCTATATGTAGATATATAGATATATGCTGCCTGGGTGTATATATAATTTGGAACCTTCTCTTGAGAGAAATATAAAACATTTTTCAAAGAAAACACTTATATGTTATAAAATATATTTTACATCAGTAAACATATTCTAAATTGTTAAAATTCATATATCCAATCACCATTAATTAATTTTACAAAACGAGGCTGACAAGTTCACACGCATTCAACCATGTTTTACAGGGAATTAATACTGGAGAATGACAGATGAAACATAATCAAGATTGGATGCGAGTAATTAATATGGGAAAGGTCAGTTTTGGGAAAAAAAGTTTACCTTGCAGTCTTCTTAAGGTTAGCAAATAGGGGTCAGTACCACAGCTGTGGCAGACAACATTTCCCATCACTCTTGTATCTACTGTGCTAGTCTGATGCGGATATGGCCCATTGTCAAATCTCAATGATATCAAATCAAGCTGAACAATAGTTTTAATATCTGAAAATATGCAGAACATGTGTGGACTATTTACAGTTTTCCTAACAATCAAATACCTGATAAACTTTATTTCAATGTGCTGGGTAAATAAGCACACACATTAAGCAAGATGTATGGCTTAAAATTCATTGCAAGTTTGTAGGTCGCTCTGCATTGTATTGGGATTTTCACTATCAGATTAAATTGCATAATGAATCACCTCGAAAGAATCCAGTGATTCTGTAATATAGAATAATGAAATGTACAGTATATGAAATAAAATATCTCATATTTTAACCATATGCTAAGTGAACATAGAAGGTAGAGATGGACCTGTGTTTATGGAAGTGTTTTCTTAATGTGTTAGGAGGAAAACTTAAGCATATTGTGACATATTATTTAGTCTCTAGACTCCGCCTGCCACATACCAAGTAAAATTCACTATGTTGCCAACTTCTTTGGATTTGCACTCACTGAGGCAGTTGAGGTCAGCACTTTGTGAAGGCATGACATTTAGTATAGTTTAAATGATTTCAAAAAGCCAATCTAAAAATATATTCTCTGCTTGCCACCATTGTAACTGACATTACCATTATTCCTTAGTCTTCGTGGAAATGCGTTCACCTATCCATCTACCCATGCTTCCAACTATATGGCCGACCATTCAACCACCCTTTCAGACATACACACATTTATATCAGAAAACATTTATTCATGTATAGATTCATTCTTTTTTAAAATTCAGCAAAAATTGTAACATATGCTAGCATGATGAGAGATATAGCAGTTTAAAAACAAAACAAAACAAAGTCCCCGCCCTCTTGGAATTTAAAGTCTAAGGAAGTAGGAGAGTATTCAGGTATTAAAGGGAAAATTACAGTATGATATGTTCAATGAAATGAGATGTACAAGGCACTGAGAGATTTTTTGTGAGATAGTCTGAAGAGCCTGGGTAGAACTTCTTGAGAAAGGAATGTCTAAGCTCAGGCCAAGAATATGCTTTGATAGGAACCAAATTTGAGGGGTGGGAGTAGAGAGGAGAAAAACAGTGAAGATTTTTGCTGACTTTCCAAATGATTGATAATAATCATTATCAATACTGATTGAAGTTCTCTGTATATCTGGTAATATATTATACAAATTATCTTCCTTAATTACTAAAATGAATTACAACAATCTTTAAATAGATAAAAATAGGTGCAGAGATGTTATACAGTTCTATTTCCAAGGTCACAAAACTAATGCAGAATTCAAACCATGGCCAGAATAACTTCAAAAGCATACCCTTTACCACGGACCTGTATTAAAAGAATCACAATATTAAGCTACCCTAAACAGCCAAACCCAGTATTTCTCTGGCTTTTACTTTGATCATCTGTTAAGGTTCTAAACTCATGCATGTCTGGGGTTATGGTATTATGCCATAGAAAGCAGGTATTTGTGAAAGCCTACTCTATCATGGTATAGTATATTGTGGAGGAGGTTGCAGGGATTAATATGAGTTTGGAGGGAAAGTATGAAGGCTTCAGGCTGTAGAGATAGTATGAGTTTAAGAGAAGTAGGGGTCACAAAGCAAAGTATAGAATAATCAAACACAGCAATACCTATTTAACTGTTTTGCCTTAAGAATACCTACTTCTTAAATTGGCTACTATTTAATGAAAACTGGTTGATACTCTTACACATTTAGTGAGGTAAAATACAACATCTATGCGAACTTAAAAATTTCAAGGACACAATATTTTACATTACACCAAACAGGAATAAAGTATTTTAGGAGAACCCCTAATGCTTATAATTAATTCATAGCATAGATTTACATAATACTGATATAACAAGAGCTCTACCTGTTGATATGGATACCAACACAGATAAATAGATACAGCTAATATCATGATCTATACAGATATCAGTAGCACAATGTAATCAGGAGAACCAGTATAACCTGACTGAAATCCTGACTCCTTTATTTTCTAGTGTTTAACTTTAGGCAAATCATATCATCTCACTGAGCTTCAGTCTTCATGATTATAAAGTATAAACATCAGTTCCTATCTGGAAGGATTTAATAAAAAATGGTGACAGATATAAAAATATAGTTTAGCATCTGCTATTCTTATAATATTCAATATCTGATAAATAATATTACTACTGTAAAATTTACCAGCCCTCCACTAAGCAATGTGGCACCAAGTTAATGAAAGTAAGTACATAAAACAAAATATTTGCAAAATTTCTTTCTCCCTCTCTTATATATGTATTAATTTCTCTCTTTCTCTCTCACATACATATATCTAGAATATATAAAGAACTCCTAATAGAAGACAATGGAGCTAATAAAAAATATGGAAATGTATATGAACAAGAAATTTATAAAAGGAGAAATGCAAATGACTAATAAGTAATCTGAAAAAATGCAAATTAAAACAATGAAATATCTGAAAGAGTGAAAATATCTAATGCTGACAAAGATGTAAGGAAATAAACTATCATGTATACCTAGAAACCAATTTTTAGTCATCTATCAAACTTTTTAAAGTGTATTCTCTTTTACTCGCAATTCTGCTTGTAAATTTCTAATACAGAATCTTATCATTTAGGCAGGTAGAAAGATATTCACTCTTCTTATTATTTATATAAAAAAGGAAGTATTCTAAATTCCATAAATAGAATAATGCTTTAACAAATGCTTTAACAAAATGTCTACAATGCAGAATAGTATTCATAAGTTTGAAATAGATGTATAGATTATCTATTTGTCTATCTATCCATCTATAGAATTTCTCCACAAGATAATTTAAACTGAAAAAAAAGGTGCAAAACTATTACTCAGGAACATTTATGTAAAAACATAGATTCACACAAACACATAAACACACACACAAAACTCCAAACTACATTTCTGAAAGCATATCTCTTTAAATACATTGTGAAAAAAAGTGTGTAAAATAGACAGCTAGTGGGAACCTGCTGTATAGCACAGGGAGCTCAACTCGGTGCTGTATGATGACCTACAGTGGTGGGATGGGGGGGTGGGTGGGAGGGAGGCTCAAGAGGGAGGGGATATATGTATATATAAACCTGATTCACTTTGTTGTACAGCAGAAACTAACACACCATTGTAAAGCAATTACACTCCAATAAAAAAATAAAGATAAGAAAAAAATAAAGTGCTTTTACATAAAAAAATGTAAGAAATACACAAGAAAATAAATCTAACGCTTGTGAAAGGAAACACAATTTATGGTGATGTGGGGTGAAGAGGGTATTTCACTTTTTACCCTATTTTTTCATATTGAAAGAAGAATATTAAGTAATACTTTGTGATTTAAAAAATAATAGATTCTGGACTTTCTGGGACTTTGCTGTAATGTTGAGAGGAAGCAGGCTGTAAGTTGGGAGCTCTAAAGGTTAGAGTGAGCTTAAACACGAACTGTGAATACCATCTTATTCATGGTACTTAACATTCTTGTGGCTCCCTTCCTATTTTTCAACTAAAAAAACTACTTTGGAACATAAAGACACAATGTGAATTGAAGAAAACTATTAGCAATCTTTCAGTATCTTTAATTATCATTATTGTTAGTGAGAGATTATGAAATGGTAATGAGGCATACTATTGTGAATTTAACAATCACCCCTAAACTTTAGAAGCTAATTTTAAATTGACTTAGTATTCTTGAGTTGACAAATTCTATCCTGGACAAGGGACTACAAATACATATGCTAAAAGCTGCACCCCTCAGTGGAATGCTATCTCTGGTTATCATTATGAAATAAAAAGGTGTCTACTTCCTAATCATGTATTATTGTGATTAAAATCCTCTTTTTCACACATCTCTGACTTTTCTCATTTAGGATAAAAACTGACAACATCTCTTGTTTTTGATGACTCCAGTCTTCCAGAGATTCTCTGAAGATGAATTTCATCTTATATGATGCAAGAGAAAACAGCTTTGGAATTTGAATCAAAATTTGGATTATTTCTCTTTAGGGAAATGTTTAGGCTTTTCTATTTTATCCATTTGACTCTGCACTACTTGAAGGCAAGGATTAAGTCTTAGCTATCTTTCAATTCCTGCCACTTACCATAGTGTCTGATATTCATTCTACGTCAGCTGAATAAATATCTTACCTAAGATTCAATAACAATAATCTAAGATTAAGGATCTTGGAATTTGGAGCCAAAAAACTAACATTAGAATCCTGGACTTACTGCTTATAAAGTAGACTACAGTCAATTTATGTAGCCTGTCTGCCTACTTCCTTATCTGTAAACTAGACATAACCATACTTAACAGATAGGGTTGCTGGAAAGATTAAATGAGGTGACTAAATGAGATCAACTAAATGAGATCATTTATATATTTAAGATGATTATTAAACTATATGCCTTGTACTATCTAGTCAAGGGCGATACATAAGTACATAAGTTAGATAGAGTCCCTACCCTCATGGAGCTACATTCCCATGGAGGAAATAGGCATTAATAAAATAATTATATGATTAATTATAAAGAGAGGTTCAGGGAATCTGAATTTTTAATAAATGTAGAAAATTTCCTTAATGATATAAATTTAAAGGACAAGTTATGAAGTATTATTGAAGCTTATCAAGGGAAGAGTAAGGTGATACACAAGAGAGGAAAAATGCATACTATGGGTATAGCATTCTCAAGGTTAAGTGAGGAAGGAAGGTAGTTAGGTGAATTGAGAGGGGCTAGATTTAGCAAAAGATAATGTACAGAAGACTCTGGGCAGAAGATCAGGTCTATGGTAGATACTCAATAAGTTATAAAGAGGACGAGGAAGATGATGGCAAGGATGATGATGATGATAATGATAAAACAATTTTCTGAAAAAATTTTAAATATGAGTTATCCAGTATGATACATGCTGTAGAGTTACAATTTATTATCCTATGGTCTATATGTTTGCCTAGCTACTTAACATCCTGATCTTCACTTTCTAAAAGTATAAGTAAGGACAAATTCAATCATCATCACCATCACCCTGGAAGCAAATGATCATATCAATGGTTGAACTCATGGTCATGGTGGATAGCTAGTTATCATGATGATTTCCTCGGTTATGTGTTTAAGTTTAGAGAGAAGAAGGAAAAAAAAAAAAAAAAAAAGGAAGAGAGAATAACAGGGTCTAACCATTGAGGTCTTTCAGTCTTGATTAAACTGATTCAAAGAAAATAAGTGCAAATTCAATTGTTTCCAAGAAATATATACTGAACACCAATTTGGAATTTAGTTTGTGCTAAACCCTTTGCCCAAGGACAAAACAAAGTAACATCATAAGGCCACTTTTCGGAATGCAAAGAATTGTCTTTGAAATGAGATATCATCTGGGTTAAAGAGAAAGGTAAAATAAAATTCCTGTTTGCAAATATATTCTCAATTATCACAACATGTGTGGCAAATATTAAGTCTACTTGTAATATATAGAAAGGTTTGGACCACATGACTCTATCAATAGTTTAAGCATCATCAGGTAATAGTTAAATTTCATCTTAGCATAAAAATACTAGAAATTCAAACCAATTATACACACATTTCATCTAAAAGCACATGAATGCTCAAAATGTCATAATATTAATAACTGGTATCATTGACCATTTTGAATTCTACATTACATTGTGTGGCTTTGAGAGTTCCCATTCAAGGGTTATCTGTACGTATAAATAGTAAGATGGCAAATGGGTTGCAGTATCAGCATAGCAAATCTTCAATACTACTTAGTTTCAAGTTTAACAGAATTGTGAGAAGATAAGATGTCTAAGCTACCACCCATTTGATCTTATTAATTGAGGTCCATGATTATGGATCTGTCATCTTAAAAATGTAGTCACCTATACTTTGAACAAAGGAGGATCAAACACCTAAACCACAAGCTAAAAGATCACAACTTTACAGCACATATCACAAAGTTTCTCAGAAAACTGCGTTTTGCTTTAATCATATGCTTTTTCAAGTTGCAACTTATCCAGAGGGGGAAAAAAAAGTTGGGTTACATATTCACTACCCAGTCCTGCATGATAAGGAAAATGTTAATTATCTAACAGCATGTTCACATTTTCTACTAGTTGGCAAGTATAGAGTTTTGGCTGCTATCACTTCTCCAATAGGTACTGGAGTTTTACACATTTGTTATCAGCACGGAATTCACCTTGTCTAGTTGTACTGCCTACATATTCCACTGTTCCAGGAGTCATTTGAGCATATAATAAATTGAGTTTCAATGAGCTGGAACCTCCCGTTTCAGCTGATTTTTCAGCAAATTATTTTCCAGCTGTAGCTTCAGCAGGAGTTTTCCCACTCTTGAAAAGATGGCTATAATGGCCACATATTTTATATGCCAATTCTAAAATCATTTTAATCAGCTAGTTATTATGCATTAAGTCAGTGATGAGCAAATTTAAAAAGGGTTCAAAGCACTGTATGTATATGGCAAGTATCTTTAATAGACTTCGTGTTTTGGCACTAAAGCCTGATATGACAAAAACAAGGTCAATATATTTGGGGTTTTGCCATAGAGCAGGAAAAATGATGTTTTGCCATTTATAGTATACTTTCCTGCATACTGATGTTCCAGCAAACATCACTGGAATATGAAGAAAGTATTTATGTTTGAAGATCAGAAAATTCCAAATTTTGACTCCAGTTTAACCACTTGCATCTCCTCCCATTCAAACACAAGTTCTCTCCTGAAGCAAACGGATATGAAGGGTATTTACTATTTACTATTTACTACAATCGGGAAGATTTCAGGAGGAACGAACTGATCTGGGGAAGGAGATCAGAAACTCAATTTTGTTGATGTTAACTTTGAGATCCAGGAGTAGACATTGAACATGTGAGTCTGGTGTTCAGTAGAGATATCAGGATTGCAAATAAAAGCTTACAAGTCATCAGCATGTAACTAGTACTTAAAGTCATAATATTAGATAAGCACATGACAAGAGTGAGACTAAAAAAAGGTAAAGAGATCCAAGGACTACACCCTGGGAGACTCTAGTGTTAGAGGATGAGGAAATGAGAAACCTGAAAGAGAGATTGAGACTGAGTAGGCATAGAATTAGGAGGAAAACCAGGAGAATTCCTAAATTCCAATTTCAGAAAGTGTTTTAAGGAAGACAGACTATTATTCAACTGTGCAACCACTGGCCAAGTATGATGAAGAGTGAGGAAAAAAAAAAACAAAACACCTACTGAATTTAGCAATTCCGGTGAATTAGTGACCTCAATACATGCAATTTATCACGAGTGGTGGAGAGGAAAGTTGGAATGATGTATATTTAAGAGAGAACTGCTTTCAAGTTAAAAATGCAGATTGAACACTTGCATGTGCATTTTCTTCCTTCCAAACACCACTGCAACTACAATACATGTTTCCTTTGTTTGTCATTTAGGCATAAACACATAGAGCGGGGGCTTCCCTGGTGGCGCAGTGGTTGAGAATCTGCCTGCCAGTGCAGGGGACACGGGTTCGAGCCCTGGTCTGGGAAGATCCCACGTGCCTCGGAGTGGCTGGGCCCGTGAGCCACAACTACTGAGCCTGCGCGTCTGGAGCCTGTGCCCCGCAACGGGAGGGGCCGCGATAGTGGAAGGCCCGCGCACCGCGATGAAGAGCGGTCCCCGCACCGCGATGAAGAGTGGCCCCCACTTGCCGCAGCTAGAGAAAGCCCTCGCACGAACCAAAGACCCAACACAGCCAAAAATAAATAAATAAATAAATAAAGTAGCTATAAAATTAAAAAAAAAAAAAAAAGTTATGTTCTTAAAAAAAAAAAAAAAAAAAAAAAAAAAAAAAAAAACACATAGAGCGGGAAGAACAGGAAAAAAGAAACCAGCAGTAACACTGTGGGAAGCTGGAAATGTGACGGATGAGAAGAAAGGGATTTACCAGTCTCTAGCGAGAAAAATTGCAAACTTCCAGGGGAAAAATCTAGAAACTAACTTGATTTCCACCTCAAATTGGTGAATACATGTATTTGGAATGCTGAACTCAGACAATCTCAACACTTTTTCCAGAATGCTAGCTCCTATAATATCAGTACCTACCCATTACTCTCTAGTAGAAGTTTGAAAAAGCTTTCTCTGGCAAATCTGACCAGTCTAAGAAGAAATATAAAAAAAATACCTATCTAAGCAATCCCTAACAAATGGCCTGCCTAGTTAAGTACACAGTCAACAAACACCACCTATGTATACATAGCTTTAAATCACCTCTTAATTTTCTTAATCTAATCATGAGCAAGCAACCAGGATTACCAAACATCTGAAGAAACTCTCTTATATGGAAGACAGAGACCAAAACCAGTCAATTCAACAAAATATGAGTGAAATAGAAATTATTCAGGAAGAAGACTATCATCATTACCTTCAGGTTAATAAGAGATTATGCCCTCATCCAAATAAATTTGTATGCCATTTTTGAATGATTATTTAGAGAATAAAAATGGCCCTTGGTAATTAAAAACATAATAAAAAATGAAAAAATCAATAGAAGGATTTAAAATTAAAGTTTACAAAATAACCCATTAAGCATATCAAATGTATGCAATAATATTTAGAAGACAGAAGACAAGAAAATTAGATCATATGACAATATTTTTTTGTTTCTTTTCATGTTTTTTTAATTTAATTTAATTTTTTTATACAGCAGGTTCTTATTAGCTATCTATTTTATACATATTAGTGTATATATGTCAATCCTAATCTCCCAATTCATTCCACCACCACCACCCGCCCCCCTTGCTTTCCCCCCTTGGTATCCATACATTTGTTCTCTACATCTGTGTCTCTATTTCTGCCTTGCAAATTGGTTCACCTGTGCCATTTTTCTAGATTCCACATATATGCGTTAATATATGATATTTGTTTTTCTCTTTCTTACTTCACGCTGTATGACAGCCTCTAGGTCCATCCATGTCTCTACAAATGACCCAATTTCATTCCTTTTTATGGCTGAGTAATATTCCATTGTATATATGTACCACATCTTCTTTATCCATTCGTCTGTTGATGGGCATTTAAGTTGCTTCCATGACCTGGCTATTGTAAATAGTGCTGCAATGAACATTGGGGTGCATGTGTCTTTTTAATTATGGTTTTCTCTGGGTATATGCCCAGTAGTGGGAGTGCTGGGTCATATGGTAATTGTATTTTTAGTTTTTTAAGGAACCTCCATACTGTTCTCCATAGTGGCTGTATCACTTTACATTCCCACCAACAGTGCAAGAGGGTTCCCTTATCTCCACACCCTCTCCAGCATATGTTGTTTGTAGATTTTCTGATGATGTCCATTCTAACTGGTGTGAGGTGATACCTCATTGTAGTTTTGATTTTCATTTTTCTAATAATTACTTATGTTGAGCAGCTTTTCATGTGCCTCCTGGCCTATATGTCTTCTTTGGAGAAATGTCTACTTAGGTCTTCTGCTCATTTTTTGATTGGGTTGTTTGTTTTTTTAATACTGAGCTGCATGAGCTGTTTATATATTTTGGAGATTAATTCTTTGTCAGTTGCTTCATTTGCAAATATTTTCTCTCATTCTGAGGGTTGTCTTTTTGTCTTGTTTATGGTTTCCTTTGCTGTGCAAAAGCTTTTAAGTTTCATTATGTCCCATTTGTTTATTTTTGTTTTTATTTCCATTACTCTAGGAGGAAGGTCAAAAAAGATCTTGCTGTGATTTATATCAAAGAGTGTTCTTCCTATTTTTTCCTCTAATAGTTTTATAGTGTCTGGTCTTACATTTAGGTCTTTAATCCACTTTGAGTTTACTTTTGTGTATGGTGTTAGAGAGTATTCTAATTTCATTCTTTTACATGTAGCTGTCCAGTTTTCCCAGCACCATTTATTGAACAGACTGTCTTTTCTCCATTGTATATCCTTGCCTCCTTTGTCATAGATTAGTTGACCATAGGTGCATGGGTTTATCTCTGGGCTTTCTATCCTGTTCCATTGATCTATATTTCTGTTTTTGTGCCAGTACCATATTGTCTTGATTACTGGAGCTTTGTGGTATAGTCTGAAGTCAGGGAGCGTGATTCTTCCAGCTCTGTTTTTTTTTTACCTCAAGATTGCTTTGGCTCTTTGGGCTCTTTTGTGTTTCCATACAAATTTTAAGACTTTTTGTTCTAGTTCTGTAAAAAATGCCATTGGTAATTTGATAGGGATTGCATTGAATCTATAGATTGCTTTGTGTAGTACAGTCATTTTCACAGTATTGATTCTTCCAATCCAAGAACATGGTATATCTCTCCATCTGTTTGTCATTTTTGATTTCTTTCATCAGTGTCTTATAGTTTTCTGCATACAGGTCTTTTGTCTCCCTAGGTAGGTTTATTCCTAGGTATTTTATTCTTTTTGTTGCAATGGTGAATGGGATTGTTTCCTTAATTTATCTTTCTGTTCTTTCATTGTTAGTGTATAGGAATGCAAGAGATTTCTGTGCATTAATTTTGTATCCTGCAACTTTACCGAATTCATTGATTAGCTCTAGTAGTTTTCTGGTGGCATTTTTAGGATTATCTGTGTATAGCATCATGTCGAGCATATGACAATATTATCTCACACTTGAATAAGAGGAGCTCAAAAAATTGAGAAAAGAAAAAAAGAATTGGAAAAAATAACAAATAAAATATTTTGAGAAAATTTCCAGCCCTAAAGGATATGAGTTTCTGAGTTAGAGGTCCAACAGATTGTCTAAAACAACTAGTAAAAATAGTTAAAATTCCAGAAACATAGTGGCAAAGAGGTTATTCTAAAATCTTCCAAAGAGAAAAGTATAGGTCATATACAAATATTAGAAATCAGAAAGGCTTGAGATTTCTCAACATCACTATCACATGCTTGGACACAATGGAACAATGCCTTCAAAATTCTAAAGGAAAATAATTTCCAGCTTAAGATTATATACTCAGCTCAGCTAAATTATATATCAAGAGAGCATAGAATAGAGTCATTTTAAGTCACATAAGAACCTTAAAATAGTATACCTTCCATACAATTTTTTTTTAAGTAACTGGATAATGTGCTTCATCAAAATAAAGGTATAAACCAAAATAGAGAAATAATGGAGTGCAGAATAACTGAGCCAAGAGAGAACCTAGGCAGGTTTATTATGATAGAGAATCAATAGAAATATCTTTCCATTACACCTTCTTGTTACTCTTCCATCCCCCTATACTCTTAACTGCAGTCATATTCTAGTTCCCAGTTTATGCCATGTTTTTCCTCTTTATGCTTTGCACATTGCTGCTTCCATGACCCAAGGATGTTTATCCGTCTCCTTTATCATCCTTTAGTATTCAGTACAGAAATACCCACCTTTCTACCTACTACCTAAAAAACTTTCAGTGATGCCCTAGTCTGAGTAAAGTGACTTTGCTCTGAGCTATCCAAGCCTCAAGGTAAGCATTAAATATTCTGTACTTTGTCTCTTTACAAGGCTGAGTCTTCCTACTGAACTACATATCCCTTGAGGGCAGAGGTCATGTTATATTGCCTTTGTATCTCTAGCATTCAGTCTGATGCTCAATAAGTACTGAATGAGTAAGTGAAAGAAAAAATTTAACTCATTATTTAGGGATATGCATCAGATTAAGGAGTTCATTAAGTTTCTAAGTGATAACAGGACTAAAAATAATGAGATAATATATACCTCTATAGCCAGGACTTATAAATTCCTTATCATATTCCGTAAGTAGCTAACAATCTCTTACCTATTAAGTCATAGATAGGGATTTGAACTCCTGTCTATTGAACTCTTGTGTCCAAGCTCTGTGTTGCTATGTAGCTCTCTCTTCTGAGGAGAAGGGAGAGGTTCTAGTGCATAAATACATAAAGGCCAATTAGGACATCTTCTTTCAGAGAAAGAAAGGTTTTATAGCAAAAAAGGAGTCTATGAACTCCAATTGTATGAGAAGAAACAAGTCAGTATATTATTTTTAAACTGTTGGAAAAAAATAACACCTTTCTTCCCGAGATGAGAGTTTATCTGACGAAACTAATCCTGGAGTGAGTTTTATGACCATGTTATAAACCTCTGTAAAGTAAATAATGTAATAGAAATGCTGACAGAGCCCTCCTTATGATGGGTTTGGAAGGTACAGCTATAAAACAGAAGTAATTTCTGGAATTCGGAAATTATGCGTGACTGTAAAGACAAACATACTTGCCATAAATTGAAGCCCATACCTGCATGGGGATATACTGGTTCCCACTTAATTCAAGGTCAGCAATAACTTTAAACAAATTCTATTAAGCTCTCATCAAGCTCTTCAAGTCAACATTAAGGGAAGAAAAAAACAGAACAGAAGTCTCTGCAGAACACTAAATCATGTAAAATTTCAAATAAACTTAAAATCAGCTAAAGGAAACTAGGAACAAATCCTCCCTTTAAAATGCTTCTCCTAAAACAGAAGAAGAATCCAATACTTTGAGAGCATAAATAGCAAGAGCTTGTGAGTGTTTTACAAACAAACACTGAATCTGGTTTTATAGAAAATGATAGTGAAACAATTTACCAATAGTACAAACAGCCACTTTATCAACTGAGGTCTCTTTGATCGAACTTTTTAAATGTCTGTCTTCCGTGGCTAGAGACCAGAGACACAATAGGGAAGACATCAAAGGACACAAAGTTAATCTATTGACACTGCTGTTGTGAGTTTTCTGTTCTACTCAAGCACAAACGATTATATATTTTCTACCTAAGGTTTTCCTATACAGCTTTTCCCCTTGTCTCCTCCCCTTGAGGTCATGCTCTATAATGCTCATCTTTGTGGTCCTTTTGTCCCCAACCAATCTCACCCATCCTGTGTCTCTTGATTTTGCTGCACTCATACGTATATTTGAAAGATCTTAGGCTGTGCAATCAAAGAGAGTTGTATTTGAATTTTGTTTGTGTATATAATTGATTGGATGAGATTGGGAAAGTTATTCATTTATCTGCAATGCTCATTGTTTAATCCATAGAATGGGGGTAAATACAACTTATCAATATTAATAGAAATGCCCAGGAAAATCTCATTTTGTAGGCTAATGGCCCTCTTGTTTGGACACACGGCAATGAGAGATTTTATTCACTTTAGTCACTCAAATATTTAAATAATTAGGTAAAGTGAATATCTTAAATTAAAAGCAGACTGATGAATTTAGATGACAATGAAGATTGATAAATGTATATAGATACAAATGCTAGGTTTGAAATCTAAAAGTTTCTCTAACATTTTGCAATAATTTTTAAAAGCAGTGGTAGTTTATTTGGGTATGGGCATACCAAGTCTCCAAAACCTAGATATGTTTAATAAGAGAGAGTACTAAATGCAATAAACTAAGATCTCTATTAGTATCTCTTAAATGCATCTGCAGTAATAGAATGTACCAGATACAAGCTCCTATTGTAAGTTACTATTCCTATGAAGTCTGTGTTCTTTGTTTTAATCCTGTGATGTAGCACAAAGCCTGACACCTAGCAGGTATCAATAAGTATTTTTTAAGTAAATAAAAGAATGAGTATAGTGAAGACATCCAAGTGAAGAGGTCTTTTGCTAGCTGGGACGGAAATAGGGAGACTGGGAATATTTTTTTCTTTGCTTAATCTTTCTTTTTTAATGGTGGAAAAAGAGGGTTTTTTTTTAACTTTCTTACATGACTGACTTCATTTGCTACTATGGCAAACAGTAATTGTATTCACATACTGTGAATAGAGGCATTGGTTATCTCAGTAGTTTTTCCTTCTTTCTTCCTTCCTTTCATTTTTTTTATTAGGGTATAGTTGCTTTACAATGTTGTGCCAGTTTCTGCTGTACAGCAAAGTGAATCAGTCATATGTATATACATATCCCCGCTTTTGGGGATTTCCTTCCCATTTAGGTCACCACAGAGCATTAAGCAGAGTTCCCTATGCTATACAGCAGGTTCTCATTAGCCATCTATTTTATACATAGTAGTGCATATATGACAATCCCAATCTCCCAATTCATCCCACCCATCCTTCCCCCACTTGGTGTCCACATGGTTGTTCTCTACATCTGTGTCTCTATTTCTGCTTTGCAAATAGGTTCATCTGTACCATTTTCCTAGATTCCACATACATGTGTAAATATACATTTGTTTTTCTCTTTCTGACTTACTTCACTTTGTATGACATGTCCATCCACGTCTCTAAAAATGACCCAATTTTGTTCCTTTTAATGGCTGAGTAATATTCCACTGTATATAAGGTACCACATCTTCTTTATCCATTCATCTGTTGCTGGACATTTGGGTTGCTTACACGTCCTGGCTATTGTAAATAGTGCTGCAGTGAATTTGGGGTGCATGTGTCTTTTTGAATTACGGTTTTCTCAGGGTATATGCCCAGTAGTGGGATTGCTGGGTCATAAACAACCCAATCAAAAAATGGACGAAAGACCTAAATAGTCATTTCTCCAAAGAAGACATACAGATGGCCAAGAGGCACATGAAAAGATGCTCAACATCACTAATCATTAGAGAAATGCAAATCAAAACCACAATAAGGTACCACCTCACACCGGTCAGAATGGCCATCATCAAAAAATTCTACAAAAATAAATGCTGGAGAGGGTGTGGAGAAAAGGGAACCTTCTTGCACTGTTGGTGGGAATGTAAACTGATACTGCCACTATGGAGAAAATTATGGAGGTTCCTTAAAACACTAAAAATAGAAAAAAGTATGTTTGAATGCTGATGGGACTAATATAGTGAGAGAAATAGATTGATAATAGGGATGAAGGAGAGAGAATTAGAATAAATATGACTGACAGATCACAGTCTCTGAAATGGAGAGAAAACAGGCTCCAGAGGAGAAAGCGACAGATTGGCCTTTATTTCCAGGAAATCCACTTCCTCTACCATCAGAAGAGGGAAGAAGACAGTTCAAGAAGCAGATAGGTTTACACTTTCATTAACTGGAAGTTGAAGTTGTTGTAGAAGGCCCAGTTGCCTGGGTTCTGAAGCTTATAAACATTTTAGAGTCCTTCTAAGAAAAATAATTCAAAATTACAAATACAATTTAAGTATAAACCCTTGGAACTAGTCTGTAAAAGTGAGTGTTCCTGAATCTTAAATTCCATTAGTTTCATGGAAAATCTCCTTCTCTGCCTGAAATTAAATCCTGGCTCCACATCCCATTAGCTATGCGAATTTGGGCAATTTATCAATCTCTCTGTGCCTAGACTTCCTCATCTTCAAAATGGGGACAGACATTGTATCTATCCATCTCATAGGGGTTTGCAGATGACTGGATAAAATAACCCCTGTAAAGCAGGATTGAAAAATCATGTAAAGGTTTAGATACAACTATCCATGTAAAGGTAATCCATGTAAAGCATGGATTACTTACTACTTACGTCTTACTTCTCAGTTACTATTTACTTCTCAATGAACATTGATTATTATTATATAGAGTCCCTGAAATTACATAATAGGAAGCGCACAATAAATGTTAGTTTCTACTCCAGCTAGATGAGAAGTCATTTTAAAGAGATCATATTATGCTTCACTTGAAATCTAGAGTTCCTAGTATACATTAGACACACAATATATATTTTTTATTATTCCTCCCCCTGTTCCTCCTTCCACTTCTCTTGCTTTTCCTCCTTCTCCTTGTCCATCACTAGAATGATGTGGAAGCAGATAGTCCATATGTGAACTCACTAGAATGCCCTTCCTGAGGCTAGGAACTGCGCCATTTATATCTGAAATAAAGACCACTCTGCACATGATAGCTATTCAGAAAATTCTTGCTGTTAAGAAAATTATTGACATTATACCATCACTCATAGTTCAAGAATCTAATAAAATTTGAATGCTGAAAACTGCTCCAGAACCAATGGTAGACTTGGTGACTGTCTAGACTGTATGACATACTTCTCTTTCACTGTAGCCCTAAGCATGAGCACAGTGTAACCCTGATGCTGACACAGAGTCAACATTCAGCAAATGCTTTACAGGTGAATGGTTCCTCATAAGAGAAGGAAGGCAAATACAAAGGGTGACTGACTGGAGTTTTTACGCACACCACTAAGCTCTAAAAGAGGGAAAGCCTACTAGGCATTCTCTACCAGAAAATGTTCATTTTGATACGTCTGTCACCAAAAGAAATGCAAAACAATGCTAAAAATTTCTTACTTCCAATATACATAACCAAAAAGCTGTTCAGTTTTCTGCAGTGGCACATACTCATATGATGCATTAAACATTTAGCCCTGTTGTTCTCCAGGTTTATCAATGCTTGCTAACTCATTTATTCTCATGCTGATAATCTTACCCGAAGCATCTCACTTTTTGTAAGGTACTAAATTGACTTGGGTTGCAACCAAATCTGTAGTAATTAGTCAGCTGAATCTCCAAGAAATTATTGGGATACTTTGTTGTTACAGAAAATAATTCAAAATTCTGAGTATTTACCTCAGAATATTTCTATCCACCATATGTCCATGCCTGTGCAACTTGAAGGGATAAAAGAGAATCCATGTAAATTTTAAAAAGGTGTTTGTTTTTTTTAACTTTGTTGGGTAGAGTGATTCCCACTATGTTCTTTGTAATAAGCGAAGCAAAAAATGAGAAATAAGAAAGTGATTGATGCTAATGATAATGAAAACATGTATTTTTTTCCACTATAAGACATTCCAAAAACCTTTCTTGAGTAAAATTGGGAAGGTAGAAAAATCTATTTCTCATAAAGTTTGGATGGAAATTTTAAAATATTTGAGATACAAACTTAAGATAAAGTCATTCAATATATAGGAAGATAACAATGTACAAAATGCCACATCACAATGAAGCAGATGCAAGCCAGAGCTAGTTCTCAGTAGAACCAGACACTGGACAGAAGCAATTCCTGCTCTTTTTATTTCCAGTCTTTTAGAAGCTGCTATAAGGGTAGAGTCACTGGAATTATGATTTGACACTTAGTAAGACATCTTATATCAGAAACTAAAAGTAGACAGCATCTTGCCCACCTCCTTGATTTAATGAAAAAGACTATCAAGCTCAGTGACTGATACAAGTCAACCCAGCTAATTTGAGTACCGTCACGGAAAGTGAGGTGAGGTGGTGACAGGATGTAAAAAGGGCAGGACCTTGTAGTTAAGCACTTGAAAGTTGAAATCCCTTACAGACCTTCATGAGCAGTGGATTGTATGGTATGTCACAACGGAGGATCTTATCAAGTTAGCTTCCAGCTTCTGTATCAGTAGAAAACTAGGGACCACATTGCCCTTTTCCAGCCTGCTTCAGCCTTTACAATAAAAAACAGAAGTGAAAGCAATATTCAATACCTAGGATGCATTTGTGAGTAATCCATTTGATTCAGCCAGAGGTACTTGAGAAGAAAAGCCATATATTTACTGCTATTCCTCACATGGGTTTAGTTCATAGACAAGCTGGGAACTTGGTGGCCTAAGCAGTTGGGAAAAGGGAGGAAGTCATGATAATAAGGATAACAGCTACACAACCCCTGGGACTGAGCTCCATAGGTAACACTCTAACGCTTAATGTTTACCCTCAGGAAGTTAGTGCACTCAGATTTGACCCAGGCCATCATCAATGTCCAAGAGGATGTAATCTGGTAGAGGAGAAAGCAAGGGTTTCTGTAAAGTGATAAAACTCAGAGTCAAAGGGATCTAGCCTTCAATACCAGTAGACTAATGTTTTGGGACAGACAGAGCCACAATAAGTAATGAGAGAATAAAGAGAAGCATTCAAGGAGGTAACTGACAGAATAGAGACCAGGGTTAGGGCTCCAGCCAAGGAAGCTATGGCTTTGAGAGGGACTTAAGTCCCTGTGGGAGACTGGAAACCAATGTAGAAGAGCAGTCCTACAAAGTGGGAAACAAATACCAAGTTTGGGGAATTTAAAGTGCTAAGTTTACAAAAGCCTAATGCATTTCCACTCTGACTCATTTTTATGGACTGTGGAAGCTCATAAAGTCCTCCCTGAGTTGGTTGGGAGAGACTCAAGCACGGACTGTGGCTGAGCCTTTAGGAACAGTTGGAATCCAATTGGTCAGAGTTGGATAGGGGTTGACACCAACATCCCACAAATCCTGGGCAAGATTTGGCAGGGAATGGGACAAAACCAGATGAATGAGGATCACTCAACAGAGAAGAAAAACACCGCTGAGTTTCACTGGAATTGGAAATGAGTTCAGTTTTGTCTTATACTGCTTTTAAAATAAACACGTTTTTCTTCTTGAAACTCCTCTTGAATAGGTTTTACACATACAAATAATAAAGATATATCCAGGTATTATCATACGTTTCTGCTATTTCACGTATCTTTTCATAAAATGAACGCTTAAAACCCAATTTGTGTGCATGTGTGTGTTTCAAGGAAAGTCCCAGCAACTAAACATCAAAATGGCAAAGCTATAACACAGGTGTAAGAAACCAATCATTCCTACGTACCTTCTGTACAAGAAGCCAGTCAGCAATCAGGCCAACAGAAAATAAAGAGGATTGCAGGGGGAAAACAGACTCATTTTCAAAGTGGAAATTATCTGAATGATGGCACCAGATGGAAATTACTTTTTCCCACATAAATACAAGATAAATTTTGATAATATTCTTTTACATTTTAAAGTGCAACATTACTCAGACTCCCCATCAAGGGCATAGTGAGCAAGTTAGCATTGTGTTATAGAATGGAAGCAGAAACTGTACAGTTTCTCAATGAGAAAATAATAAGATAAAATCCAGATAAAAAGCTATGAAATTTTTATATAAATATATTTTTTATATAAATATTTATATATTTATCAGAAGGTCAGAATGAGAGTTACAGGAGGTCAACATTTACAAAGACAGTAGAGAAGGCATCTTCAAAGAAGAATTACCAGGGCTCATTGCAACTCTACCTTTATTAGCCATGAAATCTTGTGTTACTATGACCTTGTTTTGCCTCAGTTTCCACATCTGTAAATGGATATTGTAATAACAGGTCATCCCTCATAGGACTGATGAAAGGATTAAAATGCAATAATCCATGTGACTAGAGCATATACAATAATTTATCGTTGTCATTAAATAACTTTTAGCTGCCATTATTAGGCAGTTTTCAAGGAGATGTTCAGAAATTTACCAAAGAAATTAAAACTCATGTTAACACAGCATTAAATTAGGAAGCCAGCATGAATATGCCCATCTGTATTCACCTGCTTGTCAAAGACTTGCTTACTAAATAAGATAATCCATTTATCAGAAAGCTCTAATTAATAAGAACACAGCTCCTCTCCCTGTGCTCTTTTATCAAATATATGACATTAGTGGCAAAATGACATGACAGTGATATAAAAATTACAACAGGCTCTGAATAAATAAAACCTGAAGTAAAATCTTTCCTGATGCCAAGAATACAATAGCTGAGATGCGGATGGATATTTCAGAACTGAGTGTAGAACAGAAAATCATACAATACTGGCAGAACACTAGAGATGATACTTTTTCAAAATAAAACTATGAAATATTGGTGGGGACATTCAGCTCTGATGTTTCATTGTGAATGACACAGCAAGTCTAGTGAAGTAGCTGATTTATTGCAACCCTCATCACATTTTAAAGGGAGATGTTTCCACTGATTCTCTTTAGCCACTACAGAAACTGTGCCGCTGTGTGCCAGAAAAGGGTTTGATCTTTACTCAAGCAAAAATCAATTTCTTCTACATAAGGAAATTCAGCCTTCACTCCTTTGAATATAAAGTTTTCAACATATGCACTATCACCAGTATATGTTCATGTTAAAAAAGCGAATCAATTTTTATAATCAATGGTTACAGTTGCTTGTGTTATGGAGAAATATAGGTTCTGTTCTGTTTATTACCATTCTTTCCACCACATACACCTGCTTTCCCTAAATTGACAAAGGGCACTAGTTCCCTCTCATTTCTCTTGAGATAGAACCATGATATATTCCATAGAAAAGGGGGATGGGGCAGGGAGGTGTGGGAAGCTTGGCCATTTCTCCAACTGTATCTTTGACTACTGGACTCCCAAATACCTCCGCTTAGGCATCTGGTTTTGCAGTCACTAAGAAAAATAGCTACATTAGCTTTCACTTGTAGCCCTCTTTCTGACTGATGGAACCATGTTGGGCTAACAACACAAGCATATTAATAAATATTCCCCGTTTTTCTTCCCAAGAACCCACACAAAAATTTTCCTCTTTAGATTCATTTTTCTTGTCCTTGCTCTGCATCCCATCACGCATCTATATTAGTTCACACAAATATATTTCTTATTGTCCAATAGTAAGACTTTGATTCCCATTTTGGGACTCCCATTAAATAAATAATGGTCCTTCAACAATAAACTAATAGACTTTCATTTCCATTTTGGTAGCAACCTGATTTCTTTGAAAAATTGATAGAAAGTAACTACAAATGTTTATAACGTTTGCTTTAAGGCGGGTGTCCCCAACCCCTGGCCATGGACTGGCATGGGTCCGCGGCCTGTTAAAAACCCCCCCGGGCCGCACAGCAGGAGGTGAGTGGGCAAGCAAGCGAAGGTTCAAATGCCGCTCCCCATCGCTTGCATTACCTCCTGAACCATCCCCCCACCCCGCCCGTGGAAAAGCTGTCTTCCGCAAAACTGGTCCCTGGTGCCAAAAAGGTTGCGGACCGCAGCTTAAGGTATTAGCTACTTATTGGATGTACCTCATAGATATCCTGCTTCAATTTCCATAAAAGAATGATGCATAGACAATTAAGTAATTTTCTAATTGGTTTTGCAACATTTGACAATCATGACAATATAATAAATTAACTATCAAATAATACAGTATTAAACCTTCAAAAAATCACACATCACTGCAATCATAAATTATTTCTAACTAATCTTTTTAAATATTGATTTTTAATCTCTTAATATAAATTCAAAGAGATTTTGATGAAAGAAATGACGTTTCAACAATCCAGTTTAGGAACTACTAATTTAAACAGTGTCACTGACATGACAGATATTCAGAAATCTTATTTTTTATATTTTTAATTTTGATTTTGGAAGGTAGCTATTACCTATGTTACTGATTTTCAGTCTTTCAGCACCAAGACACCTTAGAAAAACTGTCATAGTAACCTCAAATATAAAGATACATTTTAAAGTTGAAATCTGTTCTGTAAGTGTCACTATTGGTCATAACACTAACTCATTCCTAAAATATGTGACAGAATTCAGCATATCTCTTCCTGAATATTATTTGTCTTCTATTTTCTTATTTTGCCCAGTTTCTGGAATCCAGATGTATTTTGCCTATATCAGTTTGCTATTCTTATTTGTTTTCCTATTGTTCTTTTTCACCCTTACAAGATTCCCCTACTTTAATTAAATGTGGATATTTAACATTTACTTGAAAGGGAAAATATAAAGAGACTCAAAAAAGATATTGCGGCAACAACAGTTTTCTCTTCATTAATGTAACTCCTAACCTGATGATTTTGCTAATCTTTTGTAGAATGCTGTAAAGCCTTTATTAGTATTTCAATTATTTTTACGTTAGAGAGAGGGGGGGAAAAGGAGAGAATACGAAAAATAAGATTCAATTAAAAATTGAGTTTAGAAAGTCAACTAACAGATCATCCCCAAACTGCATGGACTATTACTGTTGGAAAATACTAATCTTCATAAATACAATATTTAGCTAGAATTTCAGAAACTCCTATTACTTATAAAAATCCAAAGCAGTTCCTAGGAAGCCTTAACCTGGCAGGGTTTTATCCAAAATCCTTTTTAGCATAACAGTTCTTTCACAACTGTGGCAATTTAAAATGACTCAGGTATTATGTTTATATGCTCTGGACAGACAAATGAGCTTTTAAAGTACCCCCTTCTAATGAAAACATCCCCTCTTCCTCACCCTCTTGAACTTTTTATCCTCTTGACATCTATACAAATCCTTAGGATAAGATCATGCTATGCTACCTTAATATAAACGGTGAGTTTATATAACATCATCAAACTGCTGTGTCCACTTATCCAGATGGTTTTGCATATGAAATTTATAAAGCATTTATGCAGCTCAGAGTAAATTCTAGATTAGCCAAGTTCCATTTTCCTTACCCTCATCCCTCAATCACGATTGACTGACATCAAAATAGTCCTATATGTCCAAATACATAGAAAACACTAAAAATAATCAAATATTTAAAAAATAGCTTTATAATGAACTGTTATGTCTATAATTACTGCAATAAAATACACATGCTATACTTTTCATATATTATATATTAATAAAAATAATACAGAAAAAGTCAAATGCATTAATTTTATATTTTTTCATAATGATATATAAAACAATTCAATTCATAAGATCTGCCTAAGAAAGCATTATCCAAAAACAAATTCATTTTTGAACAAAAATGTTTGCTGTTTTTCTTACTTATTCTCTCTCAAATGTGCCTTTGTTCTTGTTTTGTTTCAAGGTTAAATTGTGTCTTTGCTAAAACTAAAATTACATAAAACAAAATGTTGTCCACCTAATTCAGACTACATTTGCCTCTTCAATGTATGAATAGCAAACATTTTGTAGATGACAGGAACTAGAAAACTCTCCTGAACACCATGAACTTTCTTGCTGGAAAACAGCATGGGCTACATACATACACCATATTATTTCTGAAATATTCATTGATCACAAGTATATCTGACCTAGAAGATTAATGCAACCATATTCTATTTTTCCACTATCAAAATCTTATCTCCATTTTTTCCTATTTCACTTTGGAATAAACATCTGACCATAATTTTTGTCATTAGACATGAAAATTTAAGGGAAGAATGAGAAAATCAGAAGTGAACTGTAAATGTGCCACTAACAGCACGATTCAGAATGAGTGCCATGGCTGAAGGGTCAGGTATCCTGAAGTTTGGCAAGTTTTGTCATTTTCTATTTTCTCTTATAATGCCCCCAATAACAAGAATATATAATGATTACAGTTGACCCTTGAACAACTGGGGTTGAACTGTGTGGGTTTACACAACAGTAAATACTACAGTACTACAGTACTACAGTTCAACCATCCACGGTTGGTTGAATCCTCACATGTGGAGGTACTGCAGATACAGAGGGCTGACTATAAATTATATGCAGAATTTTGACTGTGTGAAGGCTCAGTGCCCCTAAGTCCCACGTTGCTCAAGGGTAAACTGTATTTCTGTAGTTTCAAAAATCTCCTTTATTCTTTTTTTTTAAAATGGCTTTGTATTTTTTTAACTTTTTATTTTATATTGGAGTAGAGTTGATTAACAATGTTGTGTTAGTTTCAGGTTTACAGCAAAGTGATTCAGTTATACATATACATGTATCTATTCTTAAAATTCTTTTCCCATTTAGGTTGTTATATAATCTCCTTTATTCTTATCCATACATTTTTTACAGCCACTTGAAGAAGAGGATCTGAAACTTGAACTAGATCGTTTCTTGTTAGTATATGTCCTTAGGTTAAGGTTAATTGTGCATCTTGCTAACTGAGCCATGACACATCAGCCATCAGCCTGAGGGGAAAAAAAAAATCCTACCACTAATTTAATGGCATATTCTGTCCCTCCCTTGATTATATAGCTAGTTTAGATTGTTTTAGTCAATTCATTCAAGAAGATTGATTATTTCTGGATGGAATTAAGTACTTTAAGTTGTTGTACATCAGGAGCTGTTTTTTTTTTTAAAGATAAATATTCAAAATGGGAATTTCCAGACAAGAGTTGAGAATGTTGCATTTCACAAGCTTATGTGACCTCAGTTCCTTTTACTAGAGGGAACTTGATATCATCTGAATTTAGCATCTACAGTTTCATGTGGCTCAATATGGTGACTTGTTGGAAGAGACCATATGATACACTGTAACACTGTACAATCTGGAACCATGCTGCCTGGGTTCAGATTCCAGCTCTCCCACCTCCTATCTCTGAGGCCTTGGGCCAGGTATTTTATCCTCTCTGTTCCTCAGATTCCCTTCTGGGTAAATGGGGAGAGTATTTGATACCATTTTAGTATCTACCTCATAGGGTTGTTTTGTGTTATAGTACCTACTTCATAGGGTTAATGAAATGAGTTCATTAATTCAGTTACTTAGATACTGTGCTTAGGTACTGAACTCTATTTGGCATACCATAAACGCTACATGAATGTTAGCTATTATTATTGGGCATTACTTACTTTTAGCTTCTTTAAATAAAATCTTTTCAAGTTAGAGGTATTTTTTTCTTTATAATTGCTGCTGAAGTTATCTGTCAATGTTGATGCAGTTTGAAAAAACAATTATTATTATTATGATGCTTATATCCAGACATCTTAGTACTAATGGACTACAGCTCCGTAATTGTGGACTCATTTATTTCAAAATCTTATAAACATAAAATGCTAGGCTACTTGTTTCTTTTGTCACTCTCCATGTTATTTAAGACCTCTCTGTCATTATTAACAACAATAAATGACAATAAATTTGCATTTTTGCTAATGAATGTTTGTATTAAAAAATTTCTTTGTATTATATAATTAATCATTTTATTTTTCTCTTTGAACTGTCAACATTTGTGGAGCCTTTATAATTTCTTCCAGCTTGAGACTCAATTTCTGATATTTTCCCCCATGCTTGGTTAGTTTCTTGTTCTCAAATAACTGATAAGTTTGACATGCCCTATTTAAAATTATGCAGGGATTTCCATAGTTTTCTAATGCATGATATAATGCTAAAATATAAAAATGCCATGTCAGTTGCTCTCCATAGAAAGTGTTCTCTCTGTAGAAAAGAATATTCCCTTCAATATTTTGAAATACAGTTACTCCAGAAAATGTAACAGTACATTAATGTTGTGGAGATAGCTTATAAAATAGATTCTCACAAGAAGCGCAACAGAGACTGCATTTCTTGAGGATGAATGAGTTGTTGTAGTCCTGCACATAACACAACATTATTTTAACCCCAACCAGTATAAAAGAATTAAACATTTTAGCAGCTTCATCACATTGGGCAATGTGTTGCCTATATTTTAAAAAATCAATTAAACAAAAAGTAGGAGAATAATATATTTCCTTTATAACGAGAGATATTTCTCAGAGCATCTCCTTTCTTTTTTGAGAACTCTATTTTTCTAACTTTTTAAGATCTACTTCATGGAAAAGGGAAAATACATACACATATATTTATACTCATTCACATATTTATACACATATATATTTAATATATATTATATCCTTTAGTGCCTGTGAACATGATGCAGTATTAAATTAAATGCCTTCTTTTAATCAAACTTGCACAGAAATATACTTAAAAGAGAGTTCATCACAGTTTTGTTTTTAATATCAAAATACTGGAAGTAGTCTAACTGCTCAACAACAGGAGCTCACACAAATTAAGATAAATCCACACAATGAAAGAATAAGCAACCATCAAAAGCATGTTGAATAAAAATACTTTGTAATTCTTTAAATTTTATTAGATTACACAAACAGCATATGTGTATGTTCATATATACATATGAACATTTTAGTACAGTTTTAGATGTAGACAGAGACACAGTTATAGATATGTAAATATAAAATATTTCAAGCCAAGTACTTTTTATACACTGTACCACGAGATAGAAAACTGAAGCTAAGGGAAGTTAATTAGCTCAAGGTTATACATCTAAGTTAGGATTCAACTTATGTGTGTCTGCTCTCTTGAGCACTATGTTGAACTCCTTATTTGTAGAATAAGAAAAAGTTATAATAAGGGATGATAATCGCTATTTTTAAATAGAATAACTTAAACATATATTGTAAAGGAAAGAACAAATCTATAACAAAGCTCAATATTTTTCCTGATGGATACTAGTGTAAATAAAGAATTACTTAACTAGAGGAATAGTTGGGCTTATTTTCTTACATCCTTATAGATTTTATGAAGAACTCACACTTTTAAGTTCTTCTTACTGCATGCTTTATCAGTATCACATATTATATATTTTTATCTTATATTATTTCATTATTTCCAGTTTTTTAGTCATTTGGGACAAGAGTGCAACTTGTAACCAAGTAACTTTTAGTTTTAAGCAATTTTGCTACATTGGATACTGATGTCACAGCTTTTAATTCTGGCATTAAATCAAAATAGAATCCTTGGTCTGCAGGGTTTTTTTTTAACTAATTTATTTATTTATTTATTTTTGGCTGTGTTGCGTCTTCATTGCTGCTCGCGGGCTTTCTCTAGTAGTGGCAAGCGGGGGCTACTCTTTGTTGTGGTGCATGGGCTTCTGACTGCAGTGGCTTCTCTTGTCGTGAAGCGCAGGCTCTAGGCACGCGGGCTTCAGTAGTTGTGGCCTGCGGGCTCTAGAGCACAGGCTCAGTAGTTGTGGCACATGGGCTTAGATGCTCCACGGCATGTGGGATCTTCCCAGACCAGGCCTCGAACCTGTGTCCCCTGCATGGGCAGGTGGATTCTTAACCACTGTGCCACCAGGGAAGTCCATTGGTCTGCAGTTTTGAAATGCATATTTGCACAAATGCATCACTCTGGTGGTGGGTGTTGATAATGGGGGATGAAAGAAAGAAAGAAAAAACAAAAAGAAGAAGGAGGGGAAGGGAAAGAAAAAAAAAAAAAAAAAAAGAAGGAAGGTAAGGAGTTGAAAGTAGTTAAACACAGTAAGTGTTTAGACTCTGGAAAAAAGTGCCCCTGGATAAACAAAATGTGATCTATGCATACAATGGTATATTATTCAGTCACAAAAAGCAACAAAGTACCAATTCATGCTACATTGTGGGTGAACTTTGAAAACATGACGCTAAGTGAAAGGAGCCAAACACACAAGGCCATGTATAACATGATTCCATTTATATGAAATATCTAAAATAAGTTAATACATAGAGACAGAAAGCAAATTGTGGTTGCTAGTGGCTGGGGGAGGGAGGGTATGGAAATAGATTTCAAAATGAATATAGGATTCTCTTTGGGGTGATGAAAATATTTTGGAATTAAATTGAGGTTCTGGTTGGACAACATTGTGAATGTACTAAATACCACTGAATCGTAAACTTTAATTTTATGTTATATGAACTTAACCTCAACAAAATAAATAAATAAGAAAAGAAGTAAGTGCAGGTTTAGTGTACAATTCATTGTAAAAATATAGTTAATCTTAAAGAATAATATGCTATATAGCGGGTCATATGTGCCTATAGACTTGTAAATATGGAACTATAAAAGTTGACGAAAATTTGCAATGGGCAAAAAAAGAGTAACAGCAAAAATACATGAATAAAAAAGTAATTTAGCAAGTTTAATCTTATGTTTCATTTCTCTATTTTACTATTATTATTACTGTTCATTATTGCTTCTATCTTCACTGTTGCCTAACAACAAATGACAACAAATGTGCATTACTATATGTACGAGTTTCATAAATTTTGCAGAGCTTAGCATGCAGAAAGGCTGATATACTGAAAACTATGATAGAAAAGTCTCACTTTCACAAATTATACTTGACAAAATAATATTAAAAGAATAAAACTGATGAATGGGCTTATTTTTTTATTCCTGCTTTGAACACTATTCTTCTTTGATGACATATGCTTGGGAAGGTCTTAAGTGATTCATAGAAGTTGTACCTACCATAGAATAGCTTTATTACACAGAATATTTTCTAAGTTTCCCATTATTGCCATGTGAATAAAATATAACTTTTTTTTGAGAAAATGTATTAAATATGGTTTTTAAAAAAGGATCACAAACTCTAATTCTTACAGAGGTAAAGTAAGTGTCTTAAATGAGTGAAGAATGATTGCTACAGAGGAGAGGTGGGGAAAGGAATGCCGTGGAAGGTGCCAGTACCCATTTAAAGGAAGCTGTTACAATCCACTTCTGGTCAATATTTGCCACATGGAAATGGAACGCAGGCCCACTTCAGCCACATCTTCAGATTGTTCAGGAGAAGACAGATATTCTCATTTTATATGAAATCAGCCAGTTTTTAAATATTGACAAGTAATTCGTTTTTTTTTTTTTAACATTGTAAGAAACACACACAAAATGTATCTGTGAGATGAATGTGTCCAGGGAATTGCTGTTTATGTTAAAAAAAAAAAAAAAAAGATTCAGTACCAATTTCCAAGGACACTCCATCCAGCAGGGTTTAAGTCAGTGTTCTACCATAGCAATTATTTTTTAAACTTAAATCCACAGACAGGCTAAAACCAAGTATATAGCACTTATCTGTATAACAGTGTACATTTAAAAGAAAAGAAATATCAACTGTTTGAGAATTAGTCCAGGAAAATATGATCGCAGCACTTCGTATGAACAAAGCCACATACAAAGGTGACCAGAAGGAGTTTGGTTAGAAAGCAACTGAAATGGAAACAAATTGACCTCAGGGGTAATGGATCATTTTAAAAGAATAGTTATTTGTTGATGCAGTGCTTTTAGTTGAGAAATTTTTGATACACATTAGATAGGTTAAAAGGGGAGGGGAGAGGCTAGCAAATATTTATATACCAGTTATGATACTATGTAGATTAAGTCTGCTCTTATTATATATTATTTTATCATGAAGTGAACCTATCAACACAACAAAAAGGCCACCTACTGAATGGAAGGAGATATTTGCAAATGATATATCCCACAAGGGGTTAATATCCAAAATATACAAAGAACTCATACAACTCAACATCAAAAAGCAAACAATCCAATTTAAAAAATAGGCAGAGACTCTGAATAGGCATTTTTCCAAAAAAGGCATACAGATGGCCAACAGGCATATGAAAAGATGCTTCCTAATCACCAGGGAAATGCATATCAAAACCACAATGAGATACTACCTCACACTTGTCAGAATGGCTATTATCAAAAAGACAACAAATAACAAGTGTTGATGAGGATGTGGAGAAAAGGGAGCCCCTATGCACTGTTGATGAGAATGTAAATTGGTGCAGCCACTAGAGAAAACAGTATGGAGAATCACCAAAAAATTAAATTAGAACTACTATATGATCCAGCAATTCTACTCCTGGGTATTTATTCAAAGAAAATGAAAAGACTAATTAGAAAAGATACATGCACCCCTATGTTCATTGCAGCATTATTTACAATAGCCAAGATATGGAAGCAACCGAAGGGCACCTCAATAGGTGAATGGATAAAGAAGATGTGATATATATATATACGATGGAACATTACTCAGCCATAAAAAAGAAAGAAATCTTGCCATTTGTGACAATATGAATGGGCCTAGAGGGTATTATGCAAAGTGAAATAAATCAGACTGAGAAAGACAAATACTGTATGATTTCACTTATACGTGGAATCTAAAAAACAAAATAAATGAACAAATATAACAAAACAGAAACAGAGTCATAGATACAGAGAACAAACAGGTGGTTGCCAGAAGGGAGGGAGGTAGGGGGATGAAAGAAATAGACGAGGGAGATGAAGAGGTACAAACTTCCAGGTGCAAAATAAATGAGTCATGGGTATGAAATGTGCAGTGTGGGGAATAAATAGTAACTGTGTATTATCTTTGTATGGTGACATATGATAACTAGACTTATCATGGTGATCATTTTGAAAGGTATAGAAATATCAAATCACTATGTTGTGTAATAGGAACTAACATTGTGTTGTAGGTCAATTATACTTCAAAAACAAACAAATTCATAGAAAAAGAGATCAGATGTGTGGTTACCAGAGATGGGGGGAGGGGGAGGGGGAATGGGATGAAGGCAGTCAAAAGGTACAAACTTGCAGCTATAAGATAAATTAGTACTAGGGATGTAATGTATAACATGACAAATATAATTAATACTGCCATATGTCAGCAGTCCCCAACCTTTTTGGCACCAGGGACCAGTTTTGTGAAAGACAATTTCCCCACAGACCAGGGAGGGGTGGGGATCGTTTCAGCATGATTCAAGCACATTACATTTATTGTGCACTTTATTTCTATTATTATTACATTGTAATATATAGTGAAATAATTATACAACTCACCATTATGCAGAATCAGTGAGAGCCCTGAGCTTGTTTTCATTTGCCACTCACTGATAAGGTTCTGATGTAAGTCTGCAAGCAACTGATTTATTACAGTCTCTGTGCAGTCAAACCTCTCTGCTAATGATAATCTGTATTTGCAGCCTCTCCCCAGTGCTAGCACCACCGCCTCAGCTCCACCTCAGATCACTGGCATTAGATTCTCATAAGGAGCACACAACCTAGATCCCCCGCGTGCGCAGTTCGAGGTAGGGTTCGTGCTCCTATGAGAATCGAATGCTGCAGCTGATCTGACAGGAGGCAGAGCTCAGGCAGTGGGGAGCGGCTGTAAATACAGATGAAGCTTTGCTTGCTCATCTGCTGCTCACCTCCTGCTGTGTGGCCCGTGGCCCAGGGACTGGGGACCTCTGCCATAAGTTATATATGAAAGTTGTTAAGAGAGTAAATCCTAAGAGTTCCCATCACAAGGAAAAATATGGTTTCTATCTCTTTAATTTTGTATCTACATGAGATGATGGATGCTCATTAAATGTACTGTGCTAATCACTTCATGATGTATGTAAGTCAATTAATTATGCTGTACATCTTAGACGTACGCAATGCCAGGTGTCAACTATATCTCAATAAAACTGGAAGAAAAAAAAGTTTGTTTGCTCAGAACGACATTTTGCTTAAATACTAAAAGTGTGTCTTTTTTCTTCATAGGTGAGTCTGAATGTTTGTTATAAGAAACTACATTTGTTAAAATGTTTGTTGTAGAAACATGTTTGTGCTCACTTGAAAGTTGTAAACTATGTTTACCATAGTAGGTTGATTTAATCCACAAACAGTTTGGGTAGTTAATTCATTAACATCTCTGATCTAGCTTTAATTAACTTTAACTCAACCGGTGTAAAGATACTGTGGAATTTTTTTTTTTAATTAGGAGCATAGCTAATGGCATACTTCCTCTTTTAAATAAATATTAGCAAAATATAATGCTTAACAAAATAGCTTTAAAGCTTAACAAAATAGCTTTAAAGCACAATACTTAATCCCCATTTGTCACTGTACCTAAAAGGCTGATATGCACTAAACATGTAATGAAATAATTTAAACATTTCAAACAGAATCCTGACTAGTCAGACAAAGGTATGGTGTCAAGATGATGGGGTATAACAACAACACTGAATTATCTACTGGTAAAATATTCCGTAAATATTATACTCAATTTTGACAAATTTTAAGACAACATTAAATAGTAGAAGTGTGCTCCTAGAGACTTACTCCCTTCCTCCCTCCCTTCCTTCCTTACTCACTTCCTCCCTCCTTCTAGTTATTTCTTTCTTTTCTTTTCTTTTCTCATGGCATCACTTTGAAAATCTATTCTCCTTTCCCCACTGTATACAGAAAAATATGACCAACTCTGGCCAAAATATGGTACCCTCCTAGCTTTGCCTTGTGCTCTGTCTGATTTTCAACAAGATACTTAATCTCTATGCCATAGTTTTCTCATCTATAAATGGAGATAAGAGTTCTTTGATCATAGAAGCTAATTTATTCTTTACAACAATTCTATGATCAAAGAACTACTCTTATTCCCATCATACATATGTCATATATTTATATATGTACACATATAAATACATATGATTTATTTATATATCTACACGTAAAAGTACCTGAATTATAATAAAGGTTCAAAGTACACTATCTATTATTATTATCATTGCTATTAATTTCATTTACTACTATTATCATATTGCTTTTGTGACCTATAGGTAGACAATTGGAACTTCTAATAATTCTTAGATTATTCACAAAGGAAATTGGTTCTTAGAAAACTTGCTAAGTTACCACACTGAACATACTCAAAAATGAATAGTGGAATTGACCAACTATATTTTTTTAGGTGTTCAATAAAGAACTGTTTAATTTCTAAGTAAATATGAACTCTACCAGGACAAAGAGCTCTTCAGCGTTATTATCCAGATAAGCTGATCCAGAGATTATGTTTTCATTTATATGGTCATGGTTGTGACATGTCCCAGGTAACTCTGTAAGACTGGGGGCTAAGGAGTTCAGTGGTGATATTCATTAACAAAGTCATCAAAAAAATCATAGATATTAAATAATGGCAAAAAATTAAACATACATTTTGAGATATAGTATTGGACACAGTTTCAATTTAACAATGGATATTTCATCTTGTTTATTCTCTGTATAATTTTCCAAAAATGCATTTGAGATTGCTTAATCTATACAATTATAGTTATAACAAACATGACCATGTAAAAACTATATGCAACTTTGGGGAAATAGTTTTTACAAACACTTATCCTCTGAATTAGTTTAAATACTATTGCAGGTTGATGAGTAGCTGTAGCATATTACAGTCCATCACCCTAATTCACCTCTCTAAAATCTCCAAATTGAGGCTTCTCCTTTGTTCCATTTCCCTTGGCTTCCTGTGCAATGTGACACTGTATGTATTTTGGTGTGATTTTATTCATTTGGAGTTTGGGGGAAGCAGGGAGCGAGAGAATTGCTACACAATTTGATCTACACAATGTTCTGCACCTCCCCAGAGATGCTATCAGAGATCTTTCTTCCTTATTTTCTTTCATTGCACCTGACTTTAACATGGTTATTGAACTCTTTCTTTCTTTCTTCCCAGTAGGTGGTATAGGTTTTACACAGGCATTCAACAAGGCCTTCCTCCATGCCAAGGAGATCATCAGATTGAATTCAGAGTCCTCCTTCCAATGGATTCAGAAAACATCAAAGCATAGGTGTTTCTATTACAACCAACAATACTTTATATTTTAATAAATATTCTCAAACATGGAACAATTTTAATAAAATTAAATCAGTACTTAAGGAATTTTTATTTCAAATATTATATCACACTGATTCATTGAGTGACCACTGTGGAAAAAAATGTAACCTAACAAATTTAAGCTCTTTTCCTATGGGGAGTCTGGAAGAACTATAATTAGGAGGATTAAAAGTTATGATATTTTAAGTATGAGATGTAATTGAAAATAATGTAATTATTAAGTAAAATTGAGAGAACAAGTTTCTTCCCTTTACTTTCACTTCATTCTGCTTTGTCCGTGACCCAATGCTATAGTATTAGACTGAGGGACAAAGGAGAAGACAAGCAAAAAGATGCAATAGCCTAAATATTCTATCCATGAGGATCATAATCTATACTACACAGCAGCATTCAAAGACTACAGGGCAGTGCTTCTAAGACTTCTGTGAAAAACCACCAGCTTGTTTTTAAAAATGACTTGTCAGTTGCAGAGTGATATTTTTGTAAATAAGTAAATTAAGAGAAAAATGATCACACATGAATATCACAACAATGTCAACATGCTATAAAAGGTTCCAAACAGACACTCTTAATTTCTGTATCATCTCATTGCAGATCAGCAATAAACAGTTCTCAGATTGGCACCAGTTAATGGATCACATTTGAGTAGGGAACATGAATATTTAAGAAATAACTTCTGCTAATGAAGGCTTCATGTTCCATAATTAGTTTAAGATAAACCCTCTTTGGAAAAAAATCTTCCATACTGAAAAAATAAACCAATTGATATTCACATATACAATGACTATATCACAAAAAGTAACAACATTTTCTTGCTCACAAAAATATATGACAACTTAAAAACAGTGATTTGCCTGACTCTCATCTATATATTTTGTAGTTGGGTAAATGATCCTGGAGAGGCTAAAACAGTTTTCTGAATTTGAATCCAGATTTTTGGTAATTTTTCAGACCCCCCTAGGATTTTTTTTCTGTTCTTCATTCCACTGACTACTGACTCTAGAAAAGTCACCCATAAACTGATTATGGTGTTCTCATTATATTACAAAATTTCTGTCAGCTTCTACCCAGAGCCTCCATCCTCTGCCCATAAAGTTAAATGATTAAATGACTGGCATTCAAAGGAAAGTTTACTGCTGAAAAAATTATTCAGTTTCAAAAAAAAAAAAAAATTATTTAGTTTCAAGTTTTCAAACCAACCAATGCTAATCAAAATCTACTTAAAGTCCAAAAAAAAAAAAAAAAGATAAATTATTGAGGTTTTTCCCTCGATTCTATGGTCCCCCGTAGTTTGAATGTTCATGTTAAATCAATTAACTTTTTAAATTATTATTATTATTTCACAGTTATTTCTGATTTTTAAAAAACATGAATTACGGACTGAGATCTTTCAAAAGACATTTGCTTTTCATCACATATAATCTGAATACTGAAAAAGAAAGACATAATATGTGTTTAAAATACAAAATGTCTTTAAAAGATTCTTAGAGGTTATTGTAACAAAATATTTCTTATAGTTGGTACCAGGAAAAGAACTCCTCTTACGTTAAAACAAAATTCATAATAGGGGCGTTTCAAAATGTAGTCTGCTAAATGGTAGCCGTATTTACATCAGTAAGAGAACTAGTGACCTGATCAGTAGGTCCCAAGGAAGATGAAATTACACCATAAATGTCATAATGCTCACTTTCCATTACACATTGTGTTGGTTCATTCATTTCAATGCTGCACAAGGAAGCAGATGCAGGGAAAAGAACATTAGAACATTGACCAAAGGGAACTCTTAGACTTGACCAGAGCCTATGCCTTTAAATTGTCAGTGGCATTCCCATGAAAATGATGAAATTTTCTTGAATGTGTTAATACATGTGAAAAATCAGTGAATACTGAGCATTTGGACAAATAGGTAGCATATCTGAGTAATTATTTCATATCTCAGGTGTGTTGAAAAGCAAGCTCCTGAGGGGCAAGATATTTTACTACTTAAAACAGGAAATGCATTGACCAAAGTGACATATTGATATTAGAAAACGATTTTTAAAAGAGATGTCATACTTGCAGAAAATTGAAGTTATGGACACTAGAGAAATTATCTATAACAACTGGAAATATCTAATTTTCCTTAAAATTCCATATAGATACTTTTAAAGAAAAGAGCTAATGCTGAGGAACCCAAATTCTCAGAGCTTACTCTGAAACTTTCTATTATTCACAGTTCTTCACACAAGACTGAGATTATTTCCTTCCTTTCCTATTCCTTCCTCCTCTCACATCTATTTGGCACTTAGTAACTGAAGCATCTAAAACAGGACGTGCAATGGTTTCTTGTTTGGATTAAGATAAGAACATTCATGATCTAGAAGCCCTCAGCCCCATGATCGAATTATGAGTTTGGCTCCACATAGCCAATAAACTAAGACTTTTTCCTTGTCCTAGAAATAATTAAATGGGAAATGAACCCATTATCCAGTCTCCAAATTCAGAGTATAACATGTTTGAGGAACTCAGTCTTAAAACCAGATGTACAGCATACCTTCTTAGAAAAAACAGACCAAAAATCAGAAATCCATGTACACAAGTGAATTAAGAGGCATATTCTTAGAGACCATATGTTTTCCAATCAAGCCTTTTCTCAAAATATATTTGTCATCTTTCTTAGGAAATAGCCTTCACAGTATGTTATTTAATTATTTAAAATTCTTCTAAATATTTTTTCCCTGAGCATTTCATTTTATGGAAATAGTCTAAAGTTATCCAGAACTAAAAGGCGAGTGATTTAGAAGACTTGGAATAGGTTTGAGGTTTAAAAAAATTAGCTTATTTGCAATGAGATTTTTACCTAAGCTCATATTTATTTAAGCTTAAGTCAGAGACAATTGCACAAGAAGAATTTTATGAATGTATGGGATAATGGCAACAAAACCAGAAAACATCTAAACCTGATTATTGTTATTTTTCTGAAGCACATTCTTCATTCGTACATACATACTCAAATATAAGAATCATTTGATGCCTCATTAATTTAGTTACATGGAAAAATGTACATGCAGTCTACAGGTATTATTATGGACATGATGAAATAGAAACTTCCACTACTTATTCTGAAGTATTTATGAGAATTTTGATCTGCAATCAGGTATTTCCTGAGGGAATTTAGGACTCTGGTTAAAATGACCAAAGTAGGACTATTAACTTGAAGTCCTCCATCTATAATCAACAACACACATTAGCTAGAGCTCAGTTAAAAGGACTAGAGACTTCAAGTAGGGATTCAAATGTAAAATGGTAACTCCGGTTTATATTAGTTATGCAGAGTTTCAATTTGGCAAGAAAGTCGCAGAATTAAAAATCACATTCAAATTGCCTTTTCAGTTTACCAGAGAATTTCCAAGAGTATGTGAAAGTCTTCCTATTCAATGCTGAGATATGCTACTAAAATTATTGTACCTTTTAAAAGAAACTATATTAAAAGATAACTTATGTTGAATATTTCTACATTTTAAAAAATGCAATGAAAAAAACTGGTTTGAAGGAAACATTATGGTAGTTACATAGTCTCAAATTACAAAACAAAGTCAGACCAACTCATAATAATTCTATTATTTGCAAGTACAATGAGGGTATGGTTAGAAAAAAGTTCAAATTTATTTCTAAATATGATAGACTAGTACTTACTTATGAGTTGCAGTGTAATAAATTTATCTTATGGATTCGTATCATTTAAATTCACTGCTATATGACTAAGGTTTGTGAGAGGTGGATACTCATACATGCAGAGTGCAACAGACCAACTGCACATTTCTAAAATAGCCAGTAGCCAGTTGATATTTTTTAAAAGAATCATTGTATTTGATTACATACAACTTTAAAGTATAGCACATGCAAAATCCATTAAGATCCATGTTATCTCAGACTTACTCTGGAGCAATCATCATTAAGAGGTCTGGAAGAAGAGAAACAACCAGCAAAGGAGATTAAGAAGTGCACCCAGTGAAAGAGACAGAAAACCAGGAGAAAATGGTGGAGTGGAAGTCATGGATGAAAGCGTTTCAAAGACAATGGAAAGATAAACAGTGCAAAACGCTGCTGCTAAATAAAATGTGAAATGGGATAACTGAATTAAATACTGTGGAGAGGATTGGTGATCTTGATAAGATAATCTGATGGAGAATTGAGGGAGATAACCTGACTGGTGTGAGTTCGAGGGAGTATGGAGAACATTAATCCTTTTGATGAGTTTTGCTATAAAAGGGAAAGAAATGGAGTAATGGTTAAAAAGGCAAGTGCAGTCAAGGGAAGGTTATTTTAGGAAGAAATAATAGCATATTCATCTGATACTGAAAAAGATTTGATTGAGGGTGTGAAAATATAAATATCAAAAGTTAAAAAATGTTAGTCTCATACAAATATAGTTATTATCAGCTCTTTATTTAACTTAATAATGAGAGAAACAGAACAATGGTGAAGAAGATTCAGTAAAAGGAAAGCTTGGCAAAAAAAAAAGAATCTGGGGTAAGATTGTAAAGTATAAAATATGCAGGGTAAGATGGCAAAGTTATACACAGAACATACTGATATCTTACAGTAATTAAACTATAATCTTTGGAGTCATTTTTTCCCTTGTAGGATAGAAATCTTTTTATCTTTCCAGGTGAAAATAATTTGCAATTTATCAATCTTCTGCAAATTAACATCAAACTTTACAGGTTTGGAGCCATAATCAATAGTAAATAGTACATCAAACAAAACTGTATCATTTTTAATAACCTATTTTAAAATGCACTAAAGATCAATAAATGGAGGGACACTAGGGTAAAATGATGGATTGACGTGTAAGAACACAAGTATAGTGAAACACTAATTATAGAATTTTGGTTATAAATGTATTGTTCACTGTAAAATTCTTTTAATTTGCAATGTTTGATAATTGTTGAAATAAAACTTTTTAAGGAAAAATACATTCCCAAGTGTTAGACGATTTTTAAGGTTGATAATTAGAAAATACTCTACTATAACTTTAGGAAAACACAAAGTAATCTTACCTTATTTCCAAGTTTGCATAGTTTTTCTTAACAGGGAAAGAGGATAATGTAGGACTAAGAGAGAAGAATTACTGAAGTAAAGATCAATACTCACACGTGCAAGAGGAGAAGGGATCCTATGCACAAAGATGTTGGCCTTAGCTGCGATCGCCGTTCATTCAGAATCGTATTTGGAGAAGGCAGAGTATTGGCGCTAATGAAAGTAGTTCAGGATGTGAGGTGGGAGGAGTTTATAAAATTTCTCTTCTGAATGCTTCTATTGGAAGCAAGGATTGAGATTTGAGAAAAGAAAGAAGAGATCTAAAATAGTCAGTTGGGAAGGTGGGAGAGCAGAGGCCCTGTGTGTCTCCACGTGTGTTCAATTGTGTTGGTAAAGATGCGATACAAGCAGCAGGTTGTATATATTTACTAGAGTCATGGTTTTGCCAGGTGAGTATGATAGAGGACAAATGTCTGCATGGTTCAGAGAAAACAGCCTTTGGTCTTTGGTGTTAAGGCTTAGAAAATTATTAATGATAAGATATAAAATAAGTTTTTACCTAGAAAGAAGCTAATTAAAGCCAAAATTGAAATGTATGAGTGGAATAATCCATCCTTCCATTTCAATTATTCAATCTACATTTTGGAAAAGATTTTTTGCTTTGTAAAATGAAATACTGGTAATCTTTCTACTGAAGGACACATGTTTTGGGCTTAACTTGTACATTTCACAATGATGCTGATTTTTCTTCTCTAGTAATACTGGTAGAAGTACATTAATAAGCTTAGTGTAGCAAACAAAATACGGATAATTATGCATCATTTTAGAGATATAATATTAAACACAGGAACTGAGCTCTTATAATTAAAGTCACATGTACAAATTTAAAATTTAGCACACAAATAAGACTAGAAAATATCCATAATGGAATATCCTACTGGGTTTTCAGAATATATTTCATGAAACTTTGCATTTTAAGTGACTTTCTTTGTAAAACTCTGATTAGCTTTAATTTAAATATGAGAAATTACCACTTGTACTTTTGCCTTAAAACATCCGCCTATGTTATACAGTTAACTCACATTCAAGCTTTCTGTTTTTAAATACATGCATTTAACTTCTCCTTGTTATTTTTTTAAAAATCACGTCACATTAATTAAATGAAAAACTATTTATGGTTTCCCACCAGTGTACTTAGACAAACAGTAATTGTATTGGTCGGTCTTCTTTTCTGTTTCTCTGAAAAGTTGTGTTCCTCAAATGAATAATTACCTACAGATAATTAAATGTTGTTGATATGGTCTACTCATCCCCCTTGTACACAAAAACAGCAGAGCCTGTCTTCTTAGAAATCTATCTGTGTCATGTCGGATAAGCTTACTGTCCATGACACAACTGGCATCAATCCCTACTCAATTACACAAGAATATAATACTATATTAAAAGACAAATAAGGTTTAATTTTAATTGGCAACAGCCTGCGAGTCCATGTTCCATTATACATTAAAAAGAACAATTATATATATATATATTTAACATCTTTATTGGCGTATAATTGCTTTACAATATTGTTAGTTTCTGCTTTATAACAAAGTGAATCAGCTATACATATACATATATCCTCAAATCCCCTCCCTCTGGCGTCTCCCTCCCACCCTCCCTATCCCACCCCTCTAGGTGGTCACAAAGCACTGAGCTGATCTCCCTGTGCTATGCGGCTGCTTCCCACTAGCTATCTATTTTACATTTGGTAGTGTATATATGTCCATGCCACTCTCTCACTTCATCCCAGCTTACCCTTCCCCCTCCCCATGTCCTCAAGTCCATTGTCTACATCTGCACCTTTATTCCTGTCCTGCCCCTAGGTTCTTCAGAACCTTTTTTTTTTCCTTTTTTAGATTCCATATATATGTGTTAGCATAAGGCATTTGTTTTACTCTTTCTGACTTACTTCACTCTGTATGACAGACTCTAGCTCCATCCACCTCAATACAAATAACTCAATTTCATTTCTTTTTATGGCTGAGTAATATTCTATTGTATATATGTGTCACATCTTCTTTATCCATTCATCTGTTGTGGACACTTAGGTTGCTTCTATGTCCTGGCTATTGTAAATACTGCTGCAATGAACACTGTGGAACATGACTCTTTTTGAATTATAATTTTCTCAGGGTATATGCCCAGTAGTGGGATTGCTGGGTCATATGGTAGTTCTATTTTTAGTTTTTTAAGGAACCTCCATTCTGTTCTCCACAGTGGCTGTATCACTTTACATTCCCACCAACAGTGCAAGAGGGTTCCCTTTCCTCCACACCCTCTCCAGCATTTATTGTTTGTAGATTTTTTGATGATGGCCATTCTGACCGGTGCGAGGTGATACCTTACTGTAGTTTTGATTTGCATTTCTCTAATAATTCGTGAAGTTGAGCATCCTTTCATGTGTTTGTTGACAATCTGTGTATCTTCTTTGGAGAAATGTCTATTTAGGTCTTCTGTCCATTTCTGGATTGGGTTGTTTTTTTGATACTGAGATGCATGAGCTGCTTGTAAATTTTGGAGACTAATCCTTTGTCCATTGACTCATTTGCAAATATTTTCTCCCATTCTGAGGGTTGTCTTTTCGTCTTGTTTATGGTTTCCTTTGCTGTGCAGAAGCTTTTAAGTTTCATTAGGTCCCATTTGTTTATTTTTGTTTTTATTTCCATTTCTGTAGGAGGTGGGTCAAAAAGGATCTTGCTGTGATTTATGTCATAGAGTGTTCTGCCAATGTTTTCCTCTAAGAGTTTTATAGTGTCTGGCCTTACATTTAGGTCTTTAATCCATTTTGAATTTATTCTTGTGTATGGTGTTTGGGAGTGTTCTAATTTCATTCTTTTACATGTAGCTGTCCCGTTTTCCCAGCACCACATATTGAAGAGACTGTCTTTACTCCATTGTATATTCTTGCCTCCTTTATCAAAGATAAGGTGACCATATGTGTTTGGGTTTATCTCTGAGCTTTCTATCCTGTTCTGTTGATCTATATTTCTGTTTTTGTGCCAGTATCATACTATCTTGATTAATGTAGTTTGTAGTATAGTCTGAAGTCTGGAAGCCTGATTCCTCCAGCTACGTTTCTCTCTCTCACGATTGCTTTGGCTATCTGGGGTCTTTTGTGTTTCCATACAAACTGTGAATTTTTTCGTTTCAGTTCTGTGAAAAATGTCATTGGTAGTTTGATAGGGATTGCATTGAATCTGTAGATTGCTTTGGGTAGTATAGTCATTTCCACAATGTTGATTCTTCCAATCCAAGAACATGGTATATCTCGCCATCTGTTTGTATCATCTTTAATTTCTTTCATCAGTGTCTTATAGTTTTCTGCATACAGGTCTTTTGTCTCCTTAGGCAGGTTTATTCCTAGGTATTTTATTCTTTTTGTTGCAATGGTAAATGGGAGTGTTTCCTTAATTTCTCTTTCAGATTTCTCATCATTAGTGTATAGGAAGGCAAGAGATTTCTGTGCATTAATTTTGTATCTGGCTACTTTACCAAATTCATTGATTAGCTGCAGTAGTTTTCTGGTAGCATCTTTAGGATTCCCTTAGTATCATGTCATCTGCAAACAGTGACAGTTTTACTTCTTTTCTGATTTGGATTCCTTTTATTTCTTTTTCTTCTCTGATTGCTGTGGCTAAAACTTCCAAAACTATGTTGAATAACAGTGGTGAGAGTGGGCAACCTTGTCTTGTTCCTGATCTTAGTGGAAGTGGTTTCAGTTTTTCACCATTGAGAACTATGTTGGTGTGGGTTTGTCATATATGGCCTTTATTATGTTGAGGTAAGTTCCCTCTATGCCTACTTTCTGGAGGGTTTTTATCATAAATGGGTGCTGAATTTTGTTGATTTATCCTGTATGGGTCTCTCTGCACTTCCTGGACTTGATTGACTATTTCCTTTCTCATGTTAGGGAAGTTTTCAACTATAATCTCTTCAAATATTTTCTTTTTTTTTTTTTTTTTTTTAAAGTTACCAACCCCTGCTTTATTTTTATTTTTTTAATTTATTTTTATTTATTTATGGCTGTGTTGGGTCTTCGTTTCTGTGCGAGGGCTTTCTCCAGTTGTGGCAAGTGGGGGCCACTCTTCATCGCAGTGTGCGGGCCTCTCACTATCGCGGCCTCTCTTGTCTGGAGCACAGGCTCCAGACGCGCAGGCTCAGCAACTGTGGCTCACGGGCCCAGCTGCTCCGCGGCATGTGGGATCTTCCGGGACCAGGGCTCGAACCCGTGTCCCCTGCATTGGCAGGCGGATTCTCAACCACTGCGCCACCAGGTAAGCCCCAAATATTTTCTTAATCCCTTTCTTTTTCTCTTCTTCTTCTGGGACCCCTATAATTTGAATGCTGGTGCATTTAATGTTGTCTCAGAGATCTCTGAGACTGTCCTCAATTCTTTTCATTCTTTTTTTCTTTATTCTGCTCTGCAGTAGTTATTTCTACTATTTTATCTTCCAGGTCACTTATCCGTTCTTCTGCCTCAGTTATTCTGCTATTGATTCCTTCTAGAGAATTTTTAATTTCATTTATTGTGCTGTTCATCATTGCTTATTTGCTCTTTAGTTCTTCCAGGTCCTTGTTAAATGTTTCTTGTATTTTCTCCATTCTATTTCCAAGATTTTGGATCATCTTTACTCTCATTACTCTGAATTCCTTTTCAGGTAGACTGCCTGTTTCCTCCTCATTTGTTTGGTCTGGTGGGTCTTTACCTTGCTCCTTCAACTGCTGCATATTTCTCTGTCTTCTCATTTTGCTTAACATACTGTGTTTTGGGTCTCCTTTTCACAGGCTGCAGTTTTATAGTTCCCATTGTTTTTGCTGTCTGCCCCCAGTGGGTAAGGTTGGTTCAGTGGGTTGTGTAGCCTTCCTGGTGGAGGGGAATGGTGCCTGTGTTCTTGTGGATGAGGCTGGATCTTGTCTTTCTGGTGGTCAGGACCACGTCTGGTGGTGTGTTTTGTGGTGTCTGTGACCTTATTATGATTTTAGGCAGCCTCTCTGGTAATGGGTGGGGTTGTGTTCCTGTCTTGCTAGTTGTTTGGCATGGGGTGTCCAGCACTATAGCTTGCTGGTCATTGAGTGCAGTTGGGTCTTAGCCTTGAGATGGAGACGTCTGGGAGAGCTCTCGCCGGTTGATATTATGTGGGGTTGGGAGGTGTCTGGTGGTCCAGTGTCCTGAACTTGGCTCTCCCACCTCAGAGGCTCAGGCCTGACACCTGGCCAAAGCACCAAAACCCTGTCAGCCACATGGCTTGTCTATGTGACTTTGAGCAAGTGACTTAACCTCTCTGTGCCTCAGTGTCTGTTTCCTCATCTATAGACTGGTGTTTGGCAGAGATGCTTTGCAGCTGTACTTCGAGAGATATACAGTGGTCAACATCCCTGGAACCGGCTCTGACTTGACCACCAAGACCAACTATATTTTTATATGATGCTCTAATGAAAAGTCTTATGAGTATATAGACAGCATTGCTCTGTCTTCTGTGATCTCAGAAGTTTGCAAACCATTTGGGCCATCAGAAACATGACCACTGTTTTTCTTGAAAACAAATCTCTTGAAACACCTGAGAAGTTATGATAACATTGCAGTTATCTACACTGTGACAGACTCCAGTGCCAACCAGCTGTTTGCACAACCGGTTAAATGGGTGCCATGATGCCTTGGGCTCTGCTGGGATCTTGTCAGAGACGTAAAGAGCTTCCTTCTCAGAAGTGCTTGAGAGAGACTGGAGAACATCAGGTCACAGAAATGAGGACAAGAAGGCAATACATTCAGGTAAGTTTTCAAATTAGAGACTTGTGAACTTCTTACAGAGTGGTCACCATTGAGTGTGTGTGAGTATGCATGAACTTCAAAAGGATCAAGGATCTCTTTGAACTCCAAAAGGCCAAGACTGCTGAGTCTCCCTGCCTTGGAGCCCAGAAGGATGCCACTCTAGGGTATTCCAGATTCTCTACAAAACTCAGTCCTAGAGAACCTTTTTGATTCTCCTCATCCAAAGGATACCTACAATATAAAACACTCCAACAATAAGAAGCGAGCTTAGTGAACAACAGAATAATAGCCTATCTCAGGGATCCTAATATCAAGATGAAAATAAGGTAAAATAATCACAATACTAGTGAAACAAAACTGCTGGACTGCTGGAAGAGAAAGATAAACACCTATTGACAACAACAACAACGTATGTATGTGTATTCTATAAATATATGAAGAGTATTTTAAAAGATTAAAATGTAACTTATACACTCATACAAACAAACAAAACCTTCCTCAAATTTAATACACAGAAATCTCTTGCATTCTTATACACTAACAACAAAGGATCAGAAAGAGAAATTAAGAAAACAGTACTATCTACCATCACATCAAAAAGAATACCACTTAGAAATAAACCTTCCTAAGGAGGCAAGAGGCCTGTACTCAGAAAACTATAAGATACTGTTGAAAGAAATCAAAGGTGACACAAACAGATGGAGAGATATACCATGTTCTTGGACTGGAAGAATCAACATTGTGGAAATGACTCTACTACCCAAAGCAATCTACAGATTCAGTGCAATCCCTATCAAACTACCAATAGCATTTTTCACAGAATTAGAACAAAAAATTTTACAATTTATATGGAAACACAAAAGACCCTGAATAGCCAAGGCAATCTTGACACAGAAAAACGGAGTAGGAGGAATCAGGCTCCCTGACTTCAGACTATACTACAAAGCTACAGTAATCAGGATAGCATAGCACTGGCACAAAAACAGAAATATAGATCAATAGAACAGGACAGAAAGTCCAGAGATAAACTCATGCACCTATGGTCAAGTAATCTATGACAAAGGAGGCAAGAATATACAATGGAGAAAAGACAGTCTCTTCAACAAGTGGTGCTGGGAAAACTGGACAGCTACATGTAAAAAGAATGAAATTAGAACACTCCCTAACACCATACACAGAAATAAACTCAAAATGGATAAAAGACCTAAATGTAAGACTGGATATGATAAAACTCATAGAAGAAAACATTGGCAGAACACTCTCTGACATAAATCACAGCAAGATCTTTTTTGATCCACCTCTGAGAGTAATGAAAATAAAAACAAAAATAAACAAATGGGACCTAATGAAACTTAAAAGCTTTTGCACAGCAAAGGAAACCATCAAAAAAACGAAAAGAAAACCCTCAGAATGGGAGAAAATATTTGCAAACAAAGCGACCAACAAGGGATTAATCTCCAAAATATACAAAGAGCACATGCAGCTCAATATCAAAAAAAAAAACAAACCCAATATCAAAAAAAAAAAAACCCAATAAAAAATGGGCAGAAGACCTAAATAAATATTTCTCCAAAGAAGATATATGGATGGCCAAGAAGCACATGAAAAGGTGCTCAACATCACTAATTATTAGAGAAATGCAAATCAATACTACAATGAGGTATCACCTTACACAGGTCCGAACAGCCATCATCAAAAAATCTACAGACAATAAATGCTGGAGAAGGTATGGAGAAAAGGGAACCCTCCTACACTGTTGGTGGGAATGTAAATTGGTACAACCACTATTGATAACAGTATGGAGATTCCTTAAAAAACTAAAATTAGAGCTATCATGTGATCCAGCAATCCCACTCCTGGGCATATATCCAGAGAATAGCATAATTCGAAAGGATACATACACCCCAATGTTCAATGCAACACTATTTACAATAGTCAGGACGTGGAAGCAACCTAAGTGTCCAGCGACAGATGAATGGATAAAGAAGATGTGGTATATATATACAATGGAATACTACTCAGCCATAAAAAAGAACAAAATAATGCCATTTGCAGCAACATGGATGGACCTAGGGATTGTCATACTGAGTGAAGTAAGTCAGAGAAAGACAAATATATGATATCGCTTATATGTGGAATTTTTAAAAACTGATACAAATGAACCTATTTACAATACAGAAATTGAGGCACAGATGTACAAAACAAACTTATGGTTACCAAGGGGGATGGGGAGGGATAAACTGGAAGATGGGGATTGACATTTACACACTACTGTATGTAAAATAGATAAGTAATAAGAACCTACTGTATAGCACAGGGAACTTTATTCAATATTCTGTAATGACCTAGAATAGAATTTTAAAAAGAGTGGGTATATGTATATGTATAACTGACTCACTTTGCTGTACAGCAGAAACTAACATGACATTTTAAATCAACTATATTCCATTTAAAAAAGAACCTCTTCCTTTCTCATCCACCTTTCTGTCTTTAATTTTTTTAGATAGCATTATTGAGGTATCAATGATACACAATAAACTGCATATATTTAAAGTGTATGATTTGTTAAGTATACACCAGGGACTCTAACACCATTAGCAAGTACATAAATATGTCCATTATCCCCTGAAGTTATCTCATATCCTTAGATAATCACCACCTCCTACCCTTCCAAACACTGCTCCCTCCACACTTTATTCCCAGACAACCACTGATCTGTTTGCTAAAGATTACAGAATCTATAGAATTCACTATAGATTCATTTGAATTTGCTAGAATTTTATATAAACATAATCGTATGTACTCTTTTTTTTTCCTGGTTTCTTTCATTCAGCATAATTATTTTTAGATTCATCCATGTTTGATGTGTATCAATAGCTGATAGTCATTACTTTTAAATGCTAAATAGTGCTCCACTGTATCTACAATATTTCATTTAATCATTCAGTTATTGAGGGATATCTGGGTCATTTGCAATTTTTCAGATAAATTACAAATTATTTGTAATTACAAAAAAACCTTCTCTTAAATATTGGTGTACAAGTGTTATATAAACACATATTTTCATTTGGTAAATGCCAAAGAGTAGGACTGCTGAGTCCAGTCAGACGGTAAATGTACACCTAACTTTTAAAGAAACTACCGAACTGTTTTCCTGTGTCGTTTCACCATTTTACATTCCACTACAATATATGGGGTTACCAGCTGCTTCATTTCCTTGCCAACATCGGGTATGGTCAATTTTTAAAACGTTAGACGTTCTAATAGGTGTTTCATGTTATTTCACTGTCATTTTAATTTTTACTTCCCTAATGACTAATAATCTGAACATCACTGAAAGTGTTTATTTTCTATTCAAATATCTTCAATGATGAAGTGTCTGTTCAATATTTGTACATATTTTTAAAATTTGTTTTATTTGTTCTTGTTTTGAGAGTATTTTATATATTCTGATACAAGTCCATGTTTGTGGCTTATCTTTTAATTCTCTTTTTTAAAGACTAGATGTTAATTTTGATTATGTCCAAATATCAAAAAAAATTATAGACCAGGCTTTTCTTGTTGTACCAAATAAATATTTGCCTAAACAGAGGTCATAAATAGTTTTTCTTATATTTTCTTCTAGAAGTTTTATAGTTTTAGCTCTTATGTTTAAGTTTATGATTCATTTTGAGTGAATGTATGCATATGGTACAAGGTTTGGATCAAAATGCTTTTTTTTTTTTTTTTTTGTAGGAGGATAGATATACAACTGTCTGAGCAGGGTATGTTAAAAAGACAATCCTTTCTCCTCTGAATTGCCTTTGCACTTTTGTCAAAAATCTATTGACCACGGGACTTCCCTGGTGGTCCAGTGGGTAAGACTCCACGCTCCCAATGCAGGGGGCCTAGATTTGATACCTGATCGGGGAACAAGGTCCCGCATGCATACGGCAACCAAAAAGTCCACATGCCACAACGAAGATCCCACACACAGCAACTAAGACCCGGCACAGCATAAATAAATAAATTAATTAATTAATTAAAAAAAAAAATCTATTGACCACATAAGTAAGGGTCTATTTCCATACTTTCTATTCTGTTCCATTAAATTGTTCCTTCATTTTGTTGCTAACACAGCCTTCATCAAGGAAGTTTTAAAATAAACCTTGAAGTTTTAATCCTCCAACATTGTTCTTCTTTTTCAAAGCTGTTTTGTCTAAGTCCTTTGTATTTCCGTATAAATTTTAGAAATGGCTTGTCGATTTTATATAAACTCTACTTGAATGTTGATTGGAGTTGGAATGAATCGATATATAATTTTGGGAATAACTGAATTCTTAAACAATATAGAATCTTCTCTTCCATTAATACAATATATCACTCCATTTATTTAATTCCTCTCAGCAATGTTGTGTAAATTTTGGTCCATAAGTCTTACATATTTTTGGTCATATTTATCTCTAAATATTTTATATTTTTATGTTATCAAAAAATAAATTCACCACATGACCCAACAATTCCACTCTTAGGTATCTATCCCAGAAAATTAAAAATATATGCTTACACAAAGGCTTGTATGTGACTGTTCATAGTGTTATTTACAATAGGCAAAAAGTGGAAACAACCTTAGCAACCACAAACCAATAAATATAACACACTATGGTATATCCATACAATAGAATACTATTTGCTAATAAAAGGAATAAATTTCTAATACTTATTACTACATGGATAAACCACAAAAGCATTTTGCTAAGTAAATTGGGAGCTGGTCACAAATTACCACGTATTGTATTATTCCATTTATATGAGATGGTCAGAATAGACAAATCTATAGAGAAAAATTAGATTAGTGGTTGCCTGGGGCTGGAAGCAAGTTAAGGGTCAGAGATTGATTGATTAAGAGATCTTTTTAGTGTGATGGAAATATTTTAAATTTGAATTGTGGTGGTATTGTACAACTCTATAAATTTACTAAAAAACATTGAACTGTATATCTAAAATGAGTGAATTCCATGGTTTATAAATTATACCTCATTAAAGCTATTCAAAGGGGTGTATATAAAACAAATACAGAAATCAGAATGTGTACCAAATATTAGATGATATTAGGGAAATATTATTAATTTTCTTAAGGGCAATAATTATATTATGGTTTTGCATAAAAAAGTGCTTATTATTAATATATGCAAGAGATATAGTATTACAATGTCTGGGAGTTACTTCAAGTGGTTCCCTCTTTCTATATATAATATATATTGCATATATATAGCATAGATATATATATAAAGTAAATATGATAAAATATTAATAGTTGTTGAATAAAGGTAGAAGTTATACATGTATTCATTGTACTAATGTTCATGTCTAGTTGACAAATTTTATATAAAAATTTAGAAAAAGTATTGGATCATATCATTAGATGTTGGGAAGGGCTAAGATCAAATTCAGCAGCCATTCTTTGTGAAGATTCTAACTAAAGTGGGAATAGAGGTAAATGGCTTTAATATTTAAAGAAAAAAAAAGACCAATTACTCCAAACCTTCAGCAAATATTATTCAAAGCGTTAAGATGCTAATCTTCTCTTATTTTAAATCAGATACTAAAAAGTGATGCCTGTTAATACAATTTTTACTTGATATTGTATTGAAATTTTTCATAAATACAACAGACAAGAAAGTTAATAACTGGAAAATATATTAAGTTCTTTATTTTGAGCTGATAACCCAATGGAATCTAGTGAAAATTACTAGATTTAATAAGAATTTTTTGTAAGATGGCTGGATGAAAGTCAAATATAAGAGCATCAAGAGCTTTTCTATACTCCTATAAGTGTAATAAACCAAAGAGAGAGCAATCTCACTTACAGTAACAAGAAAATATTTTAATTCATAAGAATACATGTAAAAGGAATATGTTACAGAAAACTGTGCCTAAATATATCATAAAATGTCAATTCTTCCACATTTAATATAAAAATTAATTGCAATTATAACACCAAAGAAAGGCCACTTTTGTAAAGAACTGGATAAAATAATCTTAAAGTTCAAATGGAAGAAGAGTGAGGGGAAAAATACCTTGCCAGCCACAATATATGCTATAAAGCCTCTGTGATCAAATCAATATGGTGTTAGTATAGAAAAATACATACAGGATCAGAACTGAGTAGTTAAACCAGAAGTATCCATCCTCCTGTGCATGGGACCTACATGTGCTATGGCAAAGGCAATCATTCAGTGGGAAATCAAATAGTGCTGACAAAGCTACCTATCCTTCTGGGAAAAAAATGCCCAGACTCTCACATTTACAAAATTAAATATTATGGATGAATTAAAAACAAATTCAAATAATATGCAATATTAAACTCTTGCAAAATAACCAAGAAGACTACATGTACAATCAGGGGTCATCTCATGGTACACAGAATAGGAGAGATTTCTCAGAGACTGGAATTCCAAAAGCTACAAAAAAAGATAGAGCCAAGTATAAAAATATAAAGATTAAAAATATTAATTGACCAAAATAATAGTTAAAAAATAAAGCTCATAAATAGAAAAAATGTAAATTTGATGACAAGGGTTATTATCTATAATACACAAAGACATCTTACACATTGACAAGATGACCACAAAGGATCTATTTGAAATATGGAGAAAGACTATCCCTAGACATTTCAGAGATGAAGAATATATTGAACTAACACTAAAAATGCTATGATTTACTAGTAGTCAGATAAAAGAAAATTAAAGTGGCACTGAGTTATTTTTTACAAACTCTTGTCCTGCAAAAATTTAAAAAGAACTGTAACACCCCACAGTAGGAATGTGGAACAAAGGGTACTCAAGCATTGATGGTGAACACATGAGCTACCTTTTTAGAATGTAATCTGAAAACATCAAGTTTATATCCACACATACACACACACACTCACCTTTCTCATGAAAAATAATGTACTAAATAAAATATAAGGACATTGCCTTCGCTAAATTTCCTCCACTTTGGAAGTTCAAAGCGCTTCTTTCATACCAGGTGTGATAGAAACCCTCCTTTAACCCCAGAGGGAGGATTAGAGAACCAATGATGAAGATATGAAGTAATGGTGGCCATTAGACTTTCTCTGTAGCAAAAAGCCAGTTGTGGAGATGGGCATATAGATGAGTCTAAGTCAGTCTGGAGAGTCCCATAAATTAGGCCTGAGACAGTCATGAACAAGAATGGGTGAGGCACCACTGTTCATAATGGAAGAAAACTGGAGACAAAGCCAGTGCTCAGAAAGAAGGATTGTGAATAAATTGTGGGGTATCCATTATGTGAAAATTTGTACAATCTAAGAAAAGAATTTAAAATATTCCAGATGACCCAAATGGTTTGCATGAGGTACTACTGAATGAGAAAACAAAGTTTCAAATATTTATGTGTAATTTGGTCTCCTCTTTTTTTAAAATTTATTTATTTATTTTTGGCTGCATTGGGTCTTCGTTGGTGCACCACAGGCTTTCTCTAGTTGCAGCAAGTGGGGGCCACTCCTCGTTGCGGTGTGCAGGCTTCTCATTGTGGTGGCTTCTCTTGTTGTGGAGCACAGTCTCTAGGAGTGCGGGCTTCAGTAGTTGTGGCACGTGGGTTCAGTAGTTCTGGCTCGTGGGCTCCAGAGCACAGGCTCAGTAGTTGTGGTACACGGGGTTAGTTGTTCCACGGCATGTGGGATCTTCCAGGACCAGGGCCCGAACCTGTGTCCCCTGCATTGGCAGGCAGATTCTTAACCACCACGCCACCAGGGAAGTCCTAATTTGATCTCCTCTTGAAAAACAATTAAAAAACCTTTGATGGGTATTGTATATGTACACTGTATAGAAACGAGTACCTGAGTATACATACATGGCTGTGTGTACATATAGAGATAGATAGGATTCTTTATATATGAAGAAAAAAATATATCCTTGTAGGACTATGGAGGGGGAGTCAAAGAAAATGCTACTCTAAGAATACAAACACTGGGGCTTCCCTGGTGGCGCAGTGGTTAAGAATCCGCCTGCCAATGCAGGAGACACGGGTTCGAGCCCTGGTCTGGGAAGATCCCACATGCCGCGGAGCAACTAAGCCTATGAGCCACAATTACTGAAGCCCGTCCACCTTAGAGCCCGTGCTCCGCAACAAGAGAAGCCACCACAATGAGAAGCCTGCGTACCACAACGAAGAGTAGCCCCCTCTCGCCGCAACTAGAGAAAGCCCACACGCAGCAACGAAGACCCAACGCAGCCAAAACTAAATTAACAAAATAAAATAAATTAATTAATTTAAAAAAAAAGAATACAAACATATAATCACTTCTTACATTCATATATACTTTGTTCGTATATCCCTCTCTGAATTAAAGTATAAGGCTAAACATTAAAAGGAAAACACAAAACCAGTACTGACATGCAATTTAATACAAATCCCAGTGATATCATGTCATATCTTTATTATTCCAGTTGCCACCTCATACAGCTTAATTGCACTGTAGTCAGGTTAAGCTTCCTCCAAAGCTATTTTTGCATTATCTTCCTCTCTTAGGCAAATGGCACCATAGGGTTTATACCACCTGTAAATCCAGTCAAACGCATTCAAATTACGATGCAAGATTTTGTTTATCACCCCTGTCAGACCCATCTTCTTACTTGTCAGCATGTTTTATGAACGCATTTCCGTCCTCAACTCTCCAAAATTATCATCACTCCTACCAAATCAATATGTTTGCTGTGCCAAAATCGTATATTAGGCTTACTGCAGTTTCTTTGATCATTGAAGTTCTTTCAAATAAAGTATTCCCCAGCCTCCTCTTTACCAGCTCATGTCACTCACTTCCCTTAAAATACCACTTCATTGCAAATTAAAAGACTTAAACCCATCCTTATCCATTGATCCATTTCTGGGAATAGTCAATGAGAGTCAAAAAGATTTAGTGACAAGGATGTTCACTGAAACTTTATAATAGCAACAACACTAGAAACCGTTGTGTGATTAGCAAGAGAGAGTTAGTTAAATGAATTACAGCACATCAATACAACAACCAAAAGGCAGATATTAAAAATCACGCTGAAAACTACATGATCTCACAGAAAAAAAAAAATTTAGTATTTATCCTTAAATTTAAAAAAAGGTTTCAAAACATAGCAATTGTTTAATTGATGGAGTTTTATATTATGCAATACTACAGATATATAATTTGTAAGAAAACATAGTCATTAGTTTCACAGGGTGGTTTCTTATAATATTGTTCATGAATGGATGATGGTATCATTGCCAAGACCAATTTGAGAAAAGCAATTTAAAGACAATTTAAAGCAAAAGGAGCGAGATAGGAGAGTGCATGGTGTTGAGCTGGATGCTTACTTTCAGAACAGAAATTAAAGTATTTGGAATGGAGAGGCCATATTTTCCAGTAAAGTCTTCCTAAACATTGGTTCTCTCAGCCACGGTTATGTATAATTATGCATACTTATTTAGAGGCAGTGCGTTAGAAATTATATTTTCTGGCTAGTATCTACAGTACAAATATTTTATGTTATCAGTTAAATGCAATCAACAAAATCTATATAAAATTTAAATTATCAGGTAAAAAATTTAAAACCTGTTATGATAGATGCTGACCCAACTGCCCTTTACAATTTTTTCCCCTGTTCCATCTAAGTAAAAAGTTTGGAAAATTAAATACTAATTTTCACAACCCCCTTTACAGCTAGCCTTGCCCCTGCAACATAGTTATATACAGTGAGATGTAAGCAGAATTTTCTTGGTGGTTTTCTGAGAATTTCTTACTCAGTAATAATAAGTGACAGCTACAGCCAGCACCACTCCTTCCTACTTTTTCCTTGCCTTTATCACAGACATGAGGCCTGAAGCTTTTCAAGCCACCACGAGGGAAGGACCAAGGGGATTAAACAGATTTGCTCAAGTAATTTCAACTATTACAAAGTTTAGATAAGTGCCTCAAAGAAAAAAAGTAGAGGGTCTCCAGCTGTTACTGAAACATTTGATCTTATAAATAATAAATATATTTACCTAATTAAACAAAATATATGAATATATTTTCATGATAAACCTTCAAATTATCAAAAAGTATAATAAGTGAAAAACACATAGCATCCACCTTTCCTCATCCCCAGTTGCAATTCTCTTTTTTTAAGACTATTATTTTAGGGCAGTTTTAGATTTATAACAAAATTGAGAGGAAGGTTCAGAGATGCATTTCTCTTTTCAAAGGGAATCCCTGTAAATAGCTTGCTCTTTGTTTTGCAAGACCTCTGTTTAAGTATTTACAAACATATATATGTAGCATTAAAGTATATGCTTTTGTTTTATATGATTTAGCCAGAAATGGTACTGTGTGTATTGTTCTGAAATATTCTTTCCTCACTTACTAATGTGACAAGGAAATCTTTCCAGATATGTCCATATAGGTTTCACCTCATTCCTTTTATCTACTGTATTGTAAGCCAAAGTATGAAGGCACTTTTGTATATTTAAATATTCTTTATTGCAGGGAATTTAGGTTATATTCATTTTTTTGCTATTATAAGTGTTGCTATAATATACATTCATGTTTGTGAATTTTTTGTGCATAGGTGTGAGCAATTATTTGGGCTAAATACCTAGTTCTACAATAGTGGCTGGAAGAATAGGTAAGCTAATTTGTAAGTTTTGATAGTTACTGTCAAATTAACTTCATAAGAATGTTTTATAAATATATATTATCATTGGTAAATGAGACATTGTGTTTCCCTACAATCTTACCCAAAATTGATATCATTAATCACTTTTAGTTATTCTTACAAATGTGATAGGCAAAAATAAAATCCATTTTAATTTGCATTCCCTAATTATTCAGTTATCTTGTCATACATTTATTGAGAAACATATTACATATTTTCTTTCATGCCTAGCTTATTCATATATTTTGTCTTTTTTTCTATAAGCTGACTTTTTGTTATTGATTTTAGTATTTCTTTTTACATTCCTGATGTTAATTTTTAGCCATTTTTTACACAGGAAAGAAATATTTTACCCAAGTATGCCAATTGATAATTTATCTTTGTTTAAATATTTCATTTCTACAGAGCATTTAATTTTTATATAGTTAAACTTATCAGCTTTTCTTTAAGGTTCAGGTGCATTCTCAGGCTTAGGCAGGCTTGCTCCTACCAGAAAGTTATAACAATTATTCAAAACTTCTTTCAAAAGTTTTTATGTTTGACCCTAAATTTAACTATTTAGCCCACCTGGGAAGTATTTTTGTGTATGCTATGATTTAGTGTTCTAACTTTGTTTTCTAAATAGAAAGTCAGAACATTTTTATTAATTAGTTTCATGAAATATCACCATTTTCCCCTTATTCACTTGCTCATACTTTCATGATATTTTATGTTATTATGAAATATTTCAGACATCTAGAAAATCACAATGAATAAACATAGCAACCAATGAGTGGCCACTATTCAGGTATATTTAATCATAACCTTTTTTTTTTTTTTTTTTTGCTTGAGATTAGAGAAAAAAATCAGTACAGATAATACCCCCTTCCATTCCTAATGTTACTCCTCTCTCTCTCTCTTTAGAGAACATTTATTTCCTGAAGTTATTGTGCATAATTCCCATTTATGTGCTTATAATTTTCTACATGTATGTAGCCATAAATGATAGAATTCCCATGCTTTATGCTTGACATTAAGTGATAGTGTATTCTAGCATGACTTCACAATTTCCTTCCCCATCATTTTATTTTTTGAGATTTTTTTTCCAGATGATTATTACATTTTACAATCAAAAGGTTTTTGTATTTAATCATATCACTAACTGGTTTCTCTTCTGTTATTTCTCTTATTTTGTATCTGTTTTTGAATTTTTAAATCTATCTTGCTAACTTATATTCTCTTGAAATGTTTTAGAATATGTTTGTGGGTGGTTAGAATTCTCAGTTCCTATATTACTGAAGCTATTCCTTCTCTCTTGAATGCTGCTATAGACGATATAGAATTTTGTATTATTATTTCATTGTCATCTAACAGTTAGCGGTCCTCTTGGTTCTGTTGGGATGCTGACTCTTATTTTGTAGTTAATTATTTTAAATTATCTTTAAAAGTCATAAGATTTCCTCATCAGCCTTGGTTTAATCTTTTCTGCATAACATGTATGATGTACTTCTTTTTTCATGTATCTCACTTGAGAATTGGCAGTCACTTCCTCTGTGAATAATTATAACTTTATTAGCTCTTGATATTTTCTTCTATTGCCTCTGATTATTTCCTTCCCCTTTTCATTGATTTTTCTTTTTAGAAGCTATATTAGGTGAATATGGCTTTATATTTCTTTTTCATCTAAGCATTTTAAATTCTCTTTCACATTTTTTAATCTTTGTCCTTTACTGTATTTTCAGTAAGTTTCTTCCAGTTTTCAATTCAAAAAAAATCTGTCTATTCTACCCAAGTGCCTACCTAAATATTTTCTGCTTGATATTTTTCTATTTTCAAGGTATTTATTTGACTCCTTTTAAAACAGACACCTCTCAAATACCCAAAAATGTAATATCTACTCCCACTCTCTGAAAATATAAAATACATTTTAAAAAATCCTTGCATTTGCTCCATCAACATTGTGGGTTTGTATGTTATTTTTTCCATTTTTCAATTTTGTTGCTTGTCTTTGATATTGATTTTCAAATGCTTGTTGTTGTTTAGTTATGTGTTATATTTTCATTTGGGGTTCCATATTCACCTGTTTTGAGGTACTATTTCTATTTACTATGAATTGCTTTCAGTGAATATGAATGAGCCACAGGACTGCTGTCAAATAGAATGTGCTGGTAGTCTGACTACCCCCATGAAGACCCCCAAGCACTTAACCACTAATAATATTGATACCAGTTGGCCTTCTGGATGCAGAGAATTTTTCCTAATTCTCTCATTCCAGGGCAAATATCTCTGCTGTTTACTGCTTGACATAAAGAGGGAACAAAGTTTCAAACCAGTCAGCTAGCTTGACTGGGCTATTTTCTCAAATATGTTGACATATTTGAGACTGGGACTTCTAATCTGCTTCTTAAATCCACTGTCTCTGAATAACTAAATGACTGTGACAACAGAGGCATATCTTCGAGTTCCAGGAATTCTGGAATCATGGAAAAAGCATCCATTTAAAAAATTAAACACTAATGTAAATCCTCTTCGTATGACTTGGGACTTGGAGTAAACATGTGGCCATAGGGCAGTGAATGAACCCTTCTGAGGGCAAATTTCCATATTGTAATAAGGATGATAATAGCTTTATCACAGGTTTACAGTGAGGATTAGACATACTATATGTAAAATACTTATAAGAATATTTGGCACATAGTATCTGCTTTAGAAGTGATAGTTTACTCCATAATATTTAAATACATTAACTATGGTAATTGGTGAACACTTTTCTAAGAAGGCATTGACAATTCAGAATATCTATTTAGCTGTTATTTAGTAAAGATAAAATGTTTGAGAAAATGAGGGCACCCGATAGCTAGATTTTACTGGATTAAAAGACTAGAAAATATTAATTGTATGAAGCGTTACAGTGGTAGCTCCAAAGAGTAAAAGCTTAATAATTTGGAGGAGGCAATCAAAAAAATAATTCCTGCTTTTCAAAATTGGCCTTATATATTGCCTCATCTAGATGCAAATATAGATGATTAACATTATTGCTGCTTCAACCTCAGATTTTATGGAGATAAGCAAGTACTTGTGATCAAGCATTCTTACTGAAATCTAAAGGAATTCACAGTTCAGGCAGCAACTTTGGATACCAAGTTTAAAGGGTAGAAGGAGAGAAGTTGTTGTGGAAGCAGTTTTATATACAGATACCTACAAAGTTAGGCAGCTTATTTGGAATCCAAATATATTTTTCTTACTATCATTTGGAGCCTTCTATGATTTACAGGTGTGGGGGGAGCAGAATATGTGACCCCAAAATATTCCACTTTGGCATGTGGATTATTTTAGCTGAAGGTAACTAAGGCCTAAGAGAGGCAGAAAGATTTTTTTTTTTTCTAACCTCTCCCTAAACTGCCTAAAATAATTTAGATAGAGGGTGTGTACCAAGGAAGAGGGCTAATACCAGAGACAACATTTTACAACACAAATTTATCTGCATGACATGGCAAACATCTGTTTATCAAACATCTGCTCTTCCCATCTGCCTATAAATCGTCTTCCTCCCCTTTAAGTCCCAGACCCCTACCTCCTTTTCCTTAGCTCAGGATGGCAGATAAGCCTCAAATACCTGACTATATGAGAGTCTCATACCTTTGGGTACTCGTATGTATAAAATTAATTGTTTTCTCCTGTGAATCTGCCTTATGCCAGTTTAATTATTAGACCAGTTAAAAAACCTAAAAGGGAACAAGGGAAAACTTTTTTCTCCCCTCCACAGATAAGGGTCAGTTTCTGAGGCTGCAAATTAGATCAAATGCTATGGTAGAGCTGATTCACCTTTTCCATGGTCAATTTGATTCATTTTTCTACAGAAAACAAAACAAATAGACCAATTAGCAGATGGTTGATTCCTTGATCATCTTACTGTCTCAACTAGACTAATACTTTAGTTTCTAACATTGTATATAACAATTTGGAAAAATCAACTAGCTTTTCAATTTACCAGGTTGTTTCATATGGATTTAATCATAATTTCTTATTATACTAAGCAATTAAAAAGTGAACAGGAGAAACTGTAATTTTGTTTAATGCTGATAAAATGCATAAATCACATATTTTAGAGGGCACGTGTATCTCATTACTCCTTCAGTAATGAGTTGCAAAAAACAATTTTTACATTTTAAAGAAAGAAGGGAAGTAGAATTAGGGGCTGCTTATACACACTAGCTCTGAAGTCAAATTATGTGATAATGAACTCTGATTTACTCATTTAAAAGTTGCATGACCTTAGGCAACTTCTCTAACCTCTCTAGGTCAGTTTTCCATCCTGTCTGTGAAACAGAGATAACAACAATACTTCATAGGGTTGGTGTAAGAGTTAAAGGAGATAAGGTACACAAAGCACATTAATACAGTGAAAATAATAAGCACTGAGTAAATATTAGCTATGATGATTTTACTTGCATCAATTAAGCCCTTTTCACTCCACATTTTAAAATAAGAATAATGGACAAGTTTGACACATTTTAAACAGATTTTGTTTTGACAAATACTTAAACCTGGCAAGGAAATCTCACCCAAAGGCATACTGATTCTGTGTATATTTTTGTTCACCTCTAAACCAATGTAATGTAGAGGAGTGAAGAAGAAAACAAACCCTCTAATTTGGTTCTCAGTTTAATCAAGACTGTGAAAATTAGGTCAGTTTTGGAAAAAGAATGGATTTGTAAAACAAATAAACAATTGATTAGCAAGTCAATAGAGACACCAACTCCTTTAGTGTGTGATTTTTTTAAATTGCAAGTTAAGTTAGAGATGATCAGAGGAAAGTAGAATTTAGGATCAGGAAATCTTTATTATTCTTAATTATAATATAGAAACTCACGTGCTGGCTGACCTCATGTTATAAAAAGGCAAACTACTCTTTAAGTTAAATTTATGCTGATTGGGTCCTTTGATTTTGACTGTGTTCTGTTGTTTTCTTCCTTCTAAATAGAATTGAACACTCAACCCCTAATAATGGATAAAGTCTTTGAATGCGTTCAACGACTGCGTAAAATGCCAGTCATATCAATATAAATAATTTCTTTTACACACCTTTATTTAAGTTTTAAAGGAATTGCTGGATGAGGGTGGTTGAAACAGAGTATAAAATTGTGATGGGCTGGTTTCCATAGTATCTTTAAATTTTAAGCTTTTATTCAGTCTCCTTATTTTTTCTTTGTCAGGAAAATTTGTTATTTATATATGATAATGAACTTCATCTTTATTTTAACACTTGAGTTTAAAGATAAAAGGACCTGAAGTCTGTCAGGATGATGTAGACAGGTATTTATCCCAAATCAGTAGGCAGAGACATTTCCTTCTTCATTCATTCAAGTGTTCACTCCACCAACTGTTTGTGCCATAGAGACCATAAGAATGATTGAGTTTGGGATTGTGGGGAGTGGGAAGAGAAAAGAGTTATTTGTATAACAGAAAATTACAATTCTCAATTTCCTTGAGCTTTACTTACTATTTAGAAAAACTAGATCAGCCATTATTGAGTCATTTAAAAAATACTTTTAGGTTTACTGTTGTTAATTTCTTTGACATTCATGTCATTCATTTTGGTAGTTAGCTTATCAGACTTAGGCTTTAAGTGCATTAAATAAACAAACTTTATTTTTGCCTATGATAAAAATTTGTGAGACCAAAACTTCTAATGAAAAAAACTTGAAAATCTGAATACATTTTTTAATTATTTTTTTATTGAAATAAAGTCGATTTACAATGCTGTGTTAGTTTCTGGTGTACAGCAAAGTGATTCAGTTATATACATATATATGTATACATACATATGTTACATGTATATGTGTGTGTATATATATACATACATATATATTTTTTTATATTCTTTACCATTATGGTTTATTACAGGATATTGAATATAGTTCCCTGTGCTATACAGTAGAACCTTGTTGTTTATCTATTTTATATACAGTAGTTTGTATCTGCTAATCCCAAACTCCTAATTTATCGCTTCCCACCCCCTTTCTCCTTTGGTAACCATAAGTTTGTTTTCTATGTCTCTGAGTCTGTATCTGTTTCATAAATAAGCTCATTTGTATCATATTTTAGAACCAATGATTTAAAGTCTCTGGAATTATCGTAAGGACATGGAGTAATTGAAAAAATATTTTTTTTCATAAAAATCTACTAAAACTTGGTAAGAATGGTAAGAGTTTGTGGCATTTGACCCATAACTTGCTCCCTCCACATTGTTTCCCTAAAGTCAACTGGATGAAGCTCCATTCTAGGCAAGTATGGCCCACAAGGTAGGGTTCCCTTAAGCTGCAGGATTTTTCATCTCCTACAACTCTAAACTGAAGAAACTAAATATTTCATGAATGTGGTTGAAGACTGGGGGTTTTCTTCATCCATCCAACCTCTACCCATAGGACAGAAGCTTTACCCCCCAAAAAGACATGAGATATACAGAAAACAAAAAGTAAAATGGCAGATATAAATCCAAATGTAGCAATAATAACATTAAACATGAATGGAATAAATAATCAAAAGTCAGAGATTGTCAGAATAGACAAATAAGAAGATCCAACTACATGCTGTCTATAGTAGATACACATTAGATTTGACTATATAAAGATATTGAAAGTAAAAGAATAGAAAAGGATATAAGAAAAAATGCAACCTTAAGAAAACTGAAGCAGCTATCCTAATATCAGAAAAACTAGACTTAGAAAAAGTGTTACCACATATAAAGTGGGACATTTTATAAAGATAACATGGTCAATCCACCAGGAAGTTATGACAATTATAAACACAAATGCACCTAACAAGAAAGCTCCAAAATGCATGTAGCTAATATGATGGAACTGATGAGAAGAAATAGGCAATTCAACAATAATAGTTGGAGATTTCAATACCCACTTTTAATTATGAATAGAACAACTAGGCAGAAGATCAACAAAGTACTAGAAAATCTGAGCACCACTAAACCACAAGATAGATCTAGCATATATCTATAGAACTCTCCTCCCAGAAAAATACACATTTTTTTAAAGCACAGATATAATATTTTCCATGATAGATCATATTCTAGGCTATAAAGAAAGCTTTAATAAATTTAAAAGGATTGAAATTATACAAAGTATATTCCCCAACCACTTAGAATGAAATTAGAAATTAATAACAAAAATAACTTTGGGAAATTCACAAATATGTAGAAGTTAAACCACACGATCATAGACAACCAATGTGTCAAGGAAAAATATACAAGACAAAATAGAAAATACATTGAGGTAAATGAAGATTAAGATACAACACACCAGAACTTATGGGATCCAGCTGAAGCAGTGCTTAAAAGGAAATTTATAGCTATGAATGCTTACATTAAATAAAATAGAAGACAGATCTCAAATCAACAATCTAACTCTCCACCTTAAGACACTGGCATAATTTCATTTATGCTAAACTCTAGAAAATATATATCTATTCTTTAGTGGC